>NC_053399.1:19467755-19821267 GCF_905171765.1 Bufo bufo | reverse complement strand
CCCCCCCCCCCCCCAGTGCCTTCAGCTCCGTTCCCCCCCCCCCCCCCAGTGCCTTCAGCTCCGTTCCCCCCCCCCCCCCCCCCGTGCCTTTCAGCTTTTTTAGATTTCCACAATGTATCAGTAGAGTTCACGTGCTACGAGTCTTTTGCCGCTCTGTATTACACTTCCCACATCCCATGTATCTCCTGCATGCACAGATTTGATACGTTGTATATTAGTCTCTCTGACCAGCGCCGGAGACGTCTCAGTGATGTCAATGGTATTTCTTTATGCATACATACATGGCTTATTTGTCCATATGTCCTCGTTATATGACATGTATTTCTTTTAATGGAGGATCTTGCCGCCTTTTCAATTATCGCTGCGTTTTTATTTCCAACCGCGTTTCGAAACCGTCTAGGTTTCTTCTTCAGTGGTTCAAAGTATGGAGGGAAAATGAGAGCTTTATCTCCAGTTATACCGGTTCCGTATTATTTTAGACCCGTACTGGATCGTATTAGATCGATGTAATTACTGAAAACATGGACTGGATCAAATAGGTTTTTATGGTCTCATTCACATGCTGCGGTTTTCCATAGCAATTCTTATGTCTTCCTAAATACCAAAAATGCTTAGCGATGGTTCTACCTTTTTGTTAGTATAAAATGTTACATATTGGATAACTTATATGTTCTATTATCAGTGACATTTATACAAATATATCATCCACCTATTAATAGAAATAAATGAAATAAAAAATAGCTTCAACTCTGTATCCATATAAAAAGTCCATAAGAATACATATATATAGAAAAACACGTAAAAGACTGGGCTGGTATAGAGGTTTTTGAGTCGCCGTGTTGGTGCACTGGTATCGACATGTCGTACACTCCTACCAACGACTCCTTCACAAAAAAACAAAAATTTCCACTTCCGAATTGAGTCCCCAAGGTGCAAAGGATCCAAACTCATATATCATTCTTGATTCGTATCTAGACATCTTTGCAATAGAATCTCCCCCCTCCAATCTTTTTTTACTGACTGGATTGATTGCTGCATACCTTAGGCCAACCGGGTTACTGGCATGATGTATCTTAAAATGTTGAGAAAGGGTATGTTTCTCATATCCCTTTTTGATGTTGTTGATCTGCTCGGCCACTCTGGTTTTTAATGATCTCCCTGTACGGCCTATGTACTGTTTGGCACACGGGCATTCTAAAATATAGATGACGGCTTCGCTGGGGGGGGGGGGGGGGATGTCCTTTTTTCCTGTAGCTCTTTCCTTGTAACTGTCACAGCTTTAATGTTGACAGTGGAAGATTTAAAGGGCATCTGTCAGCAGTTTTGTACCTATGACACTGGCTGACCGGTTGCATGTGCGCTTGGAAGCTGAAGACATCTGTGTTGGTCCCATGTTCACTGCGGGTATCAGGTGGGCAGAGAAATAAGGACAAAAGAACAAACAGCAGGTGGCGCTATACAGAAACATTTTGTTGAATAACTCGCCGGCTCTAGAAAATTTTTAATTCCATGCAATTTCAAAAGAATTCAGATCCAGGTGCTGGTTTGAAAAATGTAGAATATATTTCATGGGATAACCCCTTTTAATGGGACATGACCAGTGGTGAACTCCAGGATTATAATATTGGATTATATAATCCCCTCTGTGGTCACTCTACGTTTTCTGTTTCTCATTGTGACTCGTTTCGTCCTTAGGAAAAGGAGAATCTGAATGCTGGAAATAAATACAATCAGAACTTCTTTGGCCTGTACTGCACCTGCAAGAGACCGTACCCCGACCCCGAGGATGAGGTGAGCGGCTGGAGGCACCCCGCCCTTCTAGATCATTGGAGAAAATGTACCAAAAACTAAGTAAGGCGGCGCGCACATCTACAGGAGCTGCTCCGTCAGAGAGCGTCCATGTTGCTGGATTCTATAGTTCACCGCCGGATGCCCGTTGACTCTGAGGTCCGGCGGTGATCTGGCCGCTCTCCAGCATGCCAAGTCTTAGACAAACTGTTGTATGCAGATAAGAGCCCCAAAATAAATTGGACCCCCTCCAACCTCATTCAGGTCTCTTATCATAGGCCCCCATGCCTCATATCCCATAAAATAAAAAATCCACTTAGCTCTCCTGCTCCAGACGCCGCTGCTCCTCCTGCTGTCGGCCACAGCGCAGCCGGTGGCCAAGGACCAGGAAGGGGTGAGTACAGCGCCTTCACCGCTTCCCGGCCCTCTGGTCCTAATGAGCGTTTCCATAATGGAAGCGCTCATTAGTATTCACCCTATAAGATGCAGGGAAAAAGTGTGTCTCATGGGGCGAAAAATACAGTACATACATACATTAGTGGCACAACTAGGGATCATTATAACTACAGGGGGGCACAAAGAGATAGGTGGGGAGATATCTATTTGCGCCCCCTTGTATATATACATACATATATAATCGCCCCCAGTTGTGCCCCTGCCTTCCCACTAGTGCCGATATAAAGAAAAAAAACAAAAAACTTAATCAACTTGAACATGTGATTGATGATTCGCTGCGGAATATGTTAGCGCTATATACATAAGTAACAGATTAAAAATGAATTTCTTCTGTAGGTCCCGGATGAGATGATCCAGTGTATCGTGTGTGAGGATTGGTTTCACGGCAGGGTGAGTACGAGACGTGTGGATACTCATCTAATGTCTTACTGAATCTTATTGGAAATAGCTTTTTTTTTTCTTTTTTTTTTTTTAACCCCCTTGTTGCCGTAAAGAAATTTTAAAATATTTTTTTTCCTCTCCACGAGCCATAACTTTTCCATTCACATAGCCGTATGAGGGCTTGTTTTCTGCGGTTGTATTTTTTAATGACCTTGCCCCACAGCAATACCAAATTGATATAGGGTCTCCCATGCTTCATTGCTGTTTGAGTCTTTTTTTTTTTTTGGAATTGTAATTTTTTATTAGAATCATTTTGGGGTACATGCAACTTTTATCACGTTTTTTTCTGTTAGTGTTCCGTTATAACGGAATTTTAGGACTAAATGCAGAACGGAACCCTTTATGGCTCCATTCACACGTCCGTGGTGTGTTGCGGACCTGCAAATTGCGAATCCGCAACACACCCGCCCGGCACCCCTATAGAAATGCTTATTCTTGTCTGCAGCTGCTGCGGACAAGAATAGGACATGTTCTATCTTTTGCGGAGCTGCGGAGGTTGGTCAGTGGAAGCCCCCTGACTGACTGCCGAGAGGCTTTGTGAGGGGTTAAATGACCAGGAGCGGGGGTATTTCTGAACTGTCACTGGGGGTATCAACTGTATAACAGAGGCAGCACCAACCACATATGGAGAAGGCTTCACTCCTGAGCCTGCTCCATACTCTTGATGCCATTATGCCGTAAATGTATGACCCTTTGGTAAGGGGTTAAACCCCCGGAGTTACAGCCTTTGCAGATTTAGTCGTGGGTTATCCCACTTTGAAGTGACACAAAATCGTAGCCCCCCCATAGTAATAATTTGTGACCAAGTAATCTGCTCCGTCGTTGGTCAGGATGCCATAACCTTGACCACATGTATCGCACAGTTTGACAGCAGGGTGAACCCCCTGTGAGTTTCTTATGGGGGACTTGCTTGGGATCAGCCAGCAGGATGATGCTGTGAGCGCCTGGCTTGTAACGCTGCTTTGTATTTCAGCACTTGGGCGCAGCTCCACCTGAACACTTGGAGTATCAGGAGATGGTGTGTCAGTGCTGCATGGAGCGCTGCTCCTTCCTCTGGGCTTACAGCCACAAGATCGGAGGTAAGAATCAATCTGTCATGCAAAGTATAACTGTCATTCACTGACACGACACAGGGGTACTGCATGTTTTATATAGTCGTCCCTTTCTATGTATGCTCACTTCTCCACTGAATAGACAGTTGTCACAGATTTCCTGCTGCCTTCAGTCACCACTAGGGGGAGCTCACTACACATCTAATAAGTAGAGTTTTTTTGTGCAGCGAGCTCGCCCTAGTGCTGGCTGTAGCTCTAAATAACACTTTGACTAATGTTCTGTGGATTTGTCCAGTCCCTGTAGTCACCAAGATCACCCCGGCAGAAGCTGATCAAGATGTAAAGGTTGAGGACTGTCCAGTGGAAACCACCAAGGCACAGAATGGCCCAGTTATGAAGAGTGAGGAGGAGGAGGAGAAGGAGGTGAAGAGTCTGGACGTGAAGGAGGATCCGACGTCTCCATCCACCAGTTGTGAACAGGTACCTGCTGTGTTAAAGGGAACTTCCTTTAGGGTCATTGAAACAAGTAGAAATGTTTAATGGGTTGTCCAAGCTGGGCTGAAGAATAGGGGTCCATTCACACGTCCGTAGTGTATTGCGGATCCGCAATACACCCGGCCGACACCCCAATAGAACTGCCTATTCTTGCCTGCAATTACGTTCTATTTTTTTCAGGAGCCGCAGACCAGAAGATCGGGGGGCGCGCTCCGGAAATGCGGATGCAGACAGCACACTGTGTGCTGTCCGCATCCATTCCTGCCCCATAGAGAATGAATGGGTCCGCACTTGTTCCGCAGAATTGCGGAACGGATGCGGACCCATTCTACGGATGTGTGAATGGACCCCAAGATGCATAGCTCACCTGTTTATTCCCCTGCGCTGCTGCTCCTGTCCTCCTCAGTCTGCAGCAAGGACTTGCCCATATACCCATGGGACTACTGTAACCTCACTAGCTTTAGCTGCATCCTGCCATATACCACAGAGACTGTCTGCTGCTAGAAAGGCGGGGGAATAAATGGATAAATAGTTTTTTTTGTTTTTTTTTTATCAAACTTCCACCCTACCCCAGGGCCATTTTTGCCGAACTCTGATAACCCCATAAGTTTAGCAGGTATTAGTGTTTGTTCCTCCAATTAAAGGATAAAATTAGCCTAAAAAAAATTTGTTTGTTTTTGCAGCCTGCAGTGTAAAGAAGTGAGGTTTTAATGCTAGTTGTCGTCTTATTTTTTATTAGAAACCTGTAAATGATGACTTTTCCAATTCTGTGAAAACAGAAGTGAAATCTGAGGTTAAACCCTGCAGACTCCAAGAGTACGAAGAACACCAGCCACCCAGAGCAAACGTCGCCACCTACTGGCCAAGCAACTGGCGCAGTAAACTCTGCCGTTGTGACCAGTGCATGGTATGTAGAACCCTGCGGAGCGTTCCCGGTTAGGGCCTATGAAGCTGCATTAAGTCTCCTCCAGAGCAGTTGCATCACATCGTGTTGTGCTCTCTGCAGAAAATGTACACGGAGCTGGAAGTCCTGTTCCTGCTGGATGAATATGACACCGTTCAGGCCTATGAGAATAAAGGAAAATCTGAGGAGGAGCAGCAGGAGAGAAGAGACCCCCTGATGACGGCGCTCAGCACCATGAACCGCGTCCAGCAGGTGGAGCTCATCAGCGGTAAGTGCTTTGTCTACAATACATAATCCAGGACCATGATGCTCCGTGGCAAGACGTCACCTTAAAGTGGTCGTCCTTTGTTGCGGGCAGTAACTACAGCTCAATGATAACGTTGGATTATTTAATTATGCAAACCTATTGTGTCCTGGAATTCTCCATCTTTAAGATCTGTGCTTGCTGTCAATGAGTGGGAATAATAAAAGGGTCGTCCGATATTTAAATAATTGTAGGGGTGGCGGTGCATGGGCTGAAAACAAAGGCTCGGCATTCACGTGTAATCACTGACGAGGCTACTGGTGACGTGGATGTAGAGGACACATTAAACTTAGGGCTCATGCACACAAATGTATTTTAATTTTATTTTTATTTTTTTCTGTGTCCGCTTGGTTTTGCGGCCCACAAAACCATTCACTTCAATGGGACTGCAAAAAAAAAACACTCCGTGTGCTTACTGTTTCCGTATGTCCGTTCTGCAAAAAAATAGCACGTCTCTTATTGTCCGCATTATGGACAAGGATAGGACTGTTAGGGGCCAGATGTTCCGCGTAATGCGCACAGCCATTATCTGTTTGTCGGACACACAAAACATCCAACGGTCTTGTGCATGAGCCCTTAAAAGGGTTGTCCAAGTTATATTTATTGATGACCTATCCTCAGGATAGGTCATCAATATCAGATCGGCGGGGGTCCGACACCCGGAATCCCCGCCGATCAGCTGTTTGAAGAGGAGGCGCGCGCCGTGCCAGCGCTGCCTCCTCTTCACTGTTTACCTTCTCGCGGTCGCCTCTGCAGCGGTGAGCAGGTGTAATTACACCCAAGCCGTCCCATTAATTTCAATGGTACGGATCTCTCCTATACAAGTGTATGAGAACGATACGTCCCATTGAAATGAATGGGACGGTTAGGATTAATTACACCTGCTCACCGCTGCAGAGGCGACGGCGAGAAGGTAAACTGTGAAGAGGAGGCAGCGCTGGCACGGTGCGCACCTCCTCTTCAAACAGCTGATCGGCGGGGGTGCCGGGTGTCGGACCCCCGCCGATCTGATATTAATGACCAATCCTGAGGATAGGTCATCAATAAATATAACTTGGACAACCCCTTTAAAGTGTGGCAGGGATGAGAGGCACCATGCTTTTCATATGGTCTTTATTAACAATTTTCAGCCGTTTGATACAGGGGTTAAAAGAAAATCTGACTGCAGAGTATCGCAACTCTCTGATCTTCTGACCTCAAACACTTATTTAGGCCATACTTAGGATTTAGGAGATCAGAGATGAGGCTTCACATGAGCAGTCAGCTGATGGGATTGAGAATTGATACTCTGCAGACAAGGCATAATTTTTAATAAATAATATTTCTAGCCCAAAATGAGCAAAATCATAAAAAATTGCCTCAAAGGTTCATCCACCAGAAATCTCCATCAAAATAATTTATTTGTATTTATTACCAGAATATAACGACCTGAAGACAGAGCTGACAGATTATCTAAAGAAATTTGCTGAAGAAGGAAAGGTAACCTCCCCCCCCCCCCCCCCCACATACACCATTTTATCCTCCCCTCCAGATCTGAAAGCTGCTTATGTTCCTTCCACGTCATTCATGACACTACATTCTTTTTTTTCCTCAGGTTGTCCAAACCCAAGACATCCAGAAATTCTTTGAAGATCTTCGTTCTCGGAAGAGGCGGCGGCTGGATGGCATGCAGTATTATTGCAGTTAATGGGTCCGATTAAATCATACTTTATAAACCATGGCGGATGTCCCCCTCCCCCACCATCAGCACGTGTTGGGTTTTATTGTCTTTTTATACAGACAGAAGCAGTTGCTCAGCAGCCATCAATAGGATAGCAAATTTGAAATGCCATACTGTGATCAGTAATTGACTGAAACCCCCTGTTCTTTAACTTGGCCCCCAATAGTCCCATTTATGGCATATCCAAGTCTATGGTGTACATATAGCAGGACACACCCAAAAGCTCCCCCTGTAGAACCAGTCACTAGGTTTTAATTGCTTACCCCAAGATCTGAGCTTCATCAGTTGCCAATAGGAATATTACTACCCCAGCAGCAGTTGTCCGGCCTGCGGCCCTGGATGGGACGCAGTGTAGTGATATTGCGTCTTTCTGGGTGATTGATTGATGCCTGGATCTACTAGTTTTTTTGTTTTGTTTTTTTAAATGAATTATGCTGAAGTCTCTTAAGACATTTCCAGTTTTTAGGGTGTTCCCCTAAACCTTTGTGTTCTCTCTTGTAGAGATAGGGCCCCTAATTGTCGTCAGCAGATTCCTGTACAGGAAACATTTGCAGCTCTCTTGGCTCGGCTGTATCAGCTCGGCCCCCGCTGCGGCATTTTTAATGAGACTCTCACCTGCCCGCTGCTTGTGCTTCATTATGTCGCTAATCTTGTATTTTTCAGTTTTCTTCATCAGCCTCATTGCAATAAAATAGACTGAAGACTTTCATTTGCTCATTGCTTACACTGCCAATAAAAACTCAGTGTGATGAGGAAAGAATCTGAGTCATCTGTGATCTAAGGACGGAGGACTCCCTTAAAAGGGGTTCTCTGAGTATTTAGGATAGGTCATTAGTAGTGTTGGTCTAGCACCAAGGTGCTCGGGTAGAACACATCAGGGTGCTCCGGGTGCTCTACCGAGCACAATGGAAGTCAATGGGAGAACCCGAGCATTAAACCAGGCACCCCCTGCTCCGAAGAGGGGAGGGTGCTTGGTTCATAGGAAAAGGTTAGAAATTGATGGAAACACCACCGAAATGGTTCGGGGACAGCATGGGGAGGATGTCTGGATGCATCTTGGACTCCCAGGTCGCTGCTGGGAACTATGTTGTCCAAGTAGTACGCCACTTTTACAGACTGACGACAATATGCACAAAACCGAAGATAAAATAGATTTTAGAGGAAAAATTGTTAGGAAACATTATTTCCTGTATATTTACTTGTAAGTGCTGCCAAAAATTGTTCAGGTAGTGGGACTCCTACACTCATAAAGCGTATGCACTAAGGGAAAGGGCTGCCAAAAATTACAAGGAACCGGCACTCCAATACACCCATTATTACACATGAAGGAGGGCATCATACACCCTTGAAAAATTTGAAAAATTATGATTTATGGCCTGCTGGTGACCCTCAAAAACATTAGGAGCAAGGACCTGCTGGTGACCCTCTAAAACATTATGGGCGAAGGCCTGCTGATCACCCTCTAAAACATTAGGAGCAAGGGCAGATATGTGGATATAATGGAGGAGGACCAGAAAAGGGAGATTGAACCATATACCCTTTTTAGTGGTGGCAGGGGTGCATGGGAATACAATGTATTCAATACACCATAAAAGCCACATTCAAACTGCCTTTATGTTCAGCCGCTTTCCTCTGGTGGAGTAGAGAAGTCAGGGGCAATCGAGGTCTTATTCATTTTTATAAGTGTAAACCGGTCAGCATTTTCAGTTGACAGGCGGATGCGCTTATCAGTTGTTATGCCCCCAGCAGCACTAAATACCCGCTCAGACAAAAACGCTGGCGGCAGGGCAGGCCAGCACCTCCAAAGCGTAGAGCGCCAGCTTGGACACCCAGTAGTTGTAAGGCACAGAGGGATCATTGAGGACGCTGACACTGTCTGCTATGTACTCCTTCACCATCTTCCAAAACTTTTCTCTCCTTGTCACAATAGGCCATGCATCAGGGTGAGGGTACTGGCGGGGTGTCATGAAACTGTCCCAGGCCTTGGAGAGTGTTGCCCTGCATCTGTCGGAACTGCTGTGTGTTCCCCTCGTCTCCACTCCTCGGTTGCCCAAGGAACTACGTTCTCTGCAGCCAGCGTTGTCAGCTGGAAATTTTTGGAGCAATTTTTCCACAAGGACCTTCTGGTATTGCACCATTTTGCTCGTCCTCTCCACCAGAGGAATGAGAGATGAGAAGTTCTTTGTAGCTGGGGTCGAGAAGGGTGAACAACCAGTAATCGGTGTTGTCCAAAATGCGTAAAAAAAAACGCGTGGGTCAGGGCAAAGGCAGCCTAACATAAAGTCAGCCATGTGTGTCAGAGTACCAACAGGCTAGACTTTGCTGTCCTCATCAGGAGGATGACTCAATCTCCTCATCCTCTTCAGCCCATCCACGCTGAACAGACGGCATAAACCTGCTGTGGGTACTTCCCTCTGTAGCGGAGGCAACCGTCTCCTGCTCCTCATCATCATCCAATTCGTGCTGAGAAGATGAACTGAGGGTGGTCTGGCTATCACCCTGTGTAATGTCTTCCTCTATTTCCACCTCTTCCACATGCAAAGCGTCCACCTTCATTGTGAGCAGCGAGTGTTTGAGAAGACACAGAAGTGGGTCTCCCCAGCCTAACGTAGGTTGGCGGCTGGGGACAGAGTAACGCGGGACAGCCACCGCCATCAGTCTCCGGAAAGCCTCAGTGTCCACAAGCCTAAATGGCAGCATTTCCAGGGCCAGCAATTTGGAAAGGTGCGCATTTAGTGCTATGGCCTGTGGGTGGGTGGTTGGGTATTTGCGCTTTCGTTCAAAGGCCTGGGGTATGGACATCTGTACGCTGTGCTGGGACACAGAAGTGGATGTGGTCGCTGATGGTGCTTGCGAAGGTCCAGGTGCATGGTGGGAGGCATCCGAGCCTGCGTCTTGGACAGGGGATTGGCCAGCACATAACACAGGGGAAAAGGCAGTGGTGTGACCCACAGACCCAGATTGTGGACCCAGGCGTTCAGCCCACCTATTAGAGTCCTTTGATGCCATGTGGTGGATCATGCTCATTTACGGCACAGGTTGCAAATGACAATTCTTTTATCGTCCGCACTTCCCTCAAAAAAATAGCACCAGACTGCAGCACACCTGCCCCTTGGCAAGGGAGATTGCTGCAAGGGGGTGCTCCGGGGATCAGTTGGTAGCCTGTTTGGTGTGGCCCGCCTTCTCCCTTTTGACACCCCACTGCCTTTTCCAGCCTGTTGCAGTGCTGCGGAACCCTCCCCCTGACTTGTTGACCTAACAACAACCTCAGTGATTGACAACTGTGTCTCATCCTCAACCTCTTGAGACGCTAATTGCTGTTGACTTATTGGCAACTGAGTCTCATCATCATCCACCTCGTCAAACACTAATTGCCGTTCCCCACCGTCATCTTCTTGTGACTGTGGATGCTCAAGAGTTTTGGAATCAGGGCACAATATCGCCTCATGTCCTTCAAGTGTGCTTGTTCAGAGGCCCAAATCAAGGAATGGCGATGAAAAGAGCTCCTCGGAATATCCGTGTGGGATCACTTGTTTGCAAAGACCCTAAATGCTCCTTGGAACAGGACCCTCAGTTTAGGCAGAAGATTTTGTTCAGTGATGAGGCAAACTTTTATGTGAATGGTGAAGTTAACAAACAAAACCACCGCTATTGGTCTGACACTAACCCACATTGGATAGATCCCTCCAAGACTGTTGGAACAAAAAAACTTGATGGTATGGTGTGGTATATGGGTACAAAGATAGTGGGGCCATTCTTCATCAATGGAAACCTCAAGGCCACTGGATATGCGAAATTGCTACATGATGATGTGTTTCCTTCTTTATGCACTGAAGCTGGCACGTTCCAGTTTTTCCAGCAAGATGGTGCACCCACCACCACATTATGGGTGTCAGGTCCGAGCATTCCTAGATGAACAATTTCCTGGAAAGTGGATTGGTCGTCGTGGGCCAGTTGAATGGCCCCCAAGGTCTCCCGATCTGACCCCCTTAGACTTTTATCTTTGGGGTCATCTGAAGGCAATTGTCTATGCTGTGAAGATACGAGATGTGCAGCACCTGAAACTACGGATACTGGAAGCCTGTGCTAGCATTTCTCCTGCGGTGTTGCTATCAGTGTGTGAAGAGTGGGAGAAGAGGGTTGCATTGACAATCCAACACAATGGGCAGCACATTGAACACATTTTATAAGTGGTCAGAAACTTGTAAATAACTCATGAAAGAATAAAGTTAAGTTAAAACCAAGCACACCATTGTTTCTCTTGTGAAATTCCCAATAAGTTTGATGTGTCACATGACCCTCTTCCTATTGAAAAAACAAAAGTTGGATTCAAAATGGCCGCCATGGTCACCACCCATCTTGAAAAGTTTCCCCCCCCTCACATATACTAATGTGCCACAAACAGGAAGTTAATATCACCAACCATTCCCATTTTATTAAGGTGTATCCATATAAATGGCCCACCCTGTAGATAGGCACAACCTAAATTACTTGGTTGCTATAGGTTACAGCACCATATACATCACAGCCGTACATCATGGGTTATCAAGAAAGTCACAGATTTATTATAACAATACACAAGAACATGTAAAAGTACATACAAGAGGAGAGGACTAGGAGAAGGACGGATTACTTCACTTGAGTACATAATGCGGCAAAGGATTTGCGCAGGTTGGCAAGCAGCGCTGAGAAGTTCTTGGTTTCTCGTACTTTCCTCTCGTACTCCGCGATAGACTCCAGGGGAGGATCACACCCTGTAACTGCAAAGAGGATTGATGACCGTACATAAGACGTCAACATGGCCCCCCACTTGACACGTGACCCACCTCAATGCCGAGAGTAGTGCAGCCAGAGACTGGAGCAGATGCTCAAAGTAAAGCAGTGGTCGTCAGCAACTGCTAGACTATCGAGGACAGGGATGCCCAACCTGCGGCCGCCCTCCAGCTGTTGTAAAACTACAACTTCCATCATGCCTGGACAGCCTACATCTATTAGGGCACGCTGGGAGTTGTAGTTAAGCAACAGGTGGAGGGCTGTAGGTTGAGCATCCCTGATCTAGGACTACAAGGGTTGTCTGGGCTAAAGGTATTGATTTCAGATAGGCGGAGGTCTAGCTGCCGGCCCCCACTGATCACTTGTTTGAAGGGGCTGCGGCACTTGAGTCTCCATTCACTTCAGTGAGACGAACAGCTGTAATTACACTGCAGCACGACTACAAGCGAGAGGGTGCAGAGCTCGCGGCCCCTTCACACTAGTCAGTCATGGCCTGCATAGCCCTAATTCTCATAATGCCGAAAGTTGTAGTTTTAGACATACTGCATTAAAAGCAATAAGAGGTTTTGACAAATGCTTCTGAACACTGCATTTTGCAGCAATCTTGAGGTCTTATTTCAAGCTGTATTCTACAGATATAAGGAGGGGGGCGGCAAGATTTCTCGTAGAAATGATCCTGACAACTAATGATGCGACTTACGCTGATATTCCCCTTCCTTGTTAAAATAAATTATGCAGGAATACGGCTCCTCCAGGTCTTTGGGATTAATGCACCTGAAGATAAACTGTAGCCGGTCACCTGGAAAGAGAGGGTCCAGCGTCAGGTAACATTTCCTTAGAGGGTTTTATATTTACTCACAGATGACCCCATGGCTAGGGCTGCAGAAAACAATTATTTGAGAAATCGAATATTCTAGTATAAGAAAAAAAATAAAAAATTAATAGACAGTTTTCCTTTATAAAAAAAACTCAGACCCCCTGCCATCAGTCCCCAACACCCTTTGTTCCCCCCTGTGTGATCAGCCCAAGTGCATCAGTTCCCCCCAGTGCCATCATCTCCGTTCCCCCCAGTGCCATCATCTCCGTTCCCCCCAGTGCCATCATCCCCTCCATTGCCATGTCCCCCACTCCCCCAGTGCCTCCATGCCATGTGATGTCCCCCACTGCCATCAGATCAGCCCCTCTATGCCATGTCCTCCTCCCCAGTGCCTCCATGCCATCCGTCCCCCAGTGCCATCAGCCCCTCCATGCCATGTCCTCCAGCGCCATCAGCCCCTCCATGCCATGTCCTCCAGTGCCATCAGCCCCTCCATGCCATGTCCTCCAGTGCCATCAGCCCCTCCATGCCATGTCCTCCAGCGCCATCAGCCCCTCCATGCCATTTCCATCCATGTCCCCCAGCGCCATCTGCCAATCAAACTTATACTTACCTTTCCTGGCAGTGCGCCGACATGGAGTCCACAGGAGACGGACCGCATCTTTTTCCCACTTCCCGGGACCTGACGTCACACACAGAGTCAGCCAGCGCACTGATGATGTGTGCACGTAAGGCCCTGGCCACGCGGTGCAGACAGGAGGCCACGGAGCGGAAATAAAAACTTTAAAAAAGGGGCATTCTGAAGTTACCCCCTCCCTATCCAAATAGGCTATAACTATTAGACCCCTACTGATCACAAGACATGTCAAGCATGTTCACTGACACTCCAATCATCTCTATGGGACCTGTCAGAAAAAGTAATGGATGGAGTGGCAGTGCACATGCGCCTTGAACTGCGTCTTTGTGTCAAGGGGCCCCCATTCCTGTGGGGGTCCCAGTGGTTAGACTCCCAAGATCCAATAGTTATCCCCTATTCTGTTGATAGCAGAGAACTTTAAATTACAAGAATACCCCTTTAAGGTGTCTGTCCTGAGGATTGGTCATCAATATCCAAATCATCAGAAGCAGAATGGTGGCGGTCCGACATCCCCCCAACCAGCCGTTTTCTGCAGCCACTGGAACTACAGTCGGTGGCAGAAGGCTCCAACCGCGTGGGGAAGCATGCAGCTTAGCGCTCATTCACCTGAATGGGACCTGACCTGCAGTAAGCCGGTACGGCCACTACAGTGGTTGAAACTTCCTGCTCCATCCACTGTTGATTCCTGTAGTGGCTGTCAGACCCCCACCAATCGATCGATGACCTAGGTCATCAAAATCTCAACACTGGAAAACCCCTTTAAGTGAAAAATGAAATCTCTGCAACTTTCCAATACACATGGTCTTAGTTCATCTGCTTGCCATCAGTGAATGGAATTATTTCTTTACACCCACTGATCATGGCCAAAAAGGGTTGCGGTCACTCTAGTGAACAGTCGACAGGATACCCCCTCACCTTGCACTTTACGGATCTCCAGCCCCAGACGCTCCTTGAATAAAGTGGCCGACTTGTGCAGCTCCTTCAGCTTGTCTTTATTTGCTTTCTTGCTTGCCAAAGCAACTGCAAGAGAGGATAACCCCCATCATCCACCTCCCTGCTACACACACACACACGCAGCAGCAATGAGTGAGGACGGTCTTACGTTCCCTCTTGCGGGCAAGTTCTTCCCGTAACCCCTGGATGTGTTCGGACAGCTCTGCGTTCATCTTCTCGTTCTCCTTCACTTTGGCGATCTCTCTCAAGATGGTGTCCTGCTTCTCCTCGATGCGCTTGTTCTGGTTCTCAATCGCTGAAGGAGACGACAAAAGGCGAAGATCAGCGCAAAGCGTCTTACGTTATCCCCCTTATAGGCGCTTTCCAGGATTAAAGGGGTATTCTCACTTGAGACAATGGGGGGGCATATCGCTAGGATATGACCCCCCCCCATTGTCCTATAGGTGTGGGTCCCACCTCTGGGACAGAGCGGGCAAAGTGGCGGCCGGAGGACTCCGGTCCGACCACCACCAAGCGCTCTCCCACCGCGCGTAACCCGCCAACGCTCCCATTACCATCTCTGAACTCCAGGACTTTCTCGACCATCGTTTCTCCTTCTCTGCATTTTTTGGCCCAAGAATCTGGGGAAAAATAAAATAAAAAAAACACTCTTTAGGGCATTTTGGGTGATTTTTCTTGCAGATTGCACAGGAGATCAGGGAGCGACCGTTTATACGCAGCCGCGCTCTCACCGGCGAGGTTCTGCAGCGACTTCTTGTACGAGTCCTTTATCTCCTGCAGCATCATCTCCTCGCTGCTCTGGCTCATGAACCGCGTCCGGAAATCCTGCATGAAGACGTGGAGGCTCTGCTCATCGTCCATCTTGGCGGAGGGAGCGGCGTTCGCCGGAACAAAGACGGTATCTGAGCTAAAGAAGGAAAAATCAGTGGCGCAAATGTGATCATACTGGGGGCGTGTCCCAATAGCCACAGACCCCAGACCAAAGCAGTGAGGCATGAGGTCCACGGTGTCTCAGTACAGTAAGCTGCACAGTATCCAAAGTCACGTGACCCCCAGCAACGAAATGATGGCAACCCTCCCTTGAAACACACAGCAGCCCCTCAGAAAAGCATGGCAGTCCGCAGCACCCCCACATAACGACACCGACCTGTCCTCCATGCCGCCTGCACAACCCCCGTCCACTCACCCAGCTGCTCCGGCCCGGTATATGACTGAGCGCTCCCCTCCCACTGGATTCAAACGTTGCCGCTCAAGCAGCGGCGTGACGTCACTCAGTCCAGCCTATCGACTGCCTACCCAGCGCGCAGACTGGAGAATCAATCGTCCAGATTAGGCGCGTCCGCCATCTTTGTTGTGGGCAAATGCCCTATTATTGGATGATCCCTACCTGAGTATTTTGTAAGGTGGTCTGATGATAGTTACCCTGCTGGGATTCACTGTCATATGAGTTTTTATAATTTTCAGCCTAGCAATGTTTGTGGACTACAGATAACACACAGAAGGCAAAAAAAAAAGGACAGATTAAGGACCCGGTATGAAACGGTTAATGGATAGCCGGAAAATGGACACATGGATGCAAAATAGCCATGAAAAACTGACCGTTTAACCATTTTTAATGGCCCATTTTTCTGTGAATATAACCTTAGTCCCCTTTCACACGAGCGAGTTTTCCGTGCGATGCGTGAAGTGCACGCATAGCGCCCGCACTGAATCCTGACCCATTCCTTTCATTCGGTCTGTGCACATGAGCGTTGTTTTTCACGCATCATTTCTGCGCTGTGTGAGAATCGCAGCATGTTCTATATTCTGCGTTTTTCACGCAGCTCCGGTGCAATAGAAGTGAATGGGGAGTCCATGATCCAGATGCGATGCGTTTTTCACTGATGGTTGCTAGGAGATGTTTGTAAATCGTCAGGTTTTTTTTTTCATGCGTGTGAAAAACGCATTAAAACTGATTGCACCCGCACGGAAAAACTGAAACAATGAACGCAATCGCAGCCAAAACTGACTGAACGAGCTTGCGAAATAATGCAAGTTTCACTGAACGCATCCGTAACGAGGCCTTAGGCTTCTTTCCCAGGAACGTTACGGATTCTCTCAGGGTCTGTTCAGGAAAAAACGAATGGTTTTGCACCGACTTTCAGTCAGTTTTGTCTGCAATTGCGTTGAGTTTTAGTTTTTTTCACATGGGTGCTGTTATTGATGCGTTTTTCACGCGCATGAACAAAAAAAACGGAAGAATAACAATCTACATCTCCTAGCAACCATTAGTGAAAAGCACATTGCATCGGGAAACAATCCGTTTTTCACTGAAGCCCCATTCACTTCTATGGAACCAGAGCTGGGTGAAAAAAGCAGAATATAGAACATGCCGCGATTTTTCCTGAACGCAGAAATATGTGAAAACCGCATGCACACAACCGTATGTTTGGTCCACATCCGATCTGCAATTTTTGGGGATGCATTGATTTCAATTTCCGTATGTCCGTTCCGTGGCCCGGCTATAAAGATAGAACATGTCCCATTCTTGTCCGTTTCTGGTAAGACTCGCAGACACAACTGATCTTAGGGTCCCTTGTGGGAATCACGCTCCGTGTGGTGCGGTCTAGACTTAAGCACCTTTTAGACGAGCGAGTATCACGCTCCGGACTCGCAGCGAGGCTTCCGGCCTGAACTCCCAGCACTGCCGGGGTCACATAGCATTATATTGATTTATGATGTTATGTAACCCTTAGGCCTCATGCACACGAATGTATTTTCATTCCATTTCCGTTCCGTTTTTTTTTTTGCGGACCGTATACGGAACCTTTCATTTCAATGGGTCCACAAAAAAAATGGAAAGTACTCCGTGTGCATTCCGTTGCCGTATTCCCATTCTGCCAAAAAATTAGAACATGCCCTATTATTGTCCACATTACGGACATGGATCGGACTGTTCTATTAGGGGCCGGCTGTCCCGGGAATGCACACGGATGTCATCCGTATTTTTTGCGGACCGCAAAATACATACGGTCGTGTGCAAGAGGCCTGGAATGTATAGGATAATGCTGTCAGTGTAAGGCTCCATTCACACATCCGCAATTCCATTCCGCATTTTGCGGAACGGAATTGCGGACCCATACAATTCCGATCCTGAAAAAAATAGAACATGTCCTATTCTTGTCTGCAATAGCGGACAAGAATAGGCATATTCTCTTGGTGCCAGCAATGTGTGGAACGCACATTGCTGCTGTCCGTGTTTTGCAGATCCGTAAAACACACACGGATGTGTGAATGGACCCTAAGGCCTCTTGCACACGACCGTATGTATTTTGCGGTCCGAAAAAAACACGGATGACATCTGTGTGCATTCCCTATTTTGCAGAACGGAACAGCCGGCCCCTAATAGAACAGTCCTATCCTTGTCCATTATGCGGACAATAATAGGACATGCTCTATTTTTTACGGAAACTGAATGCACATGGAGTACCTTCCGTTTTTTTTGCGGACCCATTTAAATGATGATTCCGTATACGGTCCACAAAAAAAAAACCAGAACGTACACGGAATGAAAATACGTTCATGTGCAAGAGGCCTTATCCAATACATTCCAGAACTGTAAGGGTTACAAAGCATCATAAATCAATATAATGCTATGTGACCCCGGCAGTGCTGGGAGTTCAGGCTGCGAGACACTCGCTCGTTTATAAAAGGGGCCTTAGGAAGTGCACGGCATAATGCTGTGTGCCTCTGCCTGACCTTTCTGTAACGGAATCATACCGACATAAAGCAGTCAGTATGATTCTGTTACAGAAAGGTCATGCAGAGGCACACAGCATTAGCAATCATGATAATACCGTGCGCTTCCTAAGTCCAGAACGCAAGATCCCTGTCTCACGTGATCTCCTCAAGGAACACGTTCTTGTGAAAGAGCCCTTAGGGCAATCTGTTGCTTTGTATGCACTTATGGGGGAAATTTATCACCCCCTCTACACCTGAAAACTGACGCAAATAGGTCACAGTGTAGCGGACACTGTAGTTGTGCAAAATTTGGGGGTCTTAGACACCACTTGCCACTTTTTATAGTTAGTGGTGAGGAGCCGGCGTAGGCGATCTGTCACATGTATTATAATCTACACCAGGAAACTGACAAACCATAGCAGAAATCTACGCGCTGCTAATCGTAGCTCGCTGCTTTGGCGCACAGACCTGCACCTCATAATAATTGTGGTACATCTAATGAAGGGACAGATTCAAAGTGCCATGTAATTTGCCGGTCTTGATAAATCTACCTGTTTGTTCTAATATGCAAATGAGCTGTTTGGTGCACTGAGGGCAGGACCTAGCTTCTTGGTGCACTGAAGTGTCAAACCCCCCTCAGAGCCACACCTTTCCCATGTTGATTGACAGGGCCAGCTGATTGAATACCAAAAAATACCAAAAAAAACTGAATGTACTCCGTTTCCATATTTCCGTTCTGTTGAAAGATAGAACATGTCCTATTATTGCCCACAAATCACGTTCCGTGGCTCCATTCAAGTCAATAGGTCCGCAAAAAAAAAAAACAGAACACATACGGAAATGCATCCGTTCCGTTTTTGCGGAACCATCTATTGAAAATTTTATGCCCAGCCCAATTTTTTCTATCTAATTACTGTATATGCCATACAGAAAAACAGAAACAAAAAAATGGACTGCAAAACACTGAAAAAGTCATAGTCGTGTGAAAGAGGCCTTACCCTAATGCATTCTGAATGGAGAGTAATCCGTTCAGGATGTCTTTAAGTTCAATCTTTTTGACTTTTTAGGATGGAGATAATGCTGCGGTTTTATCTCCGTCCAAAATTCCAGAACACTTGCCGGAATTTTTTCCCATTGAAATGCATTAATGCTGGATCCGGCAAAACTGATCCGGCATTGTGGTCTGTGCATGCTCAGACCAACAAAAAATTTGAAAAAAAAATAAATGCCGGATCCGTTTTTCCGGATGATGACGGATCCGGCATTTCAATGCATTTGTCATACGGATCAGGATTCTGATCCGTCTGACAAATACCAGTTTGCGTCCGTATTGCCGGACCCGGTGGGCAATTCTGGCGAGAGTGTGAAAGTACCCTTAGTCAGTAGGCATTTATAATATGGATTCAATAAATACGGTAGTAAGCAGCACATGGAATTTAAAAAGGTGTTTGTTGGTCTTATGGACCATTTGTAAATAATTCAAAGTGAGAGGTGCCTTGACATGTGCTAGGGGGTCCGCATTTGTTGGAATTATGCACATACTGAGGCCCGGCCACAGCGGGTCTGCAATATAAGGGCACCAGGCGTGTGCACACCGTATCACGGATCCATTGACTTGAATAGGTCTGCAATCCTGAAGTTTTTTTTTTTTTTTGACAGCTGAATTTGGTACGGATTTTATGCTCAACTTTACCTCCAAATGTCTTTAAGGGGAAGCGGCGCCAAGGAAGGACATCCTTTTTTGTGTAATCACATAAATGCCAGAGCATCAAACAGTGTGAGGTCGTTTCCCCGCAGACATCTGTTTCTTCCCATGGAATTTGTGACAATCAGTGGTCAAGACTATATGAAGGGCCTCTTAACAGGTAAGTTCACAGTAGCAAAGGCACTGCTGACATGGGTAAAAATAACAGACTCAGGCCTCATGCACATGACAGTTTCTTTTTTTTTTTGTGGTCCGCAAAAACCGAAGCCGCCCATTTGCCTTCTGCAATTCACAGAACGGAACGGAACTGGCGGCCCATTATAGACATGCCTATTCTTGTCTGCAGTGGACCAGAGCAACGGATGCAGACAGCACACAGAGCTGTCCGCATCTTTTGCGGCCCCATTGAAGTGAATGGGTCTGCACCCGAGCTGCAGAAATGGCGGCTCAGATGCAGACCCAAACAACGGCCATGTGCATGAGGCCTTATTATTGTAGTGTAAATGGGGGGTGGCTTAAAGACAGATGTACCTGCAAGACTGTGGAGTCAAACAATGCCCATTATCAAGCTGTAACCTGCAGGATTTCATGATAGAACCACAGATGCAATTTTCCATTAGACCAGCTGCGCCGTGGGCCCTGTGTGCGCGCTCACCCTTCGGTCACCTCCAGGCATTACAGAATACAGTTTTCCATGTGCAAAAACCACAGCATATTACAGTACCAGCAAGATGAAAGACTACAAAAATCTCATGTAGCCGTTTCCGTGCGAAAATAGGACCTGCACTGCCGGATTTCCAAATCCACATCAGTCAATTATGTTTGCGGTTTCAGCTGTGGATTTCACCACCTTTCCAATGGAAGGGTAAAAATCTGCGGCAAAACCACATCTAATTCGCACCAAATTCCGCAATTAAAACATGTTGGTGGATTTTGATGCGGATATGCTCCAGAAACGCACGGAAATTTGTGCAGCTCTTTTGCGCTTTCATCTGCACTTGTGAGCAGGTGGCCTTAGGATACACATGTGCGGGTGAAAAATGCAAGAGGATCAGCAGGGATTTCTGCACCTAAACTGCAATTTCTAACACCAGTTTTGCCACTGATCCGACTCCATTTGAAAAGGGTACAATCCACAAACCATATGCTGCACATTTGGAAAGCTGCATGGCAGGTCAATCTCCGCACAGAAAAAAGGTGTACATGAGAATGGTCTATTCTCCTACAATATTCTGGTACTGTATTATTCACATTTGTGATTTTGAGCCCAAACCAGGTGCATCGCTGAACACAGAACAGGTGCAGATCCTTCCCTTATACATATGTCTGGAGGTTCCAATCCTGGTTTTGGCTCACAAATCACTGACCAAACCCTGACGTGCGAATAAGGCCTTAAAGTCTGATAGTCGACAGTGCAAACATGTGGGGGTGAGACAGGGATAAAAGTTTCCATATCGCATGTGGCGGTTGTGAAGGGTTACGTTTTACATTCACCTTCACCCCTCTAATCCCCAATTAAGTGAGGATACAGATGGACAGCATGAATCCCACCATGTGTCAGGACTTAAAGACCACTCGTACTCCGATGCATGTTATAGCAGCACTCTTTATTACACATTATTTCTCCAGATCAGACATGGTGATGATCTGCTTTGTAGTTTCTCGTGTGCAGGGTTTCCTCACGAGTTCATTTCTCTTACACCTAAAAAAAATTAAAAAAAATAAAAATATATAAAATATTTTCAACGAGACCAGCATTTCTTTCCTACAGAATGAAGGTAGCGGATGTGTCAGCCGTGTGGTCCCGATCACAACCGCTGTACACTGCCTAGGACTGGCTTCATACACACATTTAAAGAGATTTCAGTTTCAAGAGGAACCTGAACATCGGGGTTCTTCCTGCAATAAGCAGCCCATCATTATTCACCCGGCAGATTAATGCACCCATATTATGGTCACGGTCCAAGTCTGCAGTTTAGAGGGAAACGCTGGAGATCTCACCGTGTCTGGTATTGCTGATCAGCCCCATACACTTGAAGATGAGCCTTCATGTTTTGCGAATCTCGCAACTCCTTTAAGATCTCCAGTTTCCCCTGAGAGCTGCACAATATACCAGCGCTATAAGCAAATAAATAACCGTTACGGTTCTCAATGCTTGGTGATGCTCAGACATCAATTAAAGGGGTTCTGCACTTTCATTTAACTGATGATCCATTCTCTGGATAGATCATCAGCTTCTGATCGGTGGGGGTCCGACACCCGCTCCAGCAGCACCGCGGCCTTCTCACTGTTTACCGCCGTCACTACTAGTATCAACTAGCGTGGACGGGGCTAAGCTCTGTTCACTTGAATGGAGCTTAGCCCCGCCCACGCTAGTTGATACTAGTCGTGACGTTAGTGGGACGGCGGTAAACAGTGAGAAGGCCGCGGCACTGCTGGAGTGCCGCTGCCTTCTTAAACAGCTGATCGGCGGGGGTTCCGGGTGTCGGACCCCCGCCGATCATCTATCCAGAGGATAGATCAGTTAAATGAAAGTGCAGAACCTCAATGACACTGGCTGCTGAGAGTTAAACATTATGCACCGCCTAGGGCTGGTTTCTCTGGTGTAATACCTGCACACACCTGTATTACTGTAGAAAATCCCAGCTACACAGCAGATGAACTAAAGCATCACTGGGAACTGCACCCATATTGTGTCTGAATAGAAACCTTACCTGGACACCAGCTGTGCTCGCTGAACAATCCAGAGTTTAGACCAGCACTCCAACTTCAGCCATCATTCTGTGATCCGGGACACGTGGGGGGGTAACAGAGCTCCCAATACTTCCAGGTGATGCCCCTCACCCATTGCATGTACAACTTAAAGAAACAGACCTGAAAAATGGATGAGTTTAGCATTTATCTAGCATCACATCCTGTAGTATACTCCAGAGCTGCACTCACTATTCTGCTGGATGAGTCACTGTGTACATACATTACTTATCCTGTACTGATCCTGAGTTACATCCTGTATTATACTCCAGAGCTGCACTCACTATTCTGCAGGCTTCAGAGCTGAAATCTCCTGGTATTCCCCATTCATAGAGTTACTCTAATTATCCACAGTCTGGAAAGTGTTATTTTGTACACCTTACTGTGCAGTCTAACCGCTCCCCATATGCGGATGTCTGTCCATGAGCTTGCTGACAGTGTACCGATACTCCTGAATATATGTTACAGTCCGGTCACCGGGCCCACGATCATAACCATTACTGAGATGTAAGACAGGAGACGTCTGCTCCATGCTCATGAGGCACTGGCAAAAAACATTAGTCCTCCATCTTTTACTCTACCTCCAGTTCTTACGCACCTGCAAACCAAGTACCGCAGGCACGCCTTTGTGGGAGGGGTCAACAAGATACCGCAAGAGGCACCCCAAGACTTTAAAGGGGCTGTTTCATCACTAGGATAGGCCAAAGTTTGGTAGGTGCAGGTCCCACCACCGAGATCTGTTCCCATTTCCAGAACGGGCTCTCACAAGTGAAGTAGAGCGCACTGCACATGGCCGGAGATCTCTCCATAAATTTCAATTTGAGTCATGAAAATATCTGTGCAAGTGCGCTCGACTTTTCTGCAGTCCTATAGAAATGCATAGCGCACCGCAGCCACCTTAATGAGAACGCTGAAGACAGCAGTCCCATAGAAATGGATAGAGGGTGGCTGCGCATGCGTGGCTGCTCTCTGCTCATTTCGGGGGGCTCCCAGACGTGGGACCCGCACTTATCTGACAGTGGAGGCGATCTGTGCCAGTGTTTCAGACGAGACGACCCCTTTACAATGCAGTCCGCTAGGGGCGGAGCTGAAGTGAGACTGGCGCTTTGCTCACAGGTCCCATTAGGCTGCAGTCCTGTGCTGGGATAACGTAGGGGCCACCATTACCTGTTGTGAAGGTCTTCTGCCCCTTTAACACTGGCGACAGCTTCCATTTTGATCACGGAGACCTGAATCAAACAGAAGAAACAGTAAAGATGACTCAATAGGCGACCACAGACGATGCTATGACCACGACATGATAGACCGGTGAGAGGAGGCTCCGCGGTGGAGGTCCCCTTTAACACTGTGTAGGAGGAGGGCCGCTGCGCACATCTCATGGGGGAGACGCCCGCGGCTGAGGACCCCACTCCGGTATTCTCTGCCTCCGGTTCTTACGTGCTGGCTCACAGCAGGCTGCAAGCACGCCTTTGTGGGAGGACTACCACCACCTACCCCATAATACAGAAACATAGTGGTGGGGGACCTGAGACGCTCATCCAGCCCCCTGCCCACTAACCACAGAGCCGCACTCACCCACAGCTCGCAGATGGCAATGGATTCTTTCACACCTTTTCACAGTCCACCAGCAATGGGAAAGAGACCGGTACTCACGTCACTTCCTGTTTTATACTCGGCCACATCCGGTAGATGCGTTGAAAAGCTTAGCTCTGAAGTGTCTCCAGCTGTCCGCCTGCTCTGCAGACAACCCTGGTCTTCGGCAACATGGCCGCTGCAACACAACACACTGTATGACGGGACAGAGCGGCCTCTAGCGGCGGTCAGCTGACAGCGCCTCTGGAATTGATCACGTGACCCTATCTGCCTGACTACAGGCCTGTTGTCGTTGATTTTCCTATATAGTTGGGGTTAATCTTTGCCTAGGAGACTTCCCCCCCCCCCCCCCCCCCCCCCCAAATGACCCTTAGAACCCATGACCAGCACCCCAACAAACTTCACCCTAAACCTAGCACACACAGCCCCCCAAAACCTCACTGCCTCAGCCTTAGGG
Organism: Bufo bufo; assembly: GCF_905171765.1. NCBI lineage: Eukaryota > Metazoa > Chordata > Amphibia > Anura > Bufonidae > Bufo > Bufo bufo. The sequence continues at coordinate 19,796,700 of NC_053399.1, read as the reverse complement.
CTCATGCACACGGCCATGGCTTAGCAAAACACGGATACCGGCTGTGTGCATTCCGTATTTTGCAGAACGTCTGGCCCCTAATAGACTAGTCCCATACTTATCCATAATGCGGACAATAATAGGACATGTTCTATTTTTTTGCAGAACAGCCATCTGGACATGGAATGCACAGGGAGCCATTTCTGTTTTTTTGTGGCCCCATAGAAGTGAATGGTTCCACATACGGGTCGCAAAAAAACAAAAAATAAACGGAATGGACACGAGAAAAAAAAAATACGTTTGTGTGCATGAGACCTTAGGTGACCTACACCACCCAAAGGCCCATACACTCTAGCGTCAGCCTGCTATTAGGGCCTCGCACTGTGCTTGTGGATGCCACAGCCCAGGGATCAGCAGCCTTCAGCTGCTGTGAAACTACAACTCCCAGCATGCACACTTGCCCAGCTCTTCTTGTAGGATACGCTGCAGGTGTCTCAACTATGATCCACCTCCTGTTTCATGAGGTTGCTGGTCCCCCATGATTTACACCGCAGCTCTGCTCCACTAGAGCGACACTATGCTCCGTGACTCCTGCCTTGTCTATTGGCGTATGAAGTGGCCTCACTACCTCCTCCTGTCTTATTAGGGGCTCATCCTGCTGCTTTGTCGTCCCCAGTGCTTTACACTGCAGCTCTACTTTAGATTGGCTGCTGTGTATAATCACAGGCTCAGCCGTCAGTACAGGGAGAGATGAATTCCGATCAAGGCTTGTTTCATATGTCGGTGAATCGCGGCTGCGAGCTATCATGTATTGGTTTTAACCCCTTCAGGACCTTGCGACTCAGTTTTTTTTTTTTATTCCCTGCCTTCCGGGAGCCATAACTTTATTTTTCCGTTCACAAAGCCATATGAGGACTTGTTTTTTTGCAGGACAAGTTGTACTTTCTAATGGTGCCATTTAATATTGAATACGATGTACTGGGAAGCTGGAAAAAATTCCAAATGGGATAGAATTAGGAAAAAAATAACTTTCAGCCACAGTTTTATGGGTTTTGTTTTTACGGTGTTCACTATGCAGAAACGGACCAGTTACCTTCATTCTCCCGGGCAGGACGATGACCCATTTATATTGTTTTTCTTGTGTTTAAATACTCAAAAAATTTATTTTTTCTTTTAATCACCATGTTCTTACCTCCATAACTTTTACAGTTATGTCTACAGAGCCGTGTGGGGCTCAAATGTTTAGACTGCTTCTACGCCACACTGCATTGAGATTTGCTATGCTCTTATGGAGCCCTGCCACCTGCAGGGCTCAATAGGAACTACAGCTATAAACACACTGGTTTCTCCAGGGCTTTCAGAGACAACCAACAGGGCAGCAGTTGAAGCCCTGGAAGCACATCTCTCCAAGGGAAAGTCGCAACTGACCACGGCATCTGAGGAGTTAAATGTTTGCGATCGGCATTATCGGCGATTGCAGACCTTATCCCCGGGTGTCTGCTGTTTTCGATAGCAGAAACTTGGCAGGTATTGTGTCCCTTTTAAAGACTAGACCGCCGCCACAAGGGAGGTTTTAAGAGGGTTAGGCTACTTTCACACTCGCGTTTGGTGCGGATCAGTCATGGATCTGCACAGACGGATCCGTTCAGATAATACAACCGTCTGCATCCGTTCAGAACGGATCCGTTTGTATTATCTGTAACATAGCCAAGACAAAAGTCAGCCTCCAGAGTGGAATGGAGACAGAACTGATGCATTCTGAGCGGATCCTTTTCCATTCAGAATGCTTTAGGGCAAAACTGATCCGTTTTGGGCCGCTTGTGAGAGCCCTGAACGGATCTCACAAACGGAAAGCGAAAACGCCAGCGAGTGTGAAAGTAGCCTTTTCCAATCCTATAACCCCCCCCCCCCCCCCCCACTGAATGTACTTACCTGGGTCCCCGCACCGCCGCTTCTCCCCATGCGTGGATTAAAACATCCGGTGTCAGGGGGAGCAGCCAATGGCAGGCGGGGACGAGCATCCTTAGCATCGCGGGTGACGCTAGGGAGGCTTGTCCCCATCTGCCATTGGCTGCCACCCCCCCTCCCCCCGACGTTTTCATCCGCGCACAGGGAGAAGCAGCAGCGGCGGTGCGGAGACCCAGGTAAGTATATTCATGGGAGGGGGGTAGCGGCTTAAGGGGGGACATTCTATAGGATTGGATAACCCCTTTAATGTGTGTACTCTCACATCAGACCGGGGAGACACCACAGAGGCACACCCTATTTTGTCTGCGATTACAGATCCCTTCTGCACATTATAGTCTATGGGTCAGTGAAAACCAACGTTTTTTGGTCCGTGATTTTCACGGATCGTTGCTAGACGATTTGTAAAATTAATTTTTAGCCTAGCAGAAACACAGAGGGCACCAAACGAACACACGGATTCTTCATGGACGTCATCACGGAGGAAGCACTGACCGCCTCGTCACCTCATCACGGACGTGCGAAAGAGGCCTAACACCGCTTCAGATCCGCCACTGTGTGTAAGCGCAGGTTCAGCGGCCGGTACACGGAGAAGGTTTCCAACTAGGTGAATCAGAAGAGAGAGAGTGTAAAAAAGGATTTTGGCGCACGCAGACTGAAAGGAGGAGGAGCCTGAATGAAGCACGGAGGCGCGGGGTTTTCTATACAAGCCATTTATTTCTGAAATGCCAATTATAATGTAGGATAAAGTCCGATGTTACATGCTTGTCAGTAACTGTAGAAAAATAGAACAAGTGAAAACCTTTGTACAACAGCAATGGTACTTGAAAGAGAGAAGAGGCGTTAGACAACGTATCATCATCACACGAGACACAAATTCAAGTCTGGAGGTACCTAAATAAAAATACTATTCTTTAAAAACCCCGCTATGTACAAGAGTCATAAACAAAGCCTACAAAGTACTGGTTATGCAGGTTGTACAAAACACTTGCATAGGACGTGGAGTCTGGAGTTCGCTGCGGTGGAGAGTTCCTCTTCTGAGCCTTTAGCGGTGAAGGCACTTGTACTTTTATTTTTCTTAATGAAGGAGATGTAAAAAAAAAAATTAAAAAAATACTGCCGACCACAGACATTCACAAGGGAAACGCACATCTATCCCCCACACAGCGTCCTTCATAGGGTCCCCAGAAAGGTGGCTGATAACAGAGAGTGTAGTCTGGGGCTACTGGGCTCCATGCATTCCCCCCCGCCGCCCCACAAAGCCTAAAATGAACAAACGTAGGCATAGCCGGCCCCTATATACGGGCACTCGTGTTACACACCCTATACAAGGAGAGGTGAACGCCGGGGTAATGACAAGACAGCGCCCTCTAACAGCCATGACCGTAGGCACAACTGCACCGACCATACAGCCAAAAGGTGCCAAGAAGGAGCACAGAAAGCAGCACCCCTTCCGCCTGTAAAGAGTCCTGGCTACAGGTCAGGAGGGTTCATCATAGAACATATGGGGCAAATCATTTTCAAGCTGCCCCCCCCCCCCCTCCATGGGTATTTTGTGAGGCTGAGGGGGTGTTCCCCTTTAAAGAGCTGGATATAAAGGGTTAAATTGTACAGTAACATGACCGGTTAAAAATCACAAACCATTAGCGCTTATCATCTGGTCATAAAAACTGCGGCATCAACAACAAAGAGTTCCGTGCTGCCTTCCCTTTAAAATCTCTATTTGTTGGGTTGAAGGTTAAAGGGGTTGTCCCATCTTGGACATGTCGCTAAGAGATAGACCCCCCTAATGTCTGATAGGAGCGGGTCCCACCTCTGGGGCGCCCGCACTGTGCATACGCTGACGCACTCCATTCATTTATTTCTGTGCCGAAAATAGCCGAGCTCTGGCTTGGCTATTTCTGTCAGCCCCATAGAAGCGAATGGAGCGGTGGCTGCGCTTGCGCAGTGCGCTTCCCATTCATTTCAGTGGGAGTTCTGAAAATAGCTGAGCGCGCTGCTAGTCTATTTTCGCCACTCCCATAGAAATGGATGGAGGGCGGCCGCGCATGCTCAGCGCGGGCTCCTTTCTAAGGATAGGTGCGGCTCCCACCACCAGACGTGGGTTATGCCCCCAATGTCTAAGATGAGACAACCCCTTTAAATCTTAGTTGCATAAAGGAAGAGTTCTGCAGCTTTCTAACAGAATATGAGGGAGATTTATCCATTTTGGCTCTCAAAAATAACGTGAATATGGGTGGGGCACCCACTTTATTCACCCCCACGGGACGTTTCAGCCCAGCACAATGAGGCCTCGGTCACGCAAAAGCTGTGCTGCATAGTCTCGTGGGGGTGAATAAAGCGGGTGCACCATCCATTTTTACTTTATTTTTGTGTTTTTTCGGATTATCCATTCGACCTACATCCTGCGGTCTTGGAGGGATTGCACCCAACATCCATTTCTTGGACAGTGCTGCTGTATTTTCTAACTTTTCGAGCAAAATAATTGAGGCGTAGCGCAGATTTGCTGCGTTTTGACGCCAGTCTGTGGGGAAACAGTCAAGCAAGCGCGCTCAGATGTCTCCTCATCCTCCGGGAAGTGGCCCGCCAAAAACATGCGCAAAATCCACATCCGTTCACTGGAATGTTCTTGCTATTTGTGTGCAACAAAAACCGCATCAACTTTTTACTGGAATCAATAGGGAAAGCGGGGGGGATAAAGCAATGATTAAATCAGTCGCGGTTTTACGTGGCGGAATGAAAATCCGTCCTAGAGTCCATCGACAAGCATGCGCTTCAATTACAATACACTTCACACGCCATACCACGTGCATTATGTTACAATCTATCGCGGGGGAGGGGTATAAGATAGAAAAAAGGAAATAATGTACAGAATAATTTAAAATGTATTTTTTTTTTATCCCCCTCCCCCGCCGCGTTTCCACGGCGAGCAGAGAAATTTACACCGTCACATCTCTAAACAGGCACAATCTTATCACAATCTAAAAAAATTTAACAACAGTCTGAAACGGTCTACGATTGTCGGAAAGGACCTGATTGTCACGGGGAGTTCCATACTGCCCCCTCCTGGAGGGAAGTGACAATGCAAAAAAAAATATAACTGGTCAGGACATTTTTTTTTTTTTTTTTTTTTAAAGGGACGGGTACAAAATCTTCTGTAAAGGTCACCATTCACGTACAGCACCAGGTCACATGACAATTACAACGACGCACGCGACAAACGGATCTATACGTGGGAGATCAAGCAGCCCTTGCCGACACACAACATACTACAAAATAGTTCATTTAGTATCGAAAACGATCGGGGACAGTTGCCGGTGTATACCTGGAGCTGCCATTTTGTTGGAATCCAATCAAAATCAAGGTCAGCCGATGATATACAGAGACTTACAGACCCTTCATTTAGGGGGTCTTGCAGGATGACTGACAGCCCACCCTTTTCACACGGAGACAGTGAAGACACACAGGAGCCCTTTAAAACTCCCTCCCAAGCAGCAGGGATAGTAAAGGCAATGCAGGAATGTTAGCACCTCGGATGGAAAGGGTCGGATCTGGTTGTGACAATGAAATGGGGGAGGGGAGAAATCGGCCATAACAAGAGGAAAGCCGCACAAAGGGGCATATTTCTGGCGTGAAATATCTGGGCACAGGACTCATTCACACACAGCAGTAGCCGCGTCCCCTTTTTCATTCCAGGTCGGGGCAGTATACACGCTACTCACCCCCGCAAATCACATCATCAAGAGGTGCAGACGTATAGAAGCCTATTGGAACAGCAGCGATAAGGCGGCAGAGAGACGTGCCACCGCCATGCTGCAAGAAATTTAAAAAAACAGGACCAAATAAAAAATTTAGGGTAAAGCAAAAATAAATTTAAAAAAAGTCTGGGCTCATATGGAGATTTTTTTTTGGTACAATTTCAGCCCAACTGTGTGTGAATGAGGCCTAATTGTGCTTAGGTTAGCTTAGGACACGGCCATCGCCTTCCGGTCTAGCAGAGCTGTGCAAGCAGTTTGCTCTCCATTTAAAGGGAACCTGTCACTGGGATTTTGGGTATAGAGCTGAGGACATGGGTTGCTAGATGGCCGCTAGCACATCGGCAATATCCAGTCCCCATAGCTCTATGTGCTTTTATTGTGAAAAAAACCCCCGATTTGTTTGATACATATGCAAATGAACCTGAGATGAGTTCTGTACATGAGATGAGTCGGGGACAGGTCACATCTCAGGTTAATTTGCATATGTATCAAATATTTTTTTTTTTCACAATAAAAGCACACAGAGCTATGGGGACTGGGTATTGCGGACGTGCTAGCGGCCATCTAGCAACCCATGGCCTCAGCTCTATACCCAAAATCCAGGTGACAGGTTCCCTTTAAGCAGCATGCAAGAAAAGATGGAGGCTTTAGGAAGGGGCTGCATCATTGGCAATAACCAGGCGGTTGCTGCATCCAATTTCGTCCTCTGCAAAAAGTCAACCCAAGACCATGCACGTGCTGCTCTAGAACAGGCTGGGGGCCCACAGATACCTCTCCATGATAAGGTCCTATATGACCATCGCCACGAGGCGGAACCAAAGCGTCTACTTATAGGTGGCCGTACAGTGGGACTAATAGATGTGAAAGCAGAGAACAAGCCAAACTTATATACACACGCACACACACACAAGCCATCAGTCCGGGAGGAGACGTAACAAACCAGTTCATCGTGAAGCCTTGAGGCGTGGCCCCCGGCTGTAAACATGTCACAGTGGCACAAGTAGTGGTACTGAAGCCAAGACGACACCGAGGTATGTATATCGTGATCTGTACTGCGTGCGTTCACAGAAGTGGGGTATGACGGAGCACATGGCGGTATGGATCTAGTCGGGAGCGGACTGCAGCCCCACACACGGGCAGAGGCTGCGGCCTTCCCCAAACTTATTGCTACTGGACACAGGAGGCTACAGAGGGGAATCGCCCCCTCCCCACAGCTTGCACTTGGGCTAAACAGAAGGTTACAGAATACAGAATGTGGCTCTAAGAGGTGCCCTTTAAGCTCAGAGGAGGTAGGTGACGCGGCTGCAAATATCTCACGGACTGCGATGTAATGACAGATCTGTGGCTAAACAGATTTCACTCCATAGTGAAGATGCAGAATTTCAACATGCCTGATCCCTTGCTCTCAAGGCATATAAGCCACAGACAGGGGTGTCCAACAGCGACTTAGTCCATTCAGAACACATGCATGTGCGGCCGAACCGAGCATGCAAGTGTAAATGGAGAGGGGAATTGGCCAACAGCTACTGAAGGTGTTTAGCCATCTTAAATCCACAGGGAGCTCCACAGTCAAGTCCCATTATTCTGACCGTTTCCTACTTTTGATGTGGGCAGTTTGTAGCTCATGAAAAGTCACCTGTGCTGAGCTGGCTCGGTGGGTATATAAGGTGTGCTGAGCTGGATCGGTGGGTATACAAGGTGTGCTGAGCTGGATCGTTGGGTATACAAGGTGTGCTGAGCTGGCTCGGTGGGTATACAAGGTGTGCCGAGATGGCTCAATGGGTATATAAAGGTGTGCCGAGCTGGCTCGTGGGTATATAAAGGTGTGCTGAGCTGGATCGGTGGGTATATAAGGTGTGCTGAGCTGGATCGTTGGGTGTATAAGGTGTGCTGAGCTGGATCGGTGGGTATACAAGGTGTGCTGAGCTGGATCGGTGGGTATACAAGGTGTGCTGAGCTGGATCGTTGGGTGTATAAGGTGTGCTGAGCTGGCTCGTGGGTATATAAAGGTGTGCTGAGCTGGATCGGTGGGTATATAAGGTGTGCTGAGCTGGATCGGTGGGTATACAAGGTGTGCTGAGCTGGATCGGTGGGTATACAAGGTGTGCTGAGCTGGATCGGTGGGTATACAAGGTGTGCTGAGCTGGATCGGTGGGTATACAAGGTGTGCTGAGCTGGATCGGTGGGTATACAAGGTGTGCTGAGCTGGATCGGTGGGTGTATAAGGTGTGCTGAGCTGGATCGTTGGGTGTATAAGGTGTGGTGAAGCTGGATCGTTGGGTGTATAAGGTGTGCTGAGCTGGCTTGGTGGGTGTGTGATCGGCTGTCTGCACACACATCTCTCTTTGTGTCATGGGTAAAAGGAGGATTTATCAGAGTAGCAGAAATAGATGATTATTGGCTTTCGGGCCCCGGGTGTCGGTATTTCTGAACCTGCGCAGTGTGAACTGTTCTCTGCTGCTGTAGTGAAAGTGTATGGTGAGCGGACAAAGGGCAGCATTGTGAATAGGCGACGTGGAAACTGCGGAGCACCACGCGTCATCGATGTGAGAGGGGAACGTCCACTACGAAGATGCAATTTTCCCAGCAGTATCAGAATCGGACCTCCGCTGATTGGTAAAGGGTTGTCTTCTCTGATGAATTACATTTTATGCTTCATGGACCGGATGGAGGTTGAAGGTCAGGAGAGAAACATCAGAGAGGGAGCACCCTGTAGCCATTGCTGGAAGAACACAAGCCGGTGGGGGCAGCATTATGGTCTGGGGGAGGTTTTCGTGGCATTCTCTGGGGCACTCATCCATGTGGAAGGAACGCTAACTGATTTGGGTATGAACCCATCCCTGCAGATCATGTACACCTCTACATGCTGATGGGATCTTCCAGCAAGACAATGCAATATGTCAGACGCCTAGAAATGTCTGACATTGGTTGGAAGACCATGACCAAGACTTCCAAGTACTACCCTGGCCTCCTAATTCCCCAGAACTGAACACAATTGACCGTCTGTGGGACCACCCCGATGGTCGTGTTCGCTCTATGGATCCTCCCCCATGCCCCCTCCAGCAGCTGTGGGTGCACTGCAGTCAGCTTTAATTTATGGAGTCACTCCGGACCCCTTAGCTGCTGTCCGTGCTGCACACGGGGGTTACTCTGGATATTAGCTGGTGCTCAGAATAATGGGACTGGACTGTGTATTTAAAGGTTATCTCACTTTAGATGGTTCCATTTCATTGGGAGGTTCCCCAGTGACCAGTCAGTTGCATGTGGAGGGATGAGACCCCTTTCCCCCTATAAAATGTATTTTAGTTACTGGGACTTAACTGTAAGCAATAGCAGGAGCATTTACTGAAAGGACGTCCATGTAATGTACAGACACAGCGGTAATATTGGTAATAATAGATTGTTCTGGAGACATCCAGTACAATAAATGTGCTTCTAAATATCCCTGTGTGAACCTGGGCCTCTTGGAAATCCAGCGAAGAGACGCTGGTTATCGGGACAAACGAAACCTCCTCGCAGTTCTGAAAATTTAGACTGAGGGGGGGGGGCATGTGCCTATTCCTATAGTGTGCAAGCACCACCACGGCTGCTGGATTGCAGGGTGGTCGTAACTTCTGGAAACAAGCAGTGTATAATGTTATGGGATACAGACTGCCACCCCCGCAAATCAGACACTTATCTCCTATTCTATGGATAGGGAATAAGTTGTAGTAATGGGACAACCCCTTTAAGACTCCGGAACATTTTTATTTTGTTCTGCATTCAGAGGATGAATGCCCTTACAGGTCTAGGACTTATCACAGCTGAGTGTTTGCCACAATAGTATCCAGTCTATATTGGACGACCCCCATACAGCACCAGCGCTTGGACGATCAGGTCTACCTGCACTACCTTTGCAGAAGGCAACCTGCCCAATCTCACCAGCCGTCACAAATAAGCCAACCCAGACACACAGTTTGACCCGCTGCTCGCACACTCTACCTGAACCAAAGGCAAGTCTGTGCAAAGAACGATCGGAATTGTACCGCCTGTCACTGGTTCATACATACCATGTGTAACAAACCGACAGCTCTCTGCTAGAAACCCCACCCCCGAGGAGCCACCTTACATAAGCCTGCGACAAGGTAAATCACTAAACCCTTTACAAATTTCAGAATGTCCGTCCGTGGAAGCAAAAAGCATGGCTGAACCTTGTAGGAAAGCCAATGACCAAAGATGATTCAGCTATAGAACGGTGACCACCGACATGGCCCTGCTATGTAATAAATCCATCCATCAAGTTTCAGCAAAAAATGAATAAAAAGTAAAATGTAAAGCCAATATTGTAAATTGCACAATATCTATGGCCTCTGCAATCACATGCCTTTACAGTGACTAAAACCTACATCCTATTGGTTAGGATGACGTGCCGTACAAATGTAGCAGAGCTGAAATTGTCATTTAAAGTTGGGATTTTGAAGCTGCATTGTTAACGCATTGAGGTAACTATCAGAGTCTATGGCGTTGTACTCTTTGGACAACTCCCTTTCGGGGACACTTACGTCAGATAGTGGGCTGCAAAAAGGGGTGCTCCAACCCCTTTCATATAATTTAGTACGTTATCACGTAAAACGGCCCAAATTAAATCGCAAGGTCATGAACAGTTCACCACGTGCAAAATTCCCAATATCACAGAGAATCAAACAACAACTTCAGCTCCGCTATTCCGCCAGGTTATTAAATGTATCACAGTAGGATTTACTTTCTGCATAAAGGTTCCCCGTGTGTGAGGACACAGGATGCGAGCATGAGGGGGTGGCGTCACCATGGGTCAGGACGGAATTCAGACGCCAAAGAGATCAGGAAGACGTCAGAACGTGATGTAACCTCGGTGCGAGGACAGAGAATCCGATGTGTGCTTCTTTGGATCATTTCAGGATTACAAAATTAACACTTTTTTTTTTTGTCCCGTTAGAAAATTGAAACCCATGAGGTCAACGCAAACCAAAAAAATAAAAAATATTACAAATACGCTGTTCCCATAGGTAACCAACATGCTGCAAATCATAAGAGGCAAACGTTTCAGGTGCAAAATTAGACTGCAAATAAAATGTTAGGAAAATCAAGGTGCCAGCTAAAGAATCAAAAAAATTCAAACATCCATTATGTATAAAGAAGCCACCATGGCGGATACGGGAAGCATGCTGCCGCTGTGACGCATGACAGAAAATAATGCAGGCTGGGTTATGGTTCCGGTAAAGCATAGATTGACACCGCTCAGAATAAATCCGTGTTAGGTGTACTCCACAAGTTTTAGGCACAGAGATTATGTCGAGAGGTTATTTCATATATTTTTTGTTTTTCTCATAGAGCGGATTTCTTGTAGAGAAAGTCAGGCTTATTAGGAGATCGTCGCTCCCTGCCCACGGCATCTTCGCGCTCCAGGTCGGCGTTCCTCTGGTCGCTGTCTGGTATCCTCCTAAACACCCGCTCGTCCTGCCGGTCGGAGCTGTAGGCAGAGTGCGAGGGTCTGCTAGAGGTCAGGCCGTAGGTCAAGTCGGATTCCATTTTCGTACGTCCCCTGCCATGGTGAGAGCCGTGGCTGGTGCCCTCTTGGGCAGCGAGGGCGAGGTCGAGTCTTTGAGGAGGCTGTTCTAAGACATCGAGGTGTAATGGTTCATTCTTTTGCCTGTGCGGGTGACTGTCCAGGGAGAACAGGTAATCTCTCCTTGAGTCATCTGGCTTCTTCGGAGACATCTGGTTGGAGAGATAGGAGGGCTTTAACCCGCTTGGGGGTGGTTTGCTGTGACTGTACAAATCGGGGCCAAAATAAATGCCCTGCGAGGCCAAAGGGGAGTGTCTGCTGGGCACCGGCGTGGACGGGCGGCAGGCAGAGTTGGAAAAGTCATAAAACTCTGGGTACTCTGGTTGGCTTTCACGGGAATCCATTTTCTGTTCTATAGTTTGTTTCTTCCTTGAACTGTGCATATGTCGGCTGGGGATGCATGCATGGTGCGGGGGGTGAAGCGGCATCATGTCAGATACTTGCTGGCTCAGCTGCGTGTCGATGGATAGTTCCGGCAGTCTCCGGTCCTTCAGTGACATTGAGGAGACTCCCATTGCTATGTCCGGCATGAACTCATTTAGAACCGGTTCACCGCACTGGTAAAATAGAAGAAATACAAGTCAGGCTACAGGTAGACTATCACAAGGCCTATGCTGTCCTCCGCTCACGAAAGATAATGGGGATTATTAAATCAGAGGGTGAAGGCTGTAATATCTGTGACTGCCTTAGTCGCCACTGCCAAGGCTGTAACTTTGGAGCAATCTGCACAAAAGTCGCTTTTTGATAAAATTATAACTCCAAGGACAATAGCGGGAAATGGCCTAAAATAACACAGTTGCAGCATTACCTACCTAGTAGATTTGGTGCACCGTTCCGGTTCACCAAGGCTTTGTTTGCCTGGCTACAGCAAAGACGTCACATCAACACACGTGACTGTGCAACCAATTACTGACCTCTTCAGCGCTGGATGTACTAAGTAAGCAATGCTGCGTTTGTCATTTTTGACTATTTTCCAGCACTTTATTTTTTGCTGAAAATGGACACTCTTATTGGCATTGATCATGTAGGGAAAATCATTACAAGGCACTTACTAATGTATTGTGAGTCTCCATATTGTCTCCTTGGCTGGCTTGATTTATTTTTCCATCACATTAACACTGCTCATTTCCAAAAGTGACGACCACCCGCAATATACCAGCGGTGGTCGTGCTTGCCGACTATAGGAAAAAGCACTGGCCACAGTCCCGGCCACCAGGGAGGCTGGTGCCTATTCCTATAGTGTGCAAGCACCACCACTGCTGCTGGATTGCAGGGTGGTCGTAACTTCTGGAAACAAGCAGTGTATAATGTTATGGGAAAAATTAGTCAATCCAGCAAAGGAGGCAATATGGACAATCACAATACATTAGTAAGTGCCTTGTATTAATTTTCTCTACATGATAAATGCCATTTGCTGCAGTGAGACGACAACTTTAAAGGGGCTACACACTTACCTTCCGGCATTTTAAAATGCATTATAAAACACCAGTGTTCTTTTGTGATGTTATTTATTTAGTGTCATTTTGTACATGCACTTTCCTGGTGTTTTTTTTCAAGTTCTACAGAGATACTTATGGGGGAAAAAAACAAAAACATACCACACAAAAAAAACATAATTTACTCAAACACAAACACATTGGCCCTTATTTACCATGCCTTTACTCCCGAATTCTGGCTTCAAAAAGGCGGAAATGTTATGACTTTTTGCATTTTTGCACCACTCACTCCAGTTCAAATATGGGTGGAAATATCTGGTGTAACATCTGCTTGACCACTAACTAGAGAAAAAGGAGGGGGTTTCCAAAGTTTACCATGTCTCCTCCCTGCGCTACTCACAGTGCTCGACTATTTCAGTAATTCCAATGGGGTTTGACTAGTGTGGTAGTACTCATGCTCGACCACCGCTTCATTCAAACTCCTCAAAGTGGTTTTGCAGATACAGAGTAATGGGGGATTTTGCAATTGGTGGAGGTCCCAAGAGAAGGAAATGAGCAGACAAATGAAGGCCACTGCATAATCTCCAGATGACAAGCACTCACCGCTTGCTGTTCCGCTGCCAGGGCGGCTGCTGCAGCCGCTGCTACAGTCTGTCTTCCAAGGCCGGTATTGTTAGTGCAATCAGGGGGTACAGTTTTGACACCAGGAAGGTAGGAAGGCGGTGTAGCTTTAGGAATGGTTCTAGAGTGGAACACTGTATGGTTGCAGGGATAAGAGAAGGAGCGAGAGGGGTGTTGGCTAGGCACTCTGTGCTTCCAGCCCACCTTGAATTGATTGTGAATGGGTGTAGCTGGTGGGTGATAAGGGGGAGGTGGAGGGGGCAACGGAGGATGGAAGGCCACGTAAGAGTCTATGTCAGTAAACATGGTTTCCGTAGCAGGGGTGCTGTTAATCCTACATCTCCCAGGCTGGCGTAGGGTCAGAAGAGGGCTCTCATCACCAAACCTTTCATCTGGGAAGAATTTGTGAGGATTCTGCAAAGCAGAGGAAAAAAGAAAAACTGTCAGCGTATACCCAAATACAAGCAAACGTGAACACCAAAAAAAACTGTAGACCAAAAAAAATTTTAGTCTACAGTTTAAGGCCTCATGCACACGACTGTAGCAGGTCTGTGCCTATATTGTGGCCCGCAAAACAGCGGGTATGCAATATATGGGCACCAGCCATGTGCACATAGTTTCACAGATGTGGACCCATTCACTTGAATGCTTCTGCAATCCGGAAGATATGGTGTGGTGCAAAACGGAGGCACGGATCAGAAGCCCACGGAAGCACTATGGAGTGCTTCCGTGTGTTTTCTGTACGTGCCTCCGCACTGCATGCACTACTTTTTTTGTGGTGAGAACTGTTGGATGCAGATTGCAGACCCCATTCAAGCTACTTTTCTGACTCATTATACAACACAATTTGGGAGGCTCATTGACACAATGCAAATTACCTGTAACAGCTCAGCTGCAGAAGCAGACAACCCGAACTCTCTCAAGACTCTGATCTGGATCTCATAGCTGACTGTAGCACCTTCTCCGCAGTTTAAGGCGTACGCACGCTGAACTTGCTCTGTGTGGCGAAGTTCCTGCAGGCGACGAATCATCTCCTTCACCACGCCAAGGGGAGGAACTTGCAAGAGAAACAAAGTAGGGACAGTCAGTCATAATCAATATTGCCTTTTTTCTTTCCCAGGAGCTTACAATTGACTTTCCTTAGGCCCCTTGCAGACGAGCGAGTATTCCATGCTGGTGCAATGCGTTATGCGAACACATTGCGCCCGCACTGAATCCGGACCCATTCATTTCAATGGGTCTGTGTACATGTGATGGTTTTCACTAGGGTTGTCCCGATACCGATACTAGTATCGGTATCGGGACCGATTCCGAGTTTTCTCGGCGGTACTCAGCCGCCGATACCCCGCCCCGATACATAAATAGAATACTATGGGCGTAACTATGGGCGGGGCCCGGTGCAGTCACTGTACTCTTACACCGGGCCCCGCCGCTCACCGAAGTATTTATAAACGTGAATCCTTATCCTGTTGTTAAGTTGAACTAACTCTGCGCTCTCCCATGTTCCCCTGTATCCCCACAGCACTTACTTAAGCTTCCATAGCAGGCAGAGCAGACGGCAGCAGTAACGTCACTCACTGACGTAGAGCGCCTGCTCCGCCCACTTTATGAGTGAAGCAGGCGGAGCAGGCGCGCGACGTCAGTGAGTGACGTTACTGGTGCCGTCCGCTCTGCCTGCTATGGAAGCTTAAGTAAGTGCTGTGGGGATACAGGGGGATACAGGGGAACATGGGAGAGGGCAGCGTTAGTTCAACTTAACATAAGGATAAGGATTCACGTTTATAAATACTTCGGTGAGCGGCGGGGCCCGGTGTATTGGGGGACACTGTTATGAGGGGGATCTGTGGATGACATATAGCAGTGTCATCCACAGATCCTCCCCATAACAGTTCCATCCACAGATCCCCCACCAAATAACAATGCCATCCTCAGATCCCCCCACCCCATAACAATGCCATCCACAGATATCCCACCCCATAGCAGTACCATCCACAGATCCCCATAACAGTGCCATCCACAGATCCCCCATAACAGTGCCATCCACAGATCCCCATAACAGTGCCATCCACAGATCCCCCATAACAGTGCCATCCACAGATCCCCATAACAGTGCCATCCACAGATCCCCCATAACAGCACCATCCACAGATCCCCATAACAGTGCCATCCACAGATCCCCCATAACAGTGCCATCCACAGATCCCCCATAACAGTGCCATCCACAGATCCCCATAACAGTGCCATCCACAGATCCCCCATAACAGCACCATCCACAGATCCCCATAACAGCGCCATCCACAGATCCCCCATAACAGTGCCATCCACAGATCCCCCATAACAGTGCCATCCACAGATCCCCCATAACAGTGCCATCCACAGATCCCCCATAACAGTGCCATCCACAGATCCCCCATAACAGTGCCATCCACAGATCCCCCATAACAGTGCCATCCACAGATCCCCATAACAGTGCCATCCACAGATCCCCCATAACAGTGCCATCCACAGGTCCCCCATAACAGTGCCATCCACAGATCCCCCACATGACAGTGCGTCATCCACAGATCCCCCAAAACGGTCACATGACATTTAAAAAAAGTATCGGTATTCGGTATCGGTGACTACTTGAAAAAAAGTATCGGTACTTGTACTCGGTCCTAAAAAAGTGGTATCGGGACAACCCTAGTTTTCACGCATCACTTGTGCGTTGCGTGAAAATCGCAGCATGTTCTATATTCTGTGATTTTCACGCGGACCCCATAGAAGTGAATAGGGCTGTGTGAAAAACGCATCGCATCCGCAAGCAAGTGCAGATGCGATGCGTTTTTCACGGTTGTGTTTGTATGCATTCAGTTTTTTATCACGCGCGTGCAAAACGCATTAAATCGCATTTTACCCGCATGATAAAAACTGAACGCGATCGCAGGCAAAACTGAATGACCTTGATTGCGAAATCGGGCATTTTTCACTGAACGCATCCGCAATGCATCCAGACCTATTCCGCTCACGCTCGTCTGCAAGGGGCCTTATAGCCTACACATCCTCAGGATAGGTCATCAATATCAGATCAGCGGGGGTCCGACACCCGATCAGAAGACGGCGCGCGCAATGAGCATGTGCTGTCTCTCCTTCTCTCTTCTTGTCCACTGATGCGATCTATGGTCTTTGCCATAGACAGCAGCAGTGAATAGGGAGAGAGAAGGGAAATGGCACGTGCGCACCATCTCCTCATACAGCTGATCGGCAGGAGTACCGGTGTCGGACGCCCGCTGATTTTAATGAGCCGGGGATAGGTCATCAATAGTAAAAGCCAGGACAACCCCTTTAATCCATCAGTTTATGTGGTGGGGAAAGGGAACCAACAAAAACATGAGAAAATATAGACTTTCTGCGCAGTCGTGATGGATGTCAACACAGGACTTTGGCGCTGATGTCTGAGATACCAATGTGCAATATGCATTGGACACTTATATGTAGTGTGTGCAGGGTCACGTGTTACTATGACATAATCGATCACCTGGTATTTCATTTGCTACAACGGTGGGAGGGCTCGTCTGGCTGCTGTTCATTTGCTGGTGGTTGATCATGTGACAACACTGGGGCACGGCGTTGTTCACCATGTATAACGTGTCTGGAACATTGGACATTCGAACCATCCTTAAACGAACCAGATCTGTCTGCTCCACCATCATTTCATCCAGCACAGACTGCAAGAAAAGAAATAAATAAACTGGGTTTCTTAAATAAAAGGGATTCCCCGGGAAATGTATTACCATAGCATCAAATGACATGCTGCAGATCTAAAATAAACACTGCAGCCTAATTTTCATGTTTTGCAAATGCCATGCAGATATTTTTCATTGTGTGTCAATAAGATTGGGTAAAATCTGGTCCATTTTGCTGCTAGTGTAAACTTTGTGCAACAGTAAATCCAAAGCATATTCACCCAACAGGAACAACCCATAAATGTCCTGCAGCTCCAGCGCTACCGTTATGGTCCCTGCAATCATGACATTAGGTTTGTCAATCACTTAACTGATGCTGCAAATCACTGGCCTCAGAGGTCACTAATGAAGTCTGCAGGACTAACGGGGACTGAAACACCGACACTGCAGCAGTGGAGCATTTAAACAGCATCTGTCAGCAGATTTGTCCCTATGACACTGGCTGACCCGTTACATGTGCACTTGGCAGCTGAAGGCATCTGTGTTGGTCCCATGTTCATATCTGCCCGCATTGCTGAGAAAAATAATGTTTTAATATATGCAAATGAGCCTCTAGGAGCAACGGGGGCGTTGCCGTTACACCTAGAGGCTCAGCTCTCTCTACAACTGGAGCACCCTCTGCACTTTGATTGACAGGGCCAGAGTGTGAAAAAGTCATCACACATGGTCCTGCCAATCAAAGTGCAGAGACAGCAGAGTTTCTAGGTGTAAAGGTAACGCCCCCATTGCTCCTAGAGGCTCATTTGCATATATTAAAACATCATTTTTCTCAGCAATGCGGGCACATATGAACATGGGACCAACACAGATGCCTTCAACTGCCAAGCGCACATGTAACAGGTCAGCCAGTGTCACAGGTACAAAACTGCTGACAGATGCCCTTTAAAATGGCAAGTAAATAAATCTTTTCCTGCATTTTGTAAAATGTTCGACACCAATTTTTTTAAAACGATTTTTAAGATTTCATTTTCGCTCTACTATTTTTCCATCAGGGTTCGGGAACATCCTGCTGTTATAACCCTGCATACATCTAAGGGTTTGCTACAGATATATCTGGTTTGGTGAATCCTTTGTAAACTGAATACACCAGCAGCACAAATCCTACTCCTGTTTCTCTCTGTAGGTAACATATCAGTGTGGAAGTCAGCTCGTTTAGTTTTCAGGTATTTGCAATGATACAAACTGACTTGTTGCGCAAAATTTCTACAGCAAACCCGCAAAAAGCAATTGAAAATCCACACCACATTGTGCAGATTTGTGTAATTTTTATTGTGGAACCCCCTTTTACTGAAAAGCCTTCTCTGCATACTAGCCTGCAGAGACGTGTTGTCGCATGAAACAGCTGCAACCATCACATGTTAACAGGATAGAATACAGAGCCCCTCTGAGGGGGCCGTGCGGCATCGCCCCAGGATGGTTAAGCACATATAAATGAGGCCGTAACGACTGTAAGGCCGGTATGTGAGACCTAGTGTTACCTTGGCTTCCTCCACATATGGTGAGAACAGTCTAGGCCTGACATAGATCCCAGCGTTTTTTTGGCGCAACCAAGAGTTTGACTTCCCACTCTCAGACATTGGCAACATATCTGCAGGAGGAGTGCTGATCAGACCCCTCTTCATCTAGGAATGTAAAAACAAAAAAAAACATGTAAATTACACAAGTTAGTAAGGCACGTGACATAAAATACAAAAAGAATGATCCAATATACAGAATATTGCTGCCCCACTGAGGTGGCCACCAACATAGGATGTGAGGGTGCATTTACTTCTGCACAGAACACAGCTTCTCCGGTTATGAATTCAGGTACGGGCAATGCTGGAAAACTAGCTTATATCAGGAGTGCACAAAAAACAGTCAGTACAGCCCTGACCTGTCTGCATGAAACTAATAGTCCATCTGGTGAGATTTCCTCGAAAGGTAAGACACTTACGGGGTCGCTCAAAACATCACTGTTCATGGGCAAGATATGTTCGATGCGGACAAAAGGCAGCAGAGGAGACAGTATCTCCCTCAGCTCCTCCACATCCAGGTCCCTGCGTTTAACGCCTCGTTTGTTCACACTATGTGCTGTGCCACTGAGCAGATTCGGCTCTGAAATAGAAAGGAAGGAAAACTCTGCTAACTATATGATCAAAGTGTGCAAATCATATAAGAAAATCATATACATAACCCCCCTCAGTTTACATAAAAAAAGTAATCTATATTAAAAGTGGAGTCACTGTTCACATTACTTTTCCTGTACATCCTGTATTATACTCCAGAGCTGCACTCACTATTCTGCTGGTGCAGTCACTGTGTACATACATTACTTATCCTGTACTGATCCTGAGTTACATCCTGTATTATACTCCAGAGCCGCACTCACTATTCTGCTGGTGCAGTCACTGTGTACATACATTACTTATCCTGTACTGATCCTGAGTTACATCCTGTATTATACTCCAGAGCCGCACTCACTATTCTGCTGGTGCAGTCACTGTGTACATACATTACTTATCCTGTACTGATACTGAGTTACATCCTGTATTATACTCCAGAGCCGCACTCACTATTCTGCTGGTGCAGTCACTGTGTACATACATTACTTATCCTGTACTGATCCTGAGTTACATCCTGTATTATACTCCAGAGCTGCACTCACTATTCTGCTGGTGGAGTCACTGTGTACATGCATTACATATCCTGTACTGATCCTGAGTAACATCCTGTATT
The DNA here is from genome assembly GCF_905171765.1 of Bufo bufo. Lineage (NCBI taxonomy): Eukaryota > Metazoa > Chordata > Amphibia > Anura > Bufonidae > Bufo > Bufo bufo. Next base: position 19,776,917 of record NC_053399.1, on the reverse strand, counting down.
ATACTCCAGAGCTGCACTCACTATTCTGCTGGTGGAGTCACTGTGTACATGCATTACATATCCTGTACTGATCCTGAGTTACATCCTGTATTATACTCCAGAACTGCACTCACTATTCTGCTGGTGGAGTCACTGTGTACATACATTACATTACTTATCCTGTACTGATCCTGAGTTACATCCTATATTATACTCCAGAGCTGCACTCACAACATTTGGAATGAATTTCACATCTCACCTCGGTCGGCTATCCTCTTCATTAGCTGATATTCTCCCCACTTGATGAGATATTTCAATATATCCTGCTCACTTGCCTTCAAAAAAAATAAATAAAAATCCTTTAGTTTAGAATGCGCCATCCGTGCAGGCAGAGTAACTATAATGACAGGTGAACCTTTGAACTCAGAATTTCGGCCTCTCCTGTGAGCACTGCAGCCCTCACGGCTCACTGTGCACTGTATAGAGGCTGTACATTCACTTCTATGGGGCTGAGCTGCGCCTAAGCCATGTGACCGATGAACATGTTGTCATTTGGCCTAGGGAAAGCTGAGAGAAGGCCGTGGGGCAACTGCGAGCACCCCTGCCTTCTCAAACAGCGGATCGATGGGGGTCCCGGGTGTCAGACCCCACTGATCAGATACTGTTGACCTATCCTGAGGATAGGTCATCAGTATTATAATTTCACAAAACCCCTTTAAATCTTTAAAGTTGTATTCCCATCTCAGGATATGTCATCCATGTCAGATAGAAGCGGGTCCCAGATATAGGACCTGCAGCTATCTGACATTGATGAGATATCCTAGCAACTTGCCATCAATTTCTGAAATAGAAATACCCATTTAACCATCATAATTAGGGATGAGCGAATCGACTTCAGATGAAAAATCCAAAGTCCATTTGCATAAAACTTTGTTCTAATGCTGTACGGAGCAGGAGCTCCATACAGTATTAGAATGTATTGGATCCAAAGAGCCGAAGTTATTGCTTCGCAAAGTCACGTGAGAAATAACTTCAGATATTAATCTGTACTGTAAAAAAAAAAAAATTATTGCGCGAAGTAATAATTTCGGCTCATCGGAGCCAATACATTCTAACACTGTACGGAGCTCCTGCTCCGTACAGCATTAGAACGAAGTTTTATGCGAATCGACTTCGGATGTGTCACCCGAAGTCGATTCGCTCATCCCTAATTATGATGGTTAAATGGGTATTGCTATCTCAGAAATTGATGGCAAGTTGCTAGGATACGTCATCAATGTCAGATAGCTGCAGGTCCTATTCGCTCATCCCTAATCATAATGTTTTGGTTCTAATTGACTAGGGATTTTTTAGCGATTTTACACAAATGCTGGATTAATGGCCCAACCCTATATTTGTTTTATTCCTAGTTTTAATAGGGTTAAAGTGTATAAGAAGTACAAATTGTACATATTTTTCAATTTATATTTCTCTATTCTTTATTTGCAAATTGACACTGAAATGCCTTGCTGGGGGGTGAATATTTGCAGTGAAATAGAGGCAGCGGCATTGCAGAATTTTCAGGTTAACGATGGCCTATATAGAACTGAAATAGTCTGGATTTACACCATTTTCTCAGGGACAAGTGCATAGTGAAGGGCACCAGGTACCTGCAGATAGTCGGACTGGATGACGCTCAGCAGATGGTCCTTAATGAGCTCATAGAAGACGTCTGAGATCATGACCTGGCTGAACTCCTCACACAGAAAGTGCAAAGCTTGGCGGTACACCCATTTGGACCCGTAGGGCTGTGAGCTCCATTTCAAGATGGCGATTAAGGTGTCTAGAGAGATGCTCTCTGCAATGATATCCTCGCAGCCTGAAAAAGAGGAAAGAATGAAGTCAATACAGTCAAAAAATAGCTTTGTCCACATATCAAGATCATAAAAAAAGAAATTAAAAAAAAAAAAAAGATCTGTCTCCAACCTTGAGCAACCTAAGGTCTGATTCACACAATCGCCCTGATCGAGGGTCATATGTACCGCACTCACATGATGATGGTGTGAGTACAGTAAAATAAATCCGCTATCAGACAGTAACTGTCATAAATCACTATGATGCGATCAGTTAGGGTCAGGGAAGCCGCTGCCGGACCGTGTTTACCAGACTACAACTCCCAGCAGCCTGCATAGGAATTTGATATTCTGAATTTGTGCTGCCACACTTATCACTAGAACATCTGCACAGAGTTTTCGGCTGCCTTGCATTGTGGGGGGGGGGGGTGTAGCATTTACACACCATAAATGAAGCCAAGTATTGACCACGTTGACCCACATTATGTGGAGAAATTACCCACAAATTGTATAAACATAGCACACAAAAAAGGAAAAAATAAATAAAATAATTACAAATTGCATCCAATGAGTCACTTCTTCAGTCTTAAAATACCCAAGATCACGTAACTGGAATAAAAATGAGCATTTCTATATATACCTGCACTGCCCACAAATAACCAGTTACCCGATGCTTCGTCCTCAGCTTAAAGTCACTGTATGCAAGACAGTACATTCCCTGGGCTGACTGTAGCTATACATGAGCTGCATACAGCAGCCTAGATCTCAGCTTCCTGTAAAGCTAGCCATACACAGAGCGATCAACCAACCATATAACATGTATGGGGGCCTTTCTGACATGGCTCAAATACATGTTGGGCAAGGTAAGGACCGGGCTGTTGGATTTCAGCATAGCTGTTCCTATTTATGTTTCGGGAGCAGGGATAGAGGGGTCTGGAAGGGGTCAGACTGCAGCTTTGTCCCCTCTCACCATCCCATTCAGAACACATGCATGCCCAGTCAAGTGGGATGGGGAGGGGAATATCGGGCGTTCAGCCTATAGGGGTTTTATGTGCATGACGGGCCTGTGTTCACATCTGTGTTGGAGCTTCCATCGCAGATTCAGTCACAATGCAAAAAAAAAGCAAAAAAAAAAACAAACAAAATCAATGGGGTCCATTGGTGTCCTTCAAGTCAGGAACTGAGCATTTCTGCTGGAAATAACCAATGCAGATGGGTGCATTCACATGTCAGTTTTCCACGGACAGAACACGTCCCCATTCATTTTAATGTGTGCATTCAGACATCAGTGTTGTAACGCTCCGTGGGTCCGTGTTTTTGGCACAGATGCACGCTCTATTTTGTCCGTCTTTACGGATCCATCACACCCATTATAGTTTATGGGTCTGTGAAAACCAAGCATGTAACACGGACGCCATCCATGTTGCATCCGCGTTTCACGGATCATGAGGAAAAGATGCTTTGAAAATTATTTTTCAGCTCTACAGGGTCAGTGAAAAACGGATGGCACACGGACTGCAAAAAATTCTGTGTTACAGTGGGTCTGCAAAAAAAACACGGATGCAACAAGTCTTATTCTTGTTCGCAAAATGGACATGAATAGGACATGTTCTATAATTTTGCGGGGCAGCCGAACAGAGATACAGATGTGGATAGTCTTAATTTTTTGTGGCCCCAATGAAATGAATTGGTCCGCATGTGATCCACAAAAAATGCAGATCGGATGCAGAGTAAAAATACGGTTGTGTGAACGAGGCCCTAGAAAGAGGAGGAAGGACTACATTTTAATGTCTGACCGGATGGGTGCTGTGATATTATGTCACCGCCAGCAGACAGTCCCTGAACAGGTCACACTGCAAAAAGCAAAAGTTAGGCTGGGTCCGCTTGTGAGATCCGTTTCAGGGCTCTCACAAGCGGTCCAAAACGGATCAGTTTTGCCCCAATGCATTCTGAAAGGATAAGGATCCGTTCAGAATGCATCAGTTTGGCTGCGTTTGGTCTCCGTTGCGTTTTTTAGATGGTCACTAAAACGCAGCTTGCAGCGTTTTGGTGACCGTCTGACTATGCGGAGCCAAACTGATCCATCCTGACTTATAATGTAAGTCAAAGGGGACGGATCCGTTTTTCACTGACAATATGGTGCAATTGAAAACTGATCCGTCCCTCATTGACTTACAGTGTAAGTCAAGACGGATCCGTTTTGACTTTTTTTTTTTTTATGAATAATTCAAACAGATCCGTTATTAACGCATACAAGCGTTTGTATTATTGGTGCGGATCCGTCCGTGCAGATACAAGACGGATCCGCACCAAACGCGAGTGTGAAAGAAGCCTTACATCTACAGCGGAAAAATAAAGCCCCAGCGAAGATCAGAGCTGTGTTCCATCATCAGCTATAGAAAACATAATTTTACCATGAAGGAGAGTGCACTGGTGGCTACAGAAAAAGCACAGGCTAAAGATACAAGGACTAAGAAGGAGACATTTGTTTATATGGTGGCCCGTCTTCTTCCGCATTCTATTACAATCTGCGTGTGAGGCCGAGCAGCAAAGTAAATCAATCCCATATGTGCTCAACGCCTATACCGAGACACAGAGACAACATGCAGCCGGCGAAATCTGTCACACCGCCGACTTATAACCCGCAATATCATGGATACATTGTCCTGATGAGATCAAATACCACTTGTGGAATGCAAAAGTTTGGGCACTCCTGGTCACAATTACTGTGAACAGTTAAGCAAGATGATGAAGGGCTCTCCAGAAAACAAAGTTATAGAGGACACATTCCCTTTGTATTTTAAGCTAAAACTATTTTTAATTTATTTTTTAATATTTTCCATTTTCAAAATAACAAAAAAGGAAAAAGGGCCCGAAGCAAAACTTTGGACACTCTGCATGGTTAGTACCTAGTAGCTCCACCTTTGGGAGGTATCATAGCTTGCAAACGCTTCTTGTAGCAGCCAAGAGTCTTTCAGTTCTTGTTTGGGGGATTTTCATCTAATCTTCCTTGCAGACGTCTTCCAGTTCTGTGAGATTCCTGGGCCGTCTTGCACGCACTGCTCTTTTGAGGTCTATGGGAGATCAGGGGACTGTGAGGGCCATGGTAGAACCTTCAGCTTGCACCTTTCGCGGTCGTCTATTGTGGATTGAGGTGTTTAGGATCATTATCCATTTGTAGAAGCCATCCTCTCTTTAACTTCAGCTTTTTTACTGCTGGTGTTATGCTTGCTTCCAGAATCTGCTGGAACTTCATTGAATGCATTCTTCCCTTTACTCATGAAATGTTCCCCATGCCATTGGCTGCAACACAAACCAAAGTATGAGTGATACGCCGCCATAGTTAATGGTTGGAGAGGTTCTTTTCATGAAATTTTGGGCCCTTTTTTCTCACATACCTTTGCTCATTGTGGCCAGAGAGTTCTGTTTTACCCTCATCGGTCCACAGGACTTGTTTCCAAAATGCATCAGGCTCGTTTAGATGTTCTTTTGCAGACTTCTGACACTGAATTTTGTGGTGAGGACGCAGGAGAGGTTTTCTTCTGATGACTCTTCCATGAAAGCCATATTTGTGCAGGTGTCGCTGAGCAGTAGAACAATGTGCCACAACTCCAGAGTCTGATAAATCTTCCTAAAGGTCTTTTTCAATCAAGCGGGGGTTCTGATTTGCCTTTGTAACAAACCTACGAGCAGCTCTCTGAAATTTTTCTTGAGCCTCAACCATTATTTTCAGAGGGTTAGGTAGCTGCTTAGAAGAACCCATGGCTGCTGTTTTTGGACAAGGTTAGAGAAGTCTGGGTATTTATAAAGCTTTGAAATTTGCATCACCTGGTGATGGTGACTGTGGACAAGCCTCAACCCTAACAGGCTCTTTAAGGTCTGAGATCTCAGTCAACATTATCCGAGTGCTCAAATCTCCTTGGGCTCCCCTCTTTTTTGCAATCCAAAAAAATTGTACAAAACCAAAATAATACAGAGATATTGCTTAAAATGTTGAAAAGTGTGCTGCATCTTTCACTTTATGCCTTTGGAGATCATTTCAACTTGCTTAACTGTTCACAGTAATTTTGACCTGGGGTGCCTAAACTTTTGCATGCCACTGTACACCTCAAAACAAATTGAGGCCATTTTACACACACACACACACACACACACACAGTTAATACGGTTGAAAAAAAAGACATAAAAGTCTATCAAGTTCAACCAAGGGATAGGAGGAGACGCGAATCCCAGAAGGAAGGGAGACTCAGATTTCTACACGTCTTCATAAGCATTAATGTTGTTTACTTCTAAGAATTCATTAAAAACCTTTTTAAGGGTCCATTCACACGTCCGCAAAATGGGTCCGCATCCATTCCACAATTTTTTTTCAATGGGGCCGGAATGTGTTGTCCGCATCCGCAAAAAAAATAGAACGTGTCCTATTCTTGTCAGCAATTGCGGACAAGAAAAGGCATTTTCTATGAGAGTGCCGGCGATGTGCAGTCCGCAAAATGCAGAACGCACGTTGCCGATGTCCGTGTCTTGCGGATCCGTGTGAATGGACCCTATAACTGTCCACTGTTCCTGCTGTGACCACGTCTTGAGGAAGTCTATTCCACAGATTCACAGTTTTTACAGTAAAGAAGCTTTGACGCTTCTGAAGACTGAACTCTTTATTCTCCAGTCAAAGGCAGCGCCCGCTTGTCTTTTGAGGGCATTTTACATGGAACAGTTTTTCACCGCATTGCCCATTTATATATTTGTATACTGTGTACATACATTACTTATCCTGCACTGATCCTGAGTTACATCCTGTATTATACTCCAGAGCTGCACTCGCTATTCTGCTGGTGCAGTCACTGTGTACATACATTACTTATCCTGCACTGATCCTGAGTTACATCCTGTATTATACTCCAGAGCTGCACTCACTATTCTGCTGGTGCAGTCACTGTGTACATACATTACTTATCCTGCACTGATCCTGAGTTATATTCCCAAACCCTATTAGGCCAATTTAAACAACAGAAATAAAAACCGCTCCCGTTTGCTTACCTTGTGCAAGCATATTACACTCCAGGAATAGTGCTATGTGGTAGAGCTCCATTGCTTCTTCTGCCCGGGTCATGTTTGGCTTTCCTGCTACTAGAGCCTGCACTTCGCTCAGACTCCCGATAGATGGGCTACAGTGCAAGACATAAGACAGATCCACGACATCCGTGTACATGCAATGTAAAATGACTTTCGCATATTTTTTTGGTATTATGGATTCATCTAGAATGATTCGGGTTGGAGTCCTTAATGTCCGGTCCGTGATCTCCTCCCCAGTCCGTATTCGCCTTTGCAGCAGGTTGCGGAAGAACGGAGAACGTGCGGAGAGGATCGCTTTGTGGGCCCGGAGCTCCTCCTCCAAGCAGCTCTGAGCTCCGTACTGCTCCACCAGCTCGGAGTCAGAGGAAAAGCTAAGCACCGCGTCGTAGTAGCACATGTAGTCAAAGAGCCCACGCAAGTCCATGTCCAACGAGTTGGGTGTACCGAATTCCTCACTGAGTTGCAAAAGGATGTCCACGTTCTGGAACCTGGAGTCCTCAATGCCAAACTCCCCCGTGTACAGGTAATGCAGCAAGGCGGAGAACATAGGCATGTCGATACCTGCGGTATTGATATCCATGATAATCTCCGCCCCATACTCCGGAGACGACGAGAGCAGCTTCTTGAAGAAAGGACACCTTGCTGCCAATATGGCACGGTGCACCGGAAAGCACGTCTCCTGGAATATCAGATCCACATCTGTACAGTACTTGTATTCATAAAGGTCGGCCATATCTTTCTGTAAAGTCCTTGCCTCTGGACGTGCTACGTTGGCCTGCAAAGAGAGCTCCTTTAAGGCCGCCGTCCCCTCGTATTCCTCCACGAGAGCATTTACGTCTCGGACATCCCAGCCGGACAGCAGTTCTCTCATCTGCTTGGCGTGATCCACCGACCTGCTCGACTTCCGCCGCTTGATGAATTTCTTTTTGAGCGTGGCGAGGCCGGAGGTTTTCTTTTTCTTGTCTTGTGGTTTTTCGTGGCCATGTTCAAGGCTGTATAACTTGGAGTCATAGCCGAAACCTTGGTGAGAGTAGGAGGATGTTCCTAGGAGAAGGAAAAGGAGGAGTCACTAGTAACACTTTCTAAATCATCTTTATCCACAGAAAAATGTTAAGGCTATGGACACCTTTGGTGGCAATTTAGTTTTATTATTGCATGGTACTCATTTTGAGCTAAAAATAATTTTTTCTATTGCTCTTTATTAAAAAAAAAAACATTATTACTTTGCAATCCCTTTCTCCGTCTTATGGGGCACTCCATACTAGCCTATGTACTGCACTTTAAACCAGTCCCCTGACTGGCACCTTTGTTTTAGAGAGGGCCCCCATGCACACGACTATCAGTTTTGTGATCCACAGAATACGGATGCGGTCCATGCATTGTTTTAGCAGACCCACTGACTTCAAGATTTTGCACACCTATGAGTATAATACATGTTTTATCTCTATAGTGTAACCGACATAAGGATGCAGAAAGCACAGACATCAAACATACACTTTCCGCATCTGTATGTCCGTTCCGCAAAAAGATAGATATATATATATATATATAATATAATATATCAACCACAGACATATTGAAGTCGATGTGTCAGCAAAATATGCTGATGGAACACGGACAGTCTGTATTTTGAGGATCTGCAAAATACATACGGTCGTGGGCAGGCGGAATAAAATTGAGGCTAGATACGGGGTAAGCGTCCCTTTAAGAAAACCAGGCTATTGCAGCAGTTTTTCGAGAGCAGATTTTCATACGCCTATGTAAACATTTCAGAAATTTGCAGCATTGACATTGTAAGGGGAGTGCACGCTGTTAATACAGGATTCTTCTCAGGGCAATGGAGGACAAGATAAGAGACCAAAAGAAAACTAAGCGAGGGAGCGTTGATTCAGCTGAAACCTTCAGAAAGATCCCTTACCTATAAACGTCTGCTGCGTCTGTGAGTTTCCCCCTACCCTCGGGGAACACGAGTGGGGGTAGCTTGATGCATTCACACCCATATCGTCAGTCACTCAGACATTCTGCCTGACCGCTGTCCAAAGTATTATCCCACATCGCCGTGTAATTCCAAATTCCAGGGTCTCCTACGAGATGCTCATCCATGTCTGGAAACAAACAAGAGGTTATGAGTACAAGATCATCTGCAGAAGGTTACATCTGAGGGCAAGAAATCGAAATGATCTGCGGCTACAAGACCCTGTCCTACACATGTCAAGGCTACTTTCCGCAGACCCTGCATAGCAAAAAATAAAACATTCCATTACAATGTAGATTGTGTACCATTCAGGATCTGTGGCAAGCTGGGTGACCATCCTTAGGGATGGTTGTCACCAACCAAATTCTGAAAACTCCTGCTGGAGTCCAGGAAAACAAAGAGCGTATACAGAACATACAGAAACTTTATGTAAGAGGAAGGACTCAAGAACTTAGGAGAAATCCTCTTCACTGAGAGATAAAGAAACTTTGCTAAAATCTCTTTTCAGCATTGTGTTGACAGCTCCTATACAGCGCTACATGTCTCCATGGTAACAGACTGCAAGCAACCCCGGTGTAGTCTGATCATGCAGCCACGACCAGACAATTACTGGGAAGGGACTATTCCTTCGAGGTCATTTAGAGACAGCAGAAGAGGAAGTAATAAGTGACTGCAGGATGAGATCACACATTGTATTCCACAATAGATCTGCATGGGAGCTGTGGACTATTTGCATCTGGATTACTTGCTCATAGCAACCAGATTCCTCCTTTCATTTTTCAAATATGCTGTCCACAATGAAAGGGGGAAATCTGACTGGTTGCTATGGGCAACTAAGCCAGTTCTACTTTACACCAGTTTGATAAATGACCAACTGTAAAGGCAAAGGGTTAGGAGAGAGGTGAATTAGGCTACTTTCACACTAGCGGCACTGACCTCCGGCAGGCTGTTCCGTCAGGTGAACAGCCTGTCGGATCCGTCCTGTCGCTAGTGACTGTCTGCCCCAGGACTGCCGCTCCGTCCCCATTGACTATAATGGGGGCGGTAGCAGAGTTCCAGTGGAGGCACGGCGAGAGGCTGCTGGTGTTCCGGTGTTCTGTCCACCAGAATGATAGAATAAAACTACGACATGTTCGACATTTTATAGTCAATGGGGACAGAGCGGCAGTCCGGGGGCACACGTTCACTAGCGGCAGGACGGATCCGACAGGCTGTTCACCCGATGGAACAGCCTGCCGGAGGTCCGTGCCCCTAGTGTGAAAGTAGCCGTCCAAAGCGTGATCAGGAGTTGCCGGGCTGGTTCAGCACTTTCCTCCTCCAGCTACAAGCTCAGTTTTTGCTTGTGGCGACCATGTTCTGGACGGACCCTGCAAGTCCAGCCTGAGCTGTTACCCCCTGAACGCAAATAAGCTGAAAGTGTCTCCATCCTGATGAAAACTCTCAGAACATCTGGAGAACACATGGAAGGAAACGAGAAGAAATGTGCAAGTGTAAGGAAATGCATTCAGCTGCAGTTATAGGACAGCAGCTATAGGGCTTCTCTGGCTGTATGGGACTGAAGCTCGATCACCAGGAAAGGCCTCAGACAAACTGCCGTATCCGCTTTGTGGTCCGCAGAACATTGATTCCGGCCGAGTGCACGCCAACAATTGTTTTTTACTCCTGTAGAAATGTCCTATCCTGGTCTGCAAAACGGACAAGGACAAGACTGCAGAACAGACGGATGTGGACGGCACGCAGCGTGCTCTCCGCATCTTTGTGGTCCTATTGAAATGAATGGGTCCGCATCCGAGCGGCAAAAAACACGGATTGGATGCGGACCGAACTTACAGCCTGTGTGAATGAGGCCTAAGGGAAGTTAGGGAACATTCTGCAATTTTCTAGCAGCCAATGGGGGAGACTTCTGAAAACTGTCTGTTGCTCATAGCAACCATTCACAGGGCAAATTTCACATTTTGCTCTTGAAAAATGAAAGCTGCAGTCTGTTGCTATGGGCAACAAAGTTAGTTTTTCCATTTCAAAAATCTTCCCCCTTTTGTGTTTCAGTTCCTTAGCGTTCTAAGAACTCTGCTTGCTGCCAGGGACTAGGGAAACTAGCACAACTGAGGGAATGTTACAATTCCATAGAGTCCTATACACATCTCTCTCCTGCCCTGATCGCTGGCTCCAACTTATCAGTGCAGATAAAATGTCGGCAGTCCCACATGCTAACCTCCGACACGCCAGCTGTTGTGAAACTACAACTCCCAGCATGCATACTAGCTCTTCTCTTGTCAGAACTCCCATAGAAATGAATGGAGAATGCTGGGAACTGTAGTTTCACAACAGCTGGAGGACCGAAGGTCGCTGATCCCTGCGCTAAATGCTTGGGCTCTGTTCACACCTGCATCACGGCTTCCGTTTGGGATCTACATGACAGAAGGCAATGGCCGCTAACAAACGCCATCATCTTATAATCGCGTCTATCAGTTTCTGCCCAGGTGTCTGTTAATGCCAGAATTTGCAATACGGATGTGAACAAAGTCCTATGTATCAGTCCCACTACCCTGAACCAGCATGAGGGCCGACCAAGCATAGCCAGTGATAACTAGGGTGAAGTTCAGACATGGCATATTTGCTGCAATACAATAGAAGTGGATCTGATCCACTTATTTCCACATGTAAAAAATAATAATAATAAATAATAATAATAATAATAATAATAATAATAATAATAATAATATAAAAACAAAAAACGTCTGCAGTACAGGAGTAAAACTTGCCTGGACTGACCCTGAGGGCTCATGCACATGGCCGTAGTCTCTGTCTGGCATTTTTATTTGCGGATCCTGTTCATCTCAATGGAGCCACAAAAGATACGGCCTGTGTGCGGTCCCCATCTGCAAGTCCGTTTTGCGGTCCCACAAAAATGATAGGACATTTCTGCAGACGTAAAAAAATGTGGCGGCATGCACTTGGCCGGTATCGGGGTTTTGAAGGATCTGCAAAAACGGATAAGGTTGTGTCCAGGAGGCCTAGCAGTGCGGTCCCATGCACGCGACAGTGCCCGTATTTTGTTCCACAAACCATGGATCCGCAAAATACAGGGACCTTCCCATGTGTAGTCTGCATTTTTCTCTCTCATGACTAGAAAATTACTAATCTTGTCTCCAATACGCATAAGAATCTATAATTGCAGAACAGACATACAGATTGCGGAGAGCACAGGGATGACATCCGTGCGCTGTTTTTTTTCCTGACCCATGCAAATAAATGGGTCCGTGTGATATCCGCAAAAAACGGATCCGAACACGGATGCAAAATACGGTTGTGTGCACGAAACCTGACAACTGATGAAGAACAGACACAAATATAATTATATAATAATTTCAGTTCTCCTAATTCATCATTATTCTTCCACCCCCTCCCCCCCCCCTTCCCGTTCATAGTCTAACAGGGGGAGACGCATTAATTACTGGAATTAATCAGATTTCTGGCCATAAATTTTCCATTTTCTCAGCAAATCCCTCCAAACCCAGCACGGCTCGCTCCATTGTTTCACATAAAACGGCAGCTGCATAGACATATTTATCATTAACTCCTGATGAAACGCGTTGAGGTCTTAAAGCCCATAATATCAATTTTTATTATCAATAAAATATTTTTACATATATACGTGTTGGTATATGTATTTTTTTATTTTATTTTTTTAAATTAAGGCTACTTTCACACTCGCGTTTTGGGCGGATCGGTCATGAATCTGCAAAAACAGATCCGTTACAATAATACAACCGCATGCATCCGTCAGGAACGGATTCGTTTGTATTATCTGTAACAAGACGGATCAGTCATGAACTCCATTGAAAGTCAATGGTAGACGGATCCGTTTTCTATTGTGCCAGAGAAAACGGATCCGTCCCCTTTGACTTACATTGTGTGCCAGGACGGATCTGTTTGGCTCAGTTTCATCAAGCGGACAGCAAAACGCCGCATGCAGCCCCCCAGAGCGGAACGGAGACTGAACTGATGCATTCTTCTGAGCGGATCCTTTTCCATTCAGAATGCATTAGGACAAAAACTGATCCGTTTTTGACAGCTTGTAAGAGCCCTGAACGGATCTCACAAACGGAAAGCCAAAACGCCAGTGTGAAAGTAGGCCAAGTCCTAAGGCCTAATTTTGGTGTTTCTGACAGTGATCCACACACAATAAGCAGAATACGAGCGCAGGCAGTAATGTGCTGATGTCGGTTCTCGCCTCCAAACCGATGCAAAACTGCAGTCTTCATCCGAGGAGGAGAGCGCAGACGCCAGGCCTCTGTTCTCAGTTACTGAAATGAAACTTTAGAGACACATGAAAGGATGAGGATCCTGTAATGAAGGGCCTGGGCTCTTACCCTATAATAAGCGGCGTCACTCCAGACCTGACTGCGCCGAGGATTCCAGTGACCGTCCACGTCATCTGCTATTTATAATGGCCGCCCTACGGTGCCAAGACTTTCTACAAGCCCTGAATGGAAAATCTGCCTAGTGACGCTACATGACGGTATAAGACTGGGTGTGACGTTACACTAACTGATCATTCACCTTTGTGTTTTATTGGGCACATTGTGTCTTGGGTGACTTTTACGGATTACCAATTAAGGAAACCCATAAACACCAACAAGCTGAACACGCTCCCGGTAGGCCCGCCATTCAGGCTTTGGTAACCACCCCTGTGGGTGGCTGAAATTGTGACCGAACTGATGTCGCCCATCCTTCCAGAAGAGGATGACGATACAGGGCTGGGCCGCTGGGGATTTATTTTAGTCCGCAATGAATACGGCCTGGCTTTCGTCTGCAGTACCCGGTGACTACGTGAGGGGGGGAGAAACCAAACTCCATTAAGCTGAAGAGAATTGGCAGAGTGGGGGTCGTCATCATTAGCACTTCTATTTACCAAACTCAATTAGTGCAGTGAAAAGCCCGGGTCGTGTCGGGGAGGCCCCGATGCTCATTTGCATTTCAGAGAAGCACAAAGCGGATCTGCAAGTAGTGACAAGTGAAGAGCTAATGAAGGCTTCAGAGGCAGAGCACAAGCGCCTATTGAGGGGGATGCAGGGGCCGCCCGCGTGTCAGTTAGGGGCATGCATGAAAGACTATCGGATAGTAAACTGCGGCCGACGGCGCAGATCGAGGAAAATAAAATGGCTTTCAGGAAATATGACGGGGGGGGGGCACGTAGTTATGTCTGTGCTGGGAAAGGATTTATTCTGTCTTCTAGCAGAGCGATGACAATTTTACACGGGTTGAGGATCGGGACGAACATTCATAGAAGTGCGCATTTGTCGGGCGACAATCTTTTATGAGGCACCTAAATGCATTGTTTGTCCGCAGCACATCCCTCCCGACAACAATACACATAGCGAATGGGGGACAATCGATCTTCTAACACTCATTCACCCCCCGTTCACTTACAGTAGCATATAGCTGTGTGGAAGAGGCCCCTTTAAACGATCTCCGATCGACTTGTATATTGTCGATGGGTGCTCGTTATTGGGAAAGAATCGAGTCACGTTACGATAGAAGAGTGGAAGGTCACCTGTGTAGGTCAGGACCAGGGCGTACTCTGGCACACCACCCTCTCCCAAAAAGACGTGTCCGTCTAGGACGATCACTTCACTCACTCAATAACGGCTTTCTTCTTTTTTTCTCACTGGTGTTTTAGGGACTTTCTATACAACTAGGCTTACATACAGTAGAACAGTGCTGCAGTGTAAAGCATGAGAAAGTAGCTGCCGGGCTCTAATATAAATATAGCTAGGCTGCAGACACTGATCACACATGCTCTCTGTTGTTCAGACCTGCTTGGATCTTAGTTCCACTGAATGGAGCAAGATGGCAAATGGGCACCTGCCACGGCTTCAAGTGGCATCCATCCGGACTTTGCGCCAAGAAGAGACCTGTCCCTTCTTGTCTCAGCTTTAAACAGCATCGCTGCCTCCTACTGAAAGCAATGGAGGAAGACACCAGGCATACAGAGGAAGACACCGGAATATTGGCATACAGTGATGGCGTGTGCTCAGGACAGACCACCACTAACTGATCGCCAGGGTCTGACATTCCCCACTGATCGGCTATGCACCTGGATCTGAACACTTTTGTAATTGCATGTATTAACAAATTTGGCATGGCCACTGAGTTATTTAATAAAATGCATCTGTATAGCGCCACCTGCTGTTTTTTTCTTCTCATTTCTTTGTCCTGCTCACTGAGGTGGTCGCATGTGCTCAGTTTTATCCTTTAACTGCATCCTGAGCTGTGATAGGAAGAGAGCTGCAGCAGAATGGACGAGCCCCCTGAGCTGCAGCAGAATGGACGAGCCCCCTGAGCTGCAGCAGAATGGACGAGCCCCCTGAGCTGCAGCAGAATGGACGAGCCCCCTGAGCTGCAGCAGAATGGACGAGCCCCCTGAGCTGCAGCAGAATGGACGAGCCCCCTGAGCTGCAGCAGAATGGACGAGCCCCCTGAGCTGCAGCAGAATGGACGAGCCCCCTGAGCTGCAGCAGAATGGACGAGCCCCCTGAGCTGCCGCAGAATGGACGAGCCCCCTGAGCTGCCGCAGAATGGACGAGCCCCCTGAGCTGCCGCAGAATGGACGAGCCCCCTGAGCTGCCGCAGAATGGACGAGCCCCCTGAGCTGCCGCAGAATGGACGAGCCCCCTGAGCTGCCGCAGAATGGACGAGCCCCCTGAGCTGCCGCAGAATGGACGAGCCCCCTGAGCTGCCGCAGAATGGACGAGCCCCCTGAGCTGCCGCAGAATGGACGAGCCCCCTGAGCTGCCGCAGAATGGACGAGCCCCCTGAGCTGCCGCAGAATGGACGAGCCCCCTGAGCTGCCGCAGAATGGACGAGCCCCCTGAGCTGCCGCAGAATGGACGAGCCCCCTGAGCTGCCGCAGAATGGACGAGCCCCCTGAGCTGCCGCAGAATGGACGAGCCCCCTGAGCTGCCGCAGAATGGACGAGCCCCCTGAGCTGCCGCAGAATGGACGAGCCCCCTGAGCTGCCGCAGAATGGACGAGCCCCCTGAGCTGCCGCAGAATGGACGAGCCCCCTGAGCTGCCGCAGAATGGACGAGCCCCCTGAGCTGCCGCAGAATGGACGAGCCCCCTGAGCTGCCGCAGAATGGACGAGCCCCCTGAGCTGCCGCAGAATGGACGAGCCCCCTGAGCTGCCGCAGAATGGACGAGCCCCCTGAGCTGCCGCAGAATGGACGAGCCCCCTGAGCTGCCGCAGAATGGACGAGCCCCCTGAGCTGCCGCAGAATGGACGAGCCCCCTGAGCTGCCGCAGAATGGACGAGCCCCCTGAGCTGCCGCAGAATGGACGAGCCCCCTGAGCTGCCGCAGAATGGACGAGCCCCCTGAGCTGCCGCAGAATGGACGAGCCCCCTGAGCTGCCGCAGAATGGACGAGCCCCCTGAGCTGCCGCAGAATGGACGAGCCCCCTGAGCTGCAGCAGAATGGACGAGCCCCCTGAGCTGCAGCAGAATGGACACGCCCCCTGAGCTGCTATTTTGATATAAATCTAGCAGAGCAATGAATGTGGAGATCTCTGTATCCATGTGAGGCGCAGGGCTGGTTCTAGTTTTTTTTTTAAAAAGGGATTGTCATGTACTATATGATGTCTGATTTTTATTTTTTACATCAGTCATGGGATAACCCCTTTAATGGTACGGCTACACTGTGATTTTGGGTTTGACACTTGTCGCAGTGTAGCTGGGAAGCTATAGAAATGAATGGGGTCGCGGAATCTAAAAAATCTAACACTGCTGGATTTTTATTGCGATTCTGGGGTCAAGGCGGCGAGTCGCGTTGTGGCCTCATTCATTTCTATGGCTACCCTCCTACACTGCAATATTTGAGCACCAAAAAAAATTTAAAATCGCGGTGTAGCCGTACCCTTAGACTCACTCACTAAATACACTTCTTGGTGTGCACGTGTATTGGGGAGGACCTGATGACCGAACGAGCATTTGGCTGACAGCAATCTCATGTTCCGGTCGGGCCCCACAGTATATAGAGGATCTGGAAGACGATGGGCGACAACTCCTTCCTTTACGGGTCAGTGGCCATTATAAAACACAGAAGTCACGCCCCTTCAGATCTGGCGCGGGTAGCTCGCTGCCTCCTGGTACTGGAGATCTACGCTGCTCATTACAAATGCAAATCAATGAGGAAACCATTAACCATGAAGAATACGGATCATTTGTTTCTTACCAGGGAAATGGCCGGAGGGGAAGTAACCACAATGGAAAATGCCTGTAAACCCGCGCTCCGCAGCTAATACAGCGATGCGCTCTGTACGGAGGTGTTCGGGTACGTTCACACAATGCATTTTTAAAATCCACCTAGGAACATGCGTATGTTTATTTAAGCGCATTTTTTTTATTTTATGCAAAACTATTTTTTCTGGTGCTCATCCACACCAAAAACCACACAAACCACTTTCCATTCATTTCAATGGAAGATTCGGCGTGGATAGGGCATGCTGCTTCTTGACCCCCCCCCCCCCCCCATGTGGAAAAAAATAAAATAAAATGCTGCTTTCCAGTGAAATGAATGGGAAGGTATTTGGCGCTGATTCCGCATGGAAAACACAATAAAAATCAGCGGCAAAAACAAATCAGAACGGGCCCTTAAAAATAGCCCTCATGCACATGACCGTATGTATTTAGCGATATGCAAATCACGGACCTGCTGCAATATATGGATGTGGTCCGTGTGCCTTCCACTTTTTTTTTTTTTGCTGATCCATTGATTCCAATGGGTCTGTGGTCTGAATTTTGCGGACGTATCCTATTTTTCTGCAGAATGGACAACCGGATTCGGAAAGCACAGGGACCATCCATGCGCTTTCCGCGTCCAGACGTCCATTCCTCAAAAAGATACAAGATGCCCTATGCTTGGTGGCAAAATGCGGACCATGGACCCATTGAAGTCAAGAAAATAATAATAAAATAAAAAAACACGGATGCAACACAGGAGTGATCCTTATTTTATGGATCCATGTTTTGCAGACCACAAAATACATACGGTCGTGTGCATGAGGCCTTAGGGACAGTCGAGCAGCTCTACCAGACACAAGCCGAGGACACGCGTGGCTCCGTTTCTTTAGACAAACCTTTTCTAATATCACACAAAAAAGAAAAAAAAAAACATGATGCGCGTCAGATGAAAATGAATGAAAAGAACCAAACATTTCAAATGTCCGCCGCTTTGGGGGTCTGTTCACACTGTTTGCAGAGGTAGACGCAGGGAGAATTAGGCCATTGCATAGGCATACAGCAGCGCACTTAGCCACCAGGTTCCCAAGTTAAAAAAAAAAAAAAAAAGCGTACACCGCACAGTACATCCAGCGCATTATTCCATAAGCTGATGAGAAAGTATACTGGCCCAAGATCTCTACTTGCTCTCAATGAATGGAAACATTCTTATTTACAGCCAGAGAGGCTGGAAACCTGTACAGACCCAACTGAGGGTTTACTACAGTTGTATCCAGCCTCTGTGAGCTAAGCAGCCTGGACTCCGGGCTGACGCGTTTTACCGGCTCTGAAGCATTGTAAGACGCCATCAGGTAGGTCGGCAGAGGATACACCGTCCGCAGGCCTCTGCACGATACATGGACAGACTGGACTCCGGCCCGCGCCCCCTTGGCGTTTAGTCCAGACACTTGGTGGACAAGGCCAGATTATGTCCAGCGGATCAGAACCTGCTTCACTCAGTCACATGACACACAAACAATACAGCACAAGCCCTTTAATCCGGCATCTGATAACCCGTCAGTGGCTTCGAGCACAGAACTCCAGATCAGAGGAACTTGCAATAATCGAGTAGATAGCAGCGAATTGCGTGCTCTTGGACGCCCTAACTGTCCAGTAATGCAGAATATTCAGCACCAAATCAGATTCCACTGATGCCGG
The DNA here is from genome assembly GCF_905171765.1 of Bufo bufo. Taxonomy (NCBI): domain Eukaryota; kingdom Metazoa; phylum Chordata; class Amphibia; order Anura; family Bufonidae; genus Bufo; species Bufo bufo. The sequence continues at coordinate 19,758,121 of NC_053399.1, read as the reverse complement.
ATTAATGGAATTGCGTTGCTCACTGAATGAGACAGACTACAAAACCTTGACGCTGCAACACAAAGCGACGCCACTTCGGCACTGCAACACACACCACAGAGGCCCCGTGAACGGTACAAAACTAAATTATGGTACAGATATGGGCATGAGGCCTTACTACAGACAGGACATCCACGGGCGGGTACAGGGGCTATGTTGGATCACATCAGCTCCGAGTGCCACCCTGCGGGCATTGGGAGTCCTGATATCAGTGACCGCACAAATAACAATTCCCTGATGTATGACCAGAATCGCTCCTGACAACAGGGGGCGCTCAGAGGGTGCCGACTGATAGAAGGGTTGCGGCGTTGTACTTAATGGGGTACAGGGTGACGGGAGGGGTACGGTAAAGTATAACACGAGGCACAATGTATCCTAACAAGTGGTAATATAGTAGGGAGTGCACAGGAGAGAAAGGGCTCTGGTAGTGGAGCGAGTGCTAATTTTGTTGGGGAGCAGGAGTACTGCAGTGGGCACCAACTTTGGCATTCAGTACAGTTGAACAAGTGGCAGTAGTGCAGTGGGTACCAGTTTTGGGGTACAGTAAGGATGGATCAGTACAGTAAGGAGGGCTGGTTTTGGGGTTCAGTACAGTAGGGATGGGTCAGTTCAGAAGCAGTTGCTGGTTTAGGGAGGTTCAGAAGTGGCATCAGTACTGCAGCGGGCCCCAGCTGTGGGGCTCAGTACTGCAGCGGGCCCCAGCTGTGGGGCTCAGTACTGCAGCGGGCCCCAGCTGTGGGGCTCAGTACTGCAGCGGGCCCCAGCTGTGGGGCTCAGTACTGCAGCGGGCCCCAGCTGTGGGGCTCAGTACTGCAGCGGGCCCCAGCTGTGGGGCTCAGTACTGCAGCGGGCCCCAGCTGTGGGGCTCAGTACTGCAGCGGGCCCCAGCTGTGGGGCTCAGTACTGCAGCGGGCCCCAGCTGTGGGGCTCAGTACTGCAGCGGGCCCCAGCTGTGGGGCTCAGTACTGCAGCGGGCCCCAGCTGTGGGGCTCAGTACTGCAGCGGGCCCCAGCTGTGGGGCTCAGTACTGCAGCGGGCCCCAGCTGTGGGGCTCAGTACTGCAGCGGGCCCCAGCTGTGGGGCTCAGTACTGCAGCGGGCCCTAGCTGTGGGGCTCAGGACTGCAGTGGGCCCCGGTTGTGGGGCTCAGGACTGCAGTGGGGGAGGGGCGAAACAAGAGTGTGCGCAGGTTTTGGGGTTCAGTATAGTTGGGGGGCAGCACAGTAGTGGACATGACAATAGATAATCCCCTGTGAGTACAGGGGCCCCTGCATAACTGCTCCCCCATAACCACAGGGCCTGTCACCCCAGCCCTGGCGGCCCCCGCCTCGCTCCGCAGCTGACACTCACTTCCTGGCGGCTCAGCAGCTCCGGGCTCCTCCGGTTCCTCCCGTGTGCTCCGCTACGGCCATTATCCCGGTGATAGACGCTCCCGAACTCCCCCCTCCGCCTCAAAACTCCGCCGCCGCCATCTTGTCTCTTCCCCCTCCCTCAGCCTACGTCACCAGCCGACGCATCACGTGATTCACCTTGACGTCACCGGTGGAGCTCCGGCGGTTCTATGGAATTCATATCATTGAGACTGAGCTGCTGTATCTAATCGAGATGGTGTATCTAATCCTGCTATGTGTGATACTGAGCTGCTGTATCTAATCCTGCCATGTGTGATACTGAGCTGCTGTATCTAATCCTGCCATGTGTGATACTGAGCTGCTGTATCTAATCGAGATGGTGTATCTAATCCTGCTATGTGCGATACTGAGCTGCTGTATCTAATCCTGCCATGTGTGATACTGAGCTGCTGTATCTAATCGAGATGGTGTATCTAATCCTGCTATGTGCGATACTGAGCTGCTGTATCTAATCCTGCCATGTGTGATACTGAGCTGCTGTATCTAATCCTGCCATGTGTGATACTGAGCTGCTGTATCTAATCCTGCCATGTGTGATACTGAGCTGCTGTATCTAATCCTGCCATGTGTGATACTGAGCTGCTGTATCTAATCCTGCCATGTGTGATACTGAGCTGCTGTATCTAATCGAGATGGTGTATCTAATCCTGCCATGTGTGATACTGAGCTGCTGTATCTAATCCTGCCTTGTGTGATACTGAGCTGCTGTATCTAATCCTGCCTTGTGTGATACTGAGCTGCTGTATCTAATCCTGCCTTGTGTGATACTGAGCTGCTGTATCTAATCCTGCCTTGTGTGATACTGAGCTGCTGTATCTAATCCTGCCTTGTGTGATACTGAGCTGCTGTATCTAATCCTGCCTTGTGTGATACTGAGCTGCTGTATCTAATCCTGCCATGTGTGATACTGAGCTGTATCTAATCCTGCCATGTGTGATACTGTCTGATAAACTGCTGTATCTAATCCTATCATGTCTGACACTATCTGCTGTATCTAATCCTACCACATGTGATACTGTATCTAATGCCATCATGTGTGATACTGTCTGCTGAGCTGCTGTATCTAATCCTATCATGTGGTACCGTCTGCTGTACTACTGGACCGATGTATCTAATCCTATCATGTGGTACCGTCTGCTGTTCTACTGGACCCATGTATCTAATCCTATCATGTGGTACTGTCTGCTGTACTACTGGACCCATGTATCTAATCCTATCATGTGGTACTGTCTGCTGTACTACTGGACCCATGTATCTAATCCTATCATGTGGTACTGTCTGCTGTACTACTGGACCCATGTATCTAATCCTATCATGTGGTACTGTCTGCTGTACTACTGGACCCATGTATCTAACCCTATCATGTGGTACCGTTTGCTGTTCTACTGGACCCATGTATCTAACCCTATCATGTGGTACTGTCTTCTGTACTACTGGACCCATGTATCTAACCCTATCATGTGGTACTGTCTGCTGTACTACTGGACCCATGTATCTAATCCTATCATGTGGTACCGTCTGCTGTACTACTGGACCCATGTATCTAACCCTATCATGTGGTACCGTCTGCTGTACTACTGGACCCATGTATCTAATCCTATCATGTGGTACCGTCTGCTGTACTACTGGACCCATGTATCTAACCCTATCATGTGGTACCGTCTGCTGTTCTACTGGACCCATGTATCTAATCCTATCATGTGGTACCGTCTGCTGTTCTACTGGACCCATGTATCTAACCCTATCATGTGGTACTGTCTGCTGTACTACTGGACCCATGTATCTAACCCTATCATGTGGTACTGTCTGCTGTACTACTGGACCCATGTATCTAATCCTATCATGTGGTACTGTCTGCTGTACTACTGGACCCATGTATCTAATCCTATCATGTGGTACTGTCTGCTGTACTACTGGACCCATGTATCTAATCCTATCATGTGGTACTGTCTGCTGTACTACTGGACCCATGTATCTAACCCTATCATGTGGTACTGTCTGCTGTACTACTGGACCCATGTATCTAATCCTATCATGTGGTACTGTCTGCTGTACTACTGGACCCATGTATCTAATCCTATCATGTGGTACCGTCTGCTGTTCTACTGGACCCATGTATCTAACCCTATCATGTGGTACTGTCTGCTGTACTACTGGACCCATGTATCTAACCCTATCATGTGGTACTGTCTGCTGTTCTACTGGACCCATGTATCTAACCCTATCATGTGGTACCGTCTGCTGTACTACTGGACCCATGTATCTAATCCTATCATGTGGTACTGTCTGCTGAGCTGCTGTATCTAATCCTATCCCCGGTGATTGGGTGCTGTGCATTTTACTTACATGCTGCAGGTTTGTTTTCATCCACTAGATGTCACTGTGCTCAACTCTCCTAATATTCCTGAATAATTAGCATCTTGTGGGACTATCACTCCCAGCAGACCCTAACGAGTTAACAAAGTACAGGCCGGGGGCTCTTCCACTTCCGCTGACAGTAATCCACCAGGTCTCCTCTGGATCGTCTGCCCGCACCTCCCTGCATCACAGCAGCCACATAGAGGCGTGTTCACATTTTATGTTTTGCTCTCCTCCATTTCAGGAGCGGAGTAGTGCTGCACTGCCAGAACTAAACACTGACATCCATAGGCAGGACTGATATCAGCTGCACCTCTCACGGTCAGGTTTTTGCATGCAGTTTTGGAGGCGCTCTGCACCGTCGGGTGCTCAGCTCTTCCAGTGTGCGGCGTAGAGGTCCCATATACTTTCTGCGGATCCATACTCCGCAGGCTGGAAAATCCGAGCAGACCCGAAGGAACCCGACGATGCACAGCGCTCGAAAAAAGCCGCACAATCATAGTTTTCCCCTATAGCAGTGGCTTAGGCGGTGCATGTAGCTGAGCTGGACCAGCGCAAGGCTCGGTCCTCTCTTCCCATGCACAGTGTGGTTAAATCAGGAGACAAGAAATGTGCAGAATGTTCCTAATCCTCCATCTGGTAACTCCTCGTAGGTCATGGAAAACAATCGCTGCCAAACAGCTGTTTCCCGTTTTTGTAAATAATCATATTTAGAGCGCTGACACCCCGCGAGTCCGCCCAGTGCGCTGGAGAGTCATCACCACGCAGCTTCTATACTGTCAGTATGTCACACCGAAGGGGAAACCCCCCCTTCCTTAATGGACGGGGTCCCACCTAGGATTGCTGTCACGGATTGCGTGGCAAATGAACGTATTTCCGCCGTGTGAACATGCTCTTACAGCGTTACATGCGAGTTCTGTACCATGAGCGCCGCCTGGTGGTGACAGAGTGTAGCCTTTGCATTTTAAAGAGAGTCACCGATCCTGACCTGACCATTCTGGAGCGTCTATTTGTAATGACTCCTTGTCATGACGTTTTATTATATGCAAATGAGCCTCTAGGAGCAACGGGGGCGTTGCCGTTACACCTAGAGGCTGAGCTCTCTTTGCAACTGCTCTGCACTTTCCACTATGATTGACAGGGCCAGGCAGTGTGTAAACGTCATCACACCTGGTCCTGTCAATCAAAGTGCAGAGGGCGCGGCAGTTGCAGAGAGAGCAGAGCTTCTAGGTGTAATGGCAACGCCCCCGTTGCTCCTAGAGGCTCATTTGCATATATAAAAACATCATTTTTCTCAGCAATACGGGCACATATGAACATGGGACCAACACAGAGGCCGAGCGCACATGTAACAGGTCAGCCAGTGTCATAGGTACAAAACTGCTGACAGATGCCCTTTCACCCCCCCCCCCCCCCCCCCATTCTGCAGCGTCATAGAGTACCAGCAAAGGTTAGGAAAATCTATGGAGGAGATTCAGCAGGACTGGTGCTTTCTGCACCTGTCTTGATATCTCCTGCGCTGCCGGCGGAGGATGCGCCTAATTTATGACATAAATTAGGCGCATCCTCCGGCAGTCCGTGCACCAGCTTAGAGCTGCCCTAGATTTCTGGCAATAAATGAAGATAAAGTTGTTGTGGCGTCTGGTCACACCGCCTTCCCGGCCCTTGACACAAGAGGTAAGGACGGAGAAAAAGGAGAGCTATGACAATTTTTTTTTAAAAAAAGTTGCACCTGTGACTTTTTAACGCCACATTTCAGGCGCACAGGGAATGATAAATCTCCCCGTATGTTTTTTTTCATCCGTACGGAAATTGACTTGCTGTGCAGACTTTGAGATTCACAGCACGTGTTTTTTTTTTTTTTGTTTGTTTTTTTGCGGATTTCATCCTTTTCAATGCCGTAAGTAAAGCATGTGTTTTACAGAAATCTGCACAAAAAAAAAATCTGTGGATTTTCTGTTTTGAGCACATTCAATAGGAAAGATACAATAAGGCACTCACCAGTAATCCATCTTTTTACGGCAGTTCTACGGACACGCGGGGGAGAAACAGCGAGGCTCTTTTACATAGAGCGGCACAACGGACCGGTGCCTCACCTGACTGCATAATCAGGGTCCTTAAATAGTGTGTGAACATCCATAGAATCAGTTCATGTTCATAAATATGACAAAAAAACGAACACTTTTTTTCTCCCTATAAGACGCACTTTCCCCCCCCCCCCCCCCCCCCCCCCCACACACACAAAGAGGGGGGAAATGTCAGTGCGTCTTGTGGAGTGAATTCTATAATGATGGCTCTGTACTCACTGCTCCCTGGTCTTCTCCTTTGCTGTGACCTGCGATGTTGGCTCACAGCAGGAAGAGCGCTGGAGCGGCTGTGTCTGGAACAAGAGAGTTAATTATTTATTTTTTTTGTCTTATTAACACGGGGGTCTTATAAACATTGGGGGTCTGATTAGGGTCTTAGTAACACTGGGGGTCTGAGCTGAGATCTGATGAAAAATGTGTTTACTTATTTTCCTACTCTAAAAGCTAAGGTGCGTCTTATAGGGCGAGAAATACAGTAAATACAAAAAACAACCCACTAAATGTACAGTAGGAATGCATTTAATTCATTGTGATCATGAAATCCAAGCTGCCCCAATGCTTCAGCGCGTATAGTCAGTGCTGCCTTCTTGTCTCCTGTTCTCATGGTTAAAGCCGCGTTCACATCACCATTTATTTTTTCCGTTATGATCCGCCAGAAGAACAGAAAAATAAAGGGGGGGGGGGGACGGATCCTGTATTTAAAGCATCCGTTATGCACATTTGGCATCTGCCGTTTCTGTCTGAGATCGGGCCAAATGTGCGATAACGGATGCTTTTTTCTCTATTTTTCTGACGGATCAGAACGGAAAAATAAACGGTGATGTGAACCCGGCTTTACTCCAAATAGACCTGCGTATTCTAAGTTGGATATTTTGCCCTCAGGATGATCCTTTTCTATTTCTGATAGAATTGAAAGGTTTTCTCAATCTAACAAATATAATAGAAGCCACAAGGGCACATTATATATATACTACACATCCAGAAGGTGCGGTGCGGTTCCGTCTGGTTTTTCTCCGTGCCTCCGCACTGCAAAAAAAATAAAACATGTTCTATTTTTTTGCGGTGCGGATAGGGCTGCAGTAAACGATTATTTCAGTAATCGAGTATTCTATCGATTATTTTTTACGATTAATCGAGTAATCTGATAAGAAAAAATTAATTAATAAACTATTTTCGTTTATAAAAACTCATCAGACCCCAACACCCTTCGTTCCCTCCTGTGCGATCAGCCCAAGTGCATCAGTTCCCCCAGTGCCATCAGCTTCACAATCCCCCAGTGTCATCAGCTCCGTTCCCCCAGTGCCTTCAGCTGCACTGCCCCAGTGCCATAAGCCCCTCCATGCCATCCATTGCCATGTCCCCCACTCCCCCAGTGCCATCAGATCAGCCCCTCCATGTCCCCCACTGCCATCAGATCAGCCCCTCCATGTCCCCCAGTGCCATCAGATCAGCCCCTCCATGTCCCCCACTGCCATCAGATCAGCCCCTCCATGTCCCCCAGTGCCATCAGATCAGCCCCTCCATGTCCCCCACTGCCATCAGATCAGCCCCTCCATGTCCCCCACTGCCATCAGATCAGCCCCTCCATGTCCCCCAGTGCCATCAGATCAGCCCCTCCATGTCCCCCACTGCCATCAGTCAGCCCACCATGTCATCCATTGCCGACTGTCCCCTTTCAGTGCCATGTCCCCAGCGCCCACAATTTGCATCGATTATTTTTTTGGGTCGGATTACTCGATTCAATCGAGTAATCGTTTCAGCCCTAGGTGCGGACGGATCACGGACCCATTCAAATTGAACGGCCGTGTGAAGGCTACTTTCACACTAGCGTTTTTGCTGGATCGGGCAGGGTTCAGCAAAAACGCTTCCGTTACTGATAATACAGCCATCTGCATACGTTATGAACAGATCCGGTTGTATTATCTTTAACATAGCCAAGACGGATCCGTAATGAACTCCATTGGCGGACGGATCCGTTTTCTATTGTGTTTTCTATGCTGCGGTTTTCTTTCCGTCCTGGGATGCGGAGAAAGACAGATCCGTCATGACCCATAATGCAAGTCAATGGGGACGGATCCGTCTTTCTCCGCATCCCAGGACGGAAAGAAAACCGCAGCATGCTGCGGTTTGCTCTCCTATATGAGAACTGCATCCCGTTCTGTTCAGTTACGTTTTGTCCCCATTGACAAAGAATGGGGACAAAACGGAAGCGTTTTTTTTCCGGTATTGAGACCCTTTGACGGATCTCAATACTGGAAAACTAAAACGCTAGTGTGAAAAATCATGTTCTGAGCGGACACCGAACGGACGCCATTATAGTCTATGGGGTCTTTAGGCTCTGTTACGCCTCAGTTATCTGCAGAATCCGTCCTTTCCGTTCTCCTCAACGGAGCCGGGAAATGGAAAGGAGAAACGGTGATGTGAACGAGCCCTAAGGCATTACACTAATAGATTGTATCCATCTGGATTACAGAGAATTGCCTAGAATGGATACATTGTAACAAGTTTCAGGTCCATTTTTTGTCCTCGGGGTGTAAAGTATGTTCCCATTTACTCACAGCAAGCAGAGATTTTGAAAATGGTGACAAATTAAAATTCCGGATCTATAAGAAAGATTCAGAACGTTTTATTGCACAGTGATTCCGCTTTATGTGCATAGGACAGGGCCGGCCTTTTTTTGGGGGCGCTGTGAAGATAGTCTGCTACCCTGGAAGCCCATGGGCATAAGCACAGAGGGCTTTTATCTTCTCTCCAGGATCCCACAATGACATAATGAATTAGATTATGATTAGTGTCAGTCACTGGATGATCAAACGGCTCCGGTCAGTGGGCTCCGGCGAGGAGGGGTCTGGGCTTCTCCTCCCAGCTCTGTCACTTTGTCTCATTCCATCCATTTCCCACATCAGGACAAGTCAGTGCATCGAGAAGTCGCATCACCCAGGGACCTGACATCAGTGACGGGCACCATGCCAGTCAGGGTCTACAGGGCCCTTGTGCTGCCAGCAAGAAGTCCATGGTGGATGTTCATCAACAGGTGCCACACCAAGCCTTCCAAGAAGGAGGTTGGAGTATTGGTGAGTATCACAACTTTTTTTTTTTTTACAGGTATAAAAGAGCTGAGTTTGTAATTATTATATTATTATGTGGAGTTGTGGGTGGCATCATTACAGCGCCAGCAATGTGCATGAGATAGTGGTGTGAAATACGCGGCGTGGCACGTTATGCTGCGAATATCCACTCTGGATTTTACCTTTTTGCAATACTACTTTCACACTAGCGTTTTAGTTTTCCGGTATTGAGATCCGTCATTGGTACAGAAAACGCTTCAGTTTTGTCCCCATTCATTGTCAATGGGGACAAAACGTAACTGAACAGAACGAAGCGCTCGCTCCAAAATGCATCCTGTTCTCATACCGGAGAGCAAACCGCAGCATCTTGTATTTTGCTTTCCGTCCTGGGATGCGGAGCAAGACGGATCCGGCATGACCCCCAATGCAAGTCAATGGGGACGGATCCGTTTTCTCTGACACAATCTGCCAGAACAGAAAACAGATTTGTCCTCCATTGACTTTCAATGAAGTTCATGACGGATCCGTCTTGGCAATGTTAAAGATAATGCAACCGGATCCGTTCATAATGGACGCAGATGGTTGTATTATCAGTAACGGAAGCGTTTTTGCTGAACCCTGCCGGATCCAGCAAAAGTGCGAAAGTAGCCTTAGATGTGGTTTTTGCAGCCGATCTCACCCTTCACTGTAAAAGGGCCAAATCCACAGTTAAAACCACAAATCATAATTGAGATGCTGCAGATTTAGGCTAGGTCTACACTGTGACATTTTGTCGCACCAATGTTGAGCGACAACTGTTATAATGATAGTCTATGGTGTCACACAACGACATGCTGAGACTGCGACGTGACAGACGCAAAAAATCCATTAGAAATTGATTTTTCTGCTACTGTCACGTCGCATTCGCAACATGTCGTAGTGTGACATCATAGACTATCATTATAACAGTTGTCGCTCAACATTGGTGCGACAAAATGTCACAGTGTAGTTGTGCCCTATGTGTTGCGCGACTTATTGTCGTCGTGTAGACCTAGCCTTGGAAATCCACACGGCAGGTCAATTTCTGCACAGAAAAAAATCTGCAAAGTGCACATGAGTTTTGTGTAATCGCATACACTTTGCTGGTACTGTCCTACACTGCGATATTTCCACATGGGAATCCACGCTGAAAAATCATGTGTAATCTGCAACATGTGCAGGTGGCCTAAGGGTGCCAGTACACCTTCAATGGCTGTCAGCAGCCACCAGCTACTAGATCTCCCCCATACACGTCAGTTCAGCAAAGCGTGTTTGTGTTTTCAGTGGGGAAAGAGGAAAATCTAGACACCTCCCCTGTCCCCCTACAGATCCCTCTGTCCCCCTCCAGAAACTTTTGTTCCCCTCCAGACACTACTGTCCCCCTCCAGACACCTCTGTCCCCCTCCAAACCCCTGTCTCCCTCCAGACCATGTGTCCCCCTCCAGACACCTCTGACCCCCTCCAGACCCCCGTGTCCCCCTCCAGACCCCCGTGTTACCCCTCCAGACTCTCTGTCCCCTTCAGACACCTCTGTACCCCTCCAGACCTCTGTGTCCCTCTACAGACCCCCGTATCCCCCTCCAGTGCCCCCGTTTCTCCCTCCAGACACCTCTGTACACCTCCAGACCTCTGTCTCCCTCTACAGACCCCGTTTCCCCCTCCAGACCCCGTGTCTCCCTCCAGACACCTCTGTCCCCCTCCAGACCCCCGTATCCCCCTCCATACACCTCTGTCCCCCTCCAGACCCCGTGTTACCCCTCCAGACACTTCTGTACCCCTCCAGTCCTCCGTGTCACCCCCCAGACCCCCCTCCAGACCCCGTGTCTCCCTCCAGACACCTCTGTCCCCCTCCAAACCCCGTGTTACCCCTCCAGACCTCTGTGTCACCCTCCAGACCCCCCCCCCCCCCGGACCCCCGTGTCTCCCTCCAGACACCACTGGCAGCGCCTTATTTCCCTGGAGAACAAAAGGATCAATCCCTTTATTTATAGTCTAATGCGAAGTTCTGCAACTTTCTAGTATACTTTTATGTTTTGATTCCTCACCATGTCACAAACTGTGCTTGCTGTCAGTGAATAAAAACTATTGGGTTTGTTAGTGTTGCTTATACTATATTAGTGTGGAGCTAAACACAGCGGCATCAATCTGTCTCCTGTCGGTAACTGCAGGCTCTTAGCTGTTACCTGCACTGACACATTGTAACGCACCCATTGGCTTTGTGAGCAGGACTAGGAGGTCCTTAGTCTGGTCAGCAGGGTCCACCTCTCACTATCCATGTCATTCTTGCAGGAAACAATTGTGGGATTTTCTGTTTTATCCTTCGGCCTCCTGTCTCCGGCAGCGTGGATCCTAGCCAACCTCCCGGACCAGCCGAAACACTAGAGGGGAGGAGAGGGGACACAATCACCTGTGACGTCATGATGACATCATCATACAAAAGGATTAGAGACTGAACTGAAGCTGATCGGATAATGCAATCCAGCAAATCACAGACGGAAACTATCAAATGTGTAAAGTGTCTACTGCAGTGTGTGTCCTGGGTCCAGCGGCGTCCGAAATACATGTATCTCCTCTCCACACAATGTCGCCTGTAATCCTTCATGCTGCTGCATGGTTCCCTGAGACTGTATCACACAATAGGCCTAGATACACAGGCTCGGCCAGCAGTATCATGGTCAGATAAAGCTTAGCAGACAGTATCGGGCATGATAGGATTAGATACATAGCTCAGCAGACAGTATCACACATGATGGCTTAGGGTCTATTCACACGTCCGTTTTTTCTTTCCTGATCTGTTCCGTTTTTTGCTGAACAGATCTGGACCAGATCTGGACCCATTCATTTTCAATGGGTCCTGGAAAAAAACGGACAGCTCAATGTCTGATTTTTTTCAGGACCCATTGAAAATGAATGGGTCCAGATCTGGTCCAGATCTGTTCAGCAAAAAACGGAACAGATCAGGAAAGAAAAAACGGACGTGTGAATAGACCCTTAGATACAGCGGCTCAGCAGACAGTATCACACATGATAGGCTTAGATACAGCGGCTCAGCAGACTTATCACACATGATGGCTTAGATACAGCGGCTCACCAGACAGTATCCCACATGATAGCCTTATATATGGCGGGCCAAAATAAAATGATGAAAATAATGGCGGCTACGAATGATTCTACTCTCAGTTTTCCATGGCCATTTTGTGTCTATCCGTCTGATTATTTTTAATGGCCTTTAAGGCCTCATGCACACGACCGTTGTTTTATTCCGTGTCCGTTGTTCCGTTTTTCGTGATTTTCTGCGGACCCATTGACTTTCAACGGGTCCGATGAAAACTCGGCTAATGCACCGTTTCTCATCCACGTCCGTGATCCGTGGTTCCAGTCCGTCAAAAAAATATAACCTGTCCTATTTTTTTCACGGAAAACGGTTCACAGACACATTCAAGTCAATGGGACCGTGAAAAAACGCGAAGGCACACAAGATTGTCATCCGCGTCCTTTTTTTTCCTATCATTTGCATGGCAAACTTCACTTACACTTTTTTTTTTACTTTCCTTCATGTCTGGTGATCCTCCAAAAATAAAGGAAGACACACGGAAACAAAAACGGATCACGGAACAACGGGCCCCCATTTTGCGGAACGGAACACAACAACGGTCGTGTGCATGAGGCCTTAAAGTGGATGAATTTCAGTGGTCTCTCCCCAGCATCTTCTAGAATCCACCCTGTTTATAACGGCCATCAGACGGATAAACGTCTGTCTAACGGCCACTAGGACGTCCTATTTTTTGATGGCCGTGCGACAGCAGTGTGCACCGACCCACAGACTTCGATGGCTCGGAGAACAGCCGTAGCACAGACATTTTTCACCGTTGTGTGATTGCAGCCTTAGATACACTGCCCAACAGAAAGTATCCCACATGATGCGCCATTGTTTCAAAATGATGAACAACTTGGCGGAACCCTTTGGACACCATCATAAGTCAATCAGGTATGACTGGTGTGCGTTGTGCAACGGATCTGGTAAAGTGGCTCAGCAGACGGCGTCACACATGATAGGATTAGATACAGCAGCCCAGCGGAGAGTATCACACATGATAGGATTAGATACAGCAGCTCAGCGGAGAGTATCACACATGATAGGATTAGATACATCAGCTCAGCAGACAGTATCACACATGACATGCTTAGATACAGTGGCTCATCACAGAGGATTATACAGCGGCTCAACAGCACATCACACATGACAGGCTTAGATACAGCGGCTCAGCAGACAATATCACACATGACAGGCTTAGATACAGCGGCTCAGCAGACAATATCACACATGAGAGGCTTAGATACAGCGGCTCAGCAGACAATATCACATATGACAGGCTTAGATACAGCGGCTCAGCAGACAATATCACATATGACAGGCTTAGATACAGCGGCTCAGCAGACAGTATCACACATGATAGACTTAGGCTACATGCACACGATCGTATGTGTTTTGCGGTCCACAAATTGGACATCCGTATGCCATCCGTGTTTTTTTGCAGATCCATTGTAACAATGCCTAAAATGGACAAGAATAGGACATGTTCTATTTTTTTTGCGGGGCTACGGAACGGACATACTGATGCGGTGTGCTGTCCACATTTTTTGCGGACCCATTGAAATGAATGGGTCCGCATCCTATCTGCAAAAGGAACGGACACGGAAACAAACAACGTTTGTGTGCATGTAGAGATTAGTGCAGAGCAGACATTTGTAGGCAGCATTAATAAGCGGACGTCCCGGGGCTATTACCGCGGACCCCCCCCCCCCCCCCCTCCGCGACTTGTCTGTTCCCAGAGCGGCGGGCTGGTGGTCTGCCAATATACAGCCTCCCAGAATGCTCTGCTCATTATTACTGGCGCGGTCTCAGCTCCCACTGTATTTGCTTCTTATTTAATAAAATAAACATGGAGACTTTGATCTTTGGTGCCAAGGAAAGTATCTGAGCCCGACGAGGAGAAACTCTGTGATAGCGAATCTAAAAGCTCTAGAGGTAAGCAGAAACTGCCGAAAATCATATAACGCTCCAAACCAAAGGGGAATATATTCTACATTCAACTCATATACATGATCCGATGAGAGGGGTCAGCGCACTCCTCTTCTCTGAAATACTCTGTGCTGTTGGGGATTATAACTCTATGTAACTTTTGGTCTGTGTCCTCCCTCTATCTAAGTATAGCTCTCTCCTGAAATACTTTGTGTTGCTGTGGGCCCTGCTCCTTTCAGAGTGCAATTCATTATGTAACTTTCAGCCAGTGCTCTCCTGAAATACTCTGTGCTGCTGGAAGACTGCTTCTTCCGCTGTATAACTCTCGGGGCTCATGCACACGGCCGTTGCCCCACCGTGCCCGGCAGTGTACGCACCGTATGACGTGTGAAGTGAATGGGTCCGCAATCCCAATGATACCGGGGGTGCGGAACCGAGGCACGGATCGGGAGTGCTTCCGTGGGTTTTCTATCCGTGCCTCCGCACTGCAAAGTGGACAAGAATAGGACATGTTCTATTTTCTGTGTGGGGGCGCAGAACGGACATGTGGATGCGGACAGCACACGGTGCACTGTCTGTATCTTTTGCAGCCCCTATGAGATGAACGGGTCCGCATCCAATCAGCAAAAAATGCGGATTGGATGCGGACCAAAACTACAGCCAGGTGCATGGGCCCTAACTCTCGGACTGCACAACACGGATCAGAGCACTCATAGGCCTCTTTCACACGAACGTGTGTGCTCCACGGCCGTATTGCGGACTGCATTTGCGGATCCGCAATACACGGGGCGCCGTTCCGTGGGCATTACGCAAATCCAGAGATGCGGAATGGTGCGGAACGGAAGCATGGAACGAAACCCTACGGAAGCACTACGGAGTGCTTCCGTGGGGTTTCGTCCTGTACTTCCGTTCCGCAAAAAGATAGAACATGTCCTATTAAAGTGAATGGGTCAGCGATCCGCTGCGGCTGCCCCACGGTTGGTGTTCGTGCATTGCGGCCCGCAATTTGTGGGCCGCAGCACGGCCACGGGGCGCACGCCTTCGTGTGAAAGAGGCCATGCTCTGTGCTGCTGTGGATTCTGTTCTTTTTCCTATATAACCCACAGCTGTCTCCTCTCAAATGAGTAGAACCTTCCTCTCCTGAAATACTCTGTGCTACTGTTAGCATTGAGGTCTCCATCCCTTTCATTTTTACATCCAGGAGACCATGTCATTTTCATTATTTGCTGGAGGCCTGTATTACCAGATCTTGGGGGGGCTCCTCCTGCCACTCTCCATCACGCGGTCAGTTAATGATTTGAGGCAGGCAGGTGTGATGACGATCCCATTTGTTATTAATGTCATTACCCCCCCGGTACACACAAGCGCCTGTATGTTACCATGACATCAAATCCAATGCTACAGAGTGTAATCTAATAATGCAGACTTTACCAGACAAATTCTCTGTTCCTGCAAGCAACATCTTCATTATCTCTCATGAATGACACGTCTGCTGCGATCACGTCCGACTCACAGACTCTGGTTTTATTCATTTTGCTTCTTTATTCGTGTTTTCCTTACCCTCTAAAACGGAAAAAGAAAAAAAAAAAACATTAGATTCAACCCCATTGATATCTGCTGCTCGGAAAGCTGGGTGCCAGCCTATGGCCGACTGGGTTTCTCACAAATTCTCACCCTCTTCTCACGCTTGTCCCTGCATCATTGGACAGGTGCACTGCTCAGGACTCTAGAAAAGCTGGGTGACAAACACTGCAGAAGGTGTGCTGACCGCCATATTGCTGCCACCCAGCTGTACCAGAAGAGGATGAAACAAGGCTTTATAGGATTTTTAGTACAAATTTCATGTCATTTTCTGCCTATAACTTTTTTTTGCAGGCCAATGTGTCTCCATGGTAACAGACTACAAACTAAACTTGTGTAGTCTGAACCTGAAGTTACATTGCCATCCATTTCTCTCTTACTTACTTATGTTGCATATATAGCTCCAACATATCAGCCCATGTCCTCAATAGGGCCTCATGCACACGACGACTGTTCAGTTTTTTGCGGTCCGCAAACCGCGGATCTGCAAAAAACGGAAGCCGCCCGTGTGCTTTCCGCAATTTGCGTAACGGAATGGGCGGCCCATCGTAGAAATGCCTATTCTTGTCCGCAAAACGGACAAGAATAGGACATGTTATATTTTTTGGGCGGGGCCATGGAACGGAGCAACGGATGCGGAAGAGGGACTGAACTGATGCATCCTGAACGGATCGCTCTCCATTCAGAATGCATCAGGATAAAACTGATCAGGTTTTTTTTCCGGTATTGAGCCCCTAGGACGGAACTCAATACCAGAAAACTTTGACTCTAGTGTGAAAGTACCCTTATAGTTGCTTCTCCTACAATGCTGTGCGGTTTATAGCTTCTGTGCCTGTGGATTGTTTGTGGTTGGATCTCGGCTGAGTTCCTGGTGCTTCCATAGCCTCTTTGAAGTTAAGTCTTTCCTTTCCCTTTTGTATTTTATTTGGGTTCTGTGTGTTGCATTTCCCTATTGTTTGCATTAGGCCTGAAGTAGACTCCTGTTCGTCCTTCCTTCTGGAGGAGCAGCTAGTCTCGTCCCTGCCATTAGTACCAGGCCTGATTCCCTGTTTCCCCCTTCCCTCCTATGCTCGGTGTGGTGTTTTCCTCCCACACCAAAGCGTGACACCAGGTGGCCCCCAACTGGTCGCCGGTCCCTAACTTGGATAAGTGCATGGGAACTAAACTAGAGGGTAAAGAGAAGTCACACAGGCCAGGTTGGAAACAGCGAATAAAGGTCAGAACAAAAATGAGAAGCAAACTCAGAGTCAGGAGTCAAATTGGCAGGCAAAGGCGAAGTCAGGAGTGGGTCAAAAATCCAGAGGTGCAAACAGAAGAGCAAAACACGCTTATGTGGCAAGGAAGACCAATCACAGGCAACTGTGGCCAGCAATTTCCTGTTTAAATAAATACCCCGTCAACAGGAAGCACATGACACCGGCACCAAGCCTGATTGGTTCAGCGTTTCTGCTCCCTGATAGGTCGACCAGCGCCAGCGTCATCGGGGCTGGATGCCACAGTAACTGAATGACGTCGGCGATGCCAGGATGGCCACAGGGGTGCAGGCAGGTAAGTACATGACAATCGCCATGTGTTTAAAACAGTTTTTTAGGCTACTTTCACACTAGCGTTTCTATTTTCTGGTATTGATATGTCATAGGGGCTCAACACCAGAAGAAAAACGCTTCCATTGTGTCCCCATTCATTGTTAATGGGGACAAAACGTAACTGAACAGAACGGGATGCTCCAAAATGCATTCCGTTCCGTTTGGTTGCGTTCCCATACCAGAGAGCAAATCGCAGCATGCTGCGGTTTTCTTTCCGTCATGGGATGCGGAGCAAGACGGATCGGTCATGACCCACAATGCAAGTCAATGGGGACAATAGAAAACGGATCCGTCGCCCATTGACTTTCAATGGAGTTCATGACGGATCTGTCTTGGCTATGTTAAAGATAATACAACCGGATCTGTTCATAACGGATGCAGACGGTTGTATTATCAGTAACGGAAGTGTTTTTGACGAACCCTGCCGGATCCAGCAAATACGCTGATGTGAAAGTAGTCTTACTCACATATCTGGAGGACTTTCTTCCCTCTCTGTGGGAGGGCAAAAGCTCATCAAACGCCTACATCTCCGAGGATGCATTGCAAATAGACCCTCACATATAACCCCAGAGATGCATACGGTATGTAATGGCCCCACATTCCTTTTCCATAGATGCATTTCTACGAATTTAAAAGTAAGGACACACCTGCCGTGGATGGGGACAAAACTATCCTTCTTTCTGGCGCATGCGCAGATGAGGTAGATTCAGAAGACTGCCCATGCGCAAGGGAGAGGAATACCTCCACAGTGGAAGTGACGTCCCATCCATAGCCCTGGCCAGAAACCTGGTAAAGGACGTGACCTTGGCAGAATCAGGATTTTCAAAAGAGGATGTGGGGATTCGCTCTGGTAGGCAGGTTAGCGGATGCAGTATAGAGGCAATCACAAAGTCTTTAACTTAAATAGTTCAGTGTTTATTCGCACAGAAGGCAAAACAAAATAACAGTTCGCAGTCTTGGTGTTTGTTCACACCATGGAAAGTCCACAGAACACATTCACCTTGGTAGCAGTTTTCATCAGCGGTCCCCAGCAGGCTTTAGGGGCCTGTTTTCCAGCATGCGGCTCTCAGCCCTTTTGCACGGCACACATCTTCAGATCCCAAACCACAGAGACTTCACATCTTCACTGTGAGACGGAGGATAATCCAGACCACCTGATTAATGGTGACTGCTTTTTATAAGCCTCCCAAGACCCGGCCTGGAACGTGGGAGTAGCCACCCACCCAGCACTTTGGCTATTCCTAGTAAGAGCCGTCCCTTTACAGCCATACTAAACAGCTGAAGTGTCAGATTGCAAAGTATTCAGGAAAAAATACGGCTCTTACAGTACCTCACCAAGGCCAGGAACCTCGGTGACACGCACCGATCATCAATGATGGCCCCTTGCTCCTTCCTACATACCTCCCCCCTTTGTTCAACCCTGAGGGGGTGGACACACATTAAACAGAGTAACCGGGACAAGGCATCCGTGTTTCCTAGCAACTGCCCTGTGTTCCACCGTAAATTAGAAATTTTGCAAAGACAGAAACCACCGGGTGACCCGGGCATTTCTGTCCTTGGTCTGGCTCATCCATTTGAGAGGGGAGTGGTCAGTCACCAGATGAAACTTTCTCCCCAAAAAATAATAGCGGAGAGACTCGAGTGCCCACTTGATAGCCAGGTACTTTCTCTCCACAGTACTGTACCTGGTCTCGGCTGGGGTAAGCTTCCGGCTGAGGAAGACAACGAACAACTTCAAAGCGGAGAAAGCCTTTTCCGCCTGCTCTTTCCAGTGGACTGTTACTGACTTGCGTCCTTTCAAAAGGTCTGTCAATGGTGCGGCCATTGTGGCAAAATGGGGGACAAACCTCATATAGTATCCCACCATTCCCAGCAGCGACTTCACTTGCCGAGTAGTGACAGGTCGGGGCCAATTCCGAATTGCCTCAATTTTGTTCACCTGAGGTTTGACAACTCTGCGTCCAATTACATACCCCAGGTACTTGGTCTCTTCTAACCCTATCATGCACTTTTTTGGGTTAGCGGTCAAGCCAGCCTTCCTAAGGGAGTCCACTATAGCCTGTACTTTAGGTAGGTGACTTTCCCAGTCGGTGCTGTGGATAACGATATCGTCCAGGTATGCCGAAGCTCACCGACCATGTGGATGGAGAACAATGTCCATTAGCCTTTAAAACGTGGCGGGAGCGCCATGTAGACCAAAGGGTAATACCTTGTACTGATACAGCCCCTCTAGCACGATGAAAGCCGTTTTTTCCTTGGCAGCCTCCGTCAAGGGTACCTACCAGTACCCTTTGGTGAGGTCCAACACAGAAAAATACTGGGATTGGCCTAAATTCTCAATAAGCTCATCTACTCGGGGCATGGGATATGCGTCAAACTTGGAAACCTCATTAAGTTTGCGGAAGTCGTTACAGAATCGTAATGTCCCGTCCGGCTTGGGTATTAAGACTATCGTACTGGCCTATTCACTTTTTGACTCCTCGATGACACCTAGCTGTAACATCAGCTGCACTTCTATCGAGATGGCTTGTCGCTGCAACTCAGGTACCCAGTATGGTTTCAACCAAATTCTGTCCTGAGGCTCAGTGACAATGTCATGTCAGATGATAGAAGTGCGTCCAGGGAGGTCCGAAAACACATCCGTGTTCCTGCTGACGAACTCCCTGGCCTCCTGAGTCTGTTTAGAGGAATGTTTGTCAGCAATCTTTACTGTGGCAACTGCTTCCCTCGTATCAGACTGCGGGACTGGAAACTGTACCCCGAGAAAACCCGGCTGGGGGCTGTTGTCCGTACTGGTCTCCCTATCTTTCCACGGTTTCAACAAGTTTACATGGTACACCTGCTCCGGCTTTCTCCGCCCGGGCTGGTGTACCTTGTAGGTTACCTCCCCAACTTTTTCGAGCACTTCGTAGGGACCCTGCCACCTAGCCAGGAACTTACTGTCCACCGTCGGCACCAGAACCAAAACCTGATCTCCCAGGTTAAAATTCCGAACCCGAGCCTGGCGATTATAGACCCTACTCTGGGCTCGCTGGGCTGCCTCCATATGTTCCCTAACCAGCGGCAACACCGTCTCCATCCGCTTTTGCATTTGAGTGACATACTCAATCACACTTTTAGGCGGTGTGGGTTGTTGTTCCCACGCCTCTTTGGCTATGTCCAAAAAACCACGCGGATGTCGGCCATACAGCAGCTCGAAGGGAGAGAACCCCGTAGAGGCCTGGGGCACCTCTCGCACTGCGAACATGAGATAGGGCAGTAGCAGATCCCAATCCATTCCATCTTTAGACACCACCCGTTTTAACATGTTTTTCAAAGTTTGATTAAACCTTTGTACCAGGCTGTCCATATGCGGGTGATAGACGGACGTCCGTAACTGTTTGATCTGTAGTAGTTTACTGAGTTCCCTCATGGGCCCACTCAGGAAAACATCTCCACTAACTCTTTAGCTATGAGTTTGGCTGAGGTATGTCGCAGCGGCACCGCCTCCGGGTATCGAGTGGCATAGTCCAGGACTACCAAGATGTGTTGTGCCCTCTAGTGGACTTTGGTACTGGGCCTATGAGATCCATAGCGATCCGCTCTAATGGAACCTCAATAATCAGGAGAGGAACCAGGGGACTACGGAAATGTGGCTGGGGGCTGGTTATCTGGCAGGTTGAGCAAGACTTCCAATACTCTTCCACCTGAACACACTGGGCCAGTAGAATCTGATCCTGCATTTTCTGCTGGCCCAGGTGTCCCCCAAGAACATGGTGGGCTAACTCCAACACAAGCTTGCGATATGCCTTGGGCACCACCAACTGTTCAATATGCTCACCTCGTAGTTGATTTACTCGATACAGCATCTCCTGTTGAACCACAAAACGGGGGAACCTAGACTCGGCCCCCGGTTGTTGCGGCTCACCCTCAACTACTACCACATTTTCCCAGGCTTGAGATAGAGTCGGGTCCTGGTGCTGTGCTGTACCAAAATTATCTCCGGAGACGTTGAGGTCTGCCAACTCCGGACCAGCGGCAAGTCCTCCACATCTCCCACCACCACACTTAGCAGGGTTGTCTCCTCCGCTTCCACCGAAGTGGCGGTCACCCCTACCGCTGGCCCTTTGGTCTCAGGTTCCCAGGGTTCTGGTCACCCCCTGAGCTGGGCCTCTCAGCTAGGGTTATCCCTGTCTCAAGTGTATTGGTGACTCTCATCTCAGGCCACAGTGATAGAAAACCGGGGTAGTTTCTCCAAATTATTAGTTGATACTGTAATTTTGTGGTGATGGCCAACCCCAAAAGTCCGCCTTCCGGCCACCGTTGACAGAGAGACCAGGGCGGTGGAATAGTCCTTTAATTCTCCATGAATGCACACCATGCCGACTTTTCGGCCAGTATACTTGGTGGGCCGCACCAGGGCAGCTCTTACCAGAGACACCAGGCTCCCTGAAACCAGCAGTGCCACCGCCAGAGTGTCCCCCACTTCCACCTGGCACAGGTGGCTATTGTCTATAGTCTCGGAGGTACCTGTGGCACACAGCTTCCTGGCATACAATGAGTGGCGGTAGCCATAGTTGGTATCCATGCGATCACCGCGATGGGGACAGTTGGCCCTTATGTGTCCAGGCTCCTGATACCGCCAGCAGACCACCGGGGCTGGGTCTGCAGGTGGTACATCCCGGGCGGGTTTTGCTGGCACACGCCGCCGGGTCTGGGGTGGAGATTTCCGGGGTTTGATGGGCCCCCTCCCAAAAGAACCCCCCTGTAGTTTTCTGGTGGCCTCGTAGCTCTCTACAGGTCGACCATCTCTAAGGCATTACCCCGAGACACATGGCCGATCCAGTGCTGGAGAGGGTATGACAAAACCCTCCAGAACACATCCACCAACAGATGGTCCAGCATAGCAGTGGGAGTCAATATGTCAGGCTGCAGCCATTTTTGCAATCGGTGTAGCAGGTCATAATATTGTGGTCTGGCGGGTTCAGCCAAGTTAAATTCCCACTGATGCACCCGCTGGGCCCGGACCAATACATTCACCCCCAGTTTTGCCAGGATCTCACCTTTTACGGTCAGGTAGTTGGCCGCTTGATCATCGGGTAGATCGAACAGCACTTGCTGGGGCCCAGACGTCAGGAACGGAGCGACGACCTCAGTCCACTGGTCTCGGGGTAACCTCTCCCTCACCTTTTCGAACACCACCAGATAGGTCTTGACGTCATCTGTGGGGGTCATCTTAGGGATCGCCGCACGGACAGCTTTCCGGGCATCGTGGACGTTCTGGGACGCTCCTGCCACTTGATATGCCATTACATGTTGTAATAGCAGCTGGTTAGTTTCCTGCTGCTGCTTGTTAACCTCCCGCTGCTGCAAGCTAGCCTCCACGAGGGCTTTCACGACCGGGTCCATTTTGTCTTGGGACCCGGGTCGTAACCATGCCGGCTTAATATAGGACATACACTCGTGCCCGGGAAAAACAAAAACTTTTCGGCCTTCAGGCCTGCCTCACTACGTTTGCCCGCATCCGGCACCAATTGTGGGGATTCGCTCTGGTAGGCAGGTTAGTGGATGCAGTATAGAGGCAATCACAAAGTCTTTAACTTAAATAGTTCAGTGTTTATTCACACAGAAGGCAAAATAAAATAACAGTTCACAGTCTTGGTGTTTGTTCACACCATGGAAAGTCCACAAAACACAAACATTCACCTTGGTAGCAGTTTTCATCAGCGGTCCCCAGCAGGCTTTAGGGGCCTGTTTTCCAGCATGCAGCTCTCATCCCTTTTGCACGGCACACATCTTCAGATCCCAAACCACGGAGACTTCACATCTTCACTGTGAGATGGAGGATAATCCAGACCACCTGATTAATGGTGACTGCTTTTTATAAGCTTTTCAAAGAAGAAGACCGGCACTTCGCAGATGTAGATCACAATGTAGATTTATTCAGTCACATATTCAAGTGGCATAGTGACGCGTTTCAGCACAAGTGTGCTTTCATCAGACTGCAATGAAACATCTTACGCTCCAGCTATTTATACATAAATGAGACACTAAGGAACTGACATCATCAGAGAAGCTCCGCCTCCCTCATTAACTAAAAATTCGCATATCCAATAATCGCAATGAAAAATTTGCATTAGAAAATTCGCAAAAAAAAATTTGCATACAAAAAAATTTGCAAAAACATATCCACTCTATACTGGCGAAGATTTTCAGTCCAATAGTCCATTTTGGCAGTGATTAATCACGCTGAAGAAAAAAAGAAATATATTTATCTAATTGCATAAAGCCGAATGCCTTATAGGAAGCAGGACACATTGTACTCACGATTGAGGCCCCTGGGCTCCATTGTCTGAAGACGATGGATCCAGTAAGCCTCTCTTTTCAATAACAATTTATTTCTATCACCCCCTCGACGGGGTAATGATACACCTTCAATAATCTGATACCTCAACTGCGAGATATTATGTTTTTTATCATGAAAATGAAGGGGTATTGGAAGTAATAAATTCTGTTTGCGGATAGTAGATTTGTGTTTACTTAGTCTGTCCTTCATTCTCATCGAGGTTTCCCCCACATATAATAATCCACATGGACATTTAAGAATGTAAACCACAAATCTACTATCACAGGTGAACGTGCCCCTTATTGGAATATTTTCACCTGAATGAGGGTGGGAAAAACATGAACCCTTTATGACGCTGGAACAATTGACACAATTTAAACAAGGAAAAGTACCCCGTCTAGGTGTAGATAAAAAACTCTGTCCTCTTTCTATTTTATTACTTCCCACATCTGCCCGGACTATTTTATCCCTAATATTTTCTGCCCGTTTATAGCATATCATGGGTGGCCTCTGGAACTCTCCTATCCGTGGATAGGACTTGGATAATATGTGCCAATGTTGATTAACAATAGTCCTCAGGCGCTGGGACCAGGGATGGTATTTAATCACTAAGGGGATCCTTGTTTCTTTCTTAGTTCTATCCGGTGGTGTAGTCTCAGCTTTATTACGCTGTATTTTCAATAGATCAGGGGGGTAGCCTCGCTCTCTAAATTTATTGGTCATATCGTCTAATCTTGTTTGGCACATATCCCTATCACTGACGATCCGTCTAACCCTCTGGTATTGTGAATATGTGATAGATTCCTTGATGGTTGCTGGGTGACTACTTGAAAAGGACAGCAAACTGTTCCTATCAGTTGATTTCACAAATAAATCCGTCTGTATCTTACCTTCTTTGTCCCTAGTCACCCAGGTATCCAAAAAGGAAATTCTATCAGAACTATGGTGTACAGTGAATTTAAGTTCATCCCAGATGGAATTTAAATACGTGGTAAATTCCGTAAGGGATCAGACGTCGCCTCGCCATACGCAAAAAATATCGTCGATGAATCGACTCCAAAATATACAATGTTGATGATATAGAGGGCTAGAGTAAACAAATTGACACTCAAAAGAAGCCATATATGTATTTGCGTATGGCGGCGCGACGTTCGATCCCATCGCGGTCCCACGGCACTGCTGATAAAAAGAATCTTGAAACAAAAAATAATTTTGCTCAAGGACTATTTTCAAAAGTTCCAGAAAAAATTCCTTTTCTGCCTTTTTGTATGTGCTTGTGCCTAAGAGACCCGCGACTGCATTGATTCCTTTTTCATGAATAATAGATGTATAAAGACTGCACACGTCTAAAGTGACGAATATGCAGCCTTCATCCACCTGGAGAGAGCTAATTTCAGATAGAAAGTGGCCAGTATCTCGGATATACGATGGTGCTAGTTTAGTTAGAGGGGTTAATACCCTCTCCAAAAAAATAGCTGGATTTGAAAGTATGGAGTCAGTGGACGCCACTATCGGGCGACCTGGTGGATTAATTAGTGACTTATGCACTTTTGGTAGAGTGTAAAACACCGGGGTAATCGGATGTTGATTTATAAGAAAGTCCCCCAATTTGGCGTCCACCACTTCATTCTCTTTGGCTTTATCTACCACTCGCTGTAAAATTTCTTTGATATGGTAGACTGGATCACTATTTAGTATTTTATAAGTACTGCTATCCTGTAATTGTTGTAAAATTTCACTAACGTAATATTCTTTGTCTAAGATAACGATGCCCCCCCCCCCCCCTTATCTGCAGGTTTTATTATTAAGGATTTCTCCTTTAATAAGGAGTCAAGGGCATGTTTCTCCTCCACAGGTAAATTATAATGTACATGTAACTTTCCTTGTTTACATTGTTGCAACAATTTATCGACATCATTTTGCACCAATTTAACAAATGTCTCAACTGGATGATATGTCCTGGGAGGTGTATAATTACTTTTTACTCTCAAATTAAACTGTTTAACAGTTAACATAGTAGTAACAGAGCTATCCTCCACCTGTTCCACATCACCAGTAGTTTCATTACCACCAAATTGAGCTTTTAGACGTAAATTGCGAAAAAAACGATGTAAGTCAGTGTCCAAGGTGAACGGATCAAAGTTCCCGGTCGGGCTGAAAGATAAGCCCTTTTTCAATAAGTTCATCTGGGCAGGACTGAGGCTCTTGGATGATAAGTTTAACACTAAGTTTTCTCCCGTTCCTGTGACCGCGTTTTCCTCGGTGCGTCTGCCTCGCCGATGATGACGGCCGGCTCGCCGGGTGTTAATCTTGGTCTTCTTGTACGGCGTTGGCCTAAAAAAGGCCCCCGAGAGCCACCTGAAGTTTCGCTGCCGGACCCCGATGAAAAAGAACCGGTTTGACGAAATCTCGGACGTGACGGTGGAGTTGCAGTACCGGAAGCGTCCTGCCATCTGTAGACCCGATGGGATGTATAATCCTCTGTATCTTGCAGATATTTCGATCTCTTGGTCTGTTCGATCTTGCTTTTTAACTCGGTACATTGTTTCTCCAAGTTTTCTTGTAAGGTAGTATATTCGTCGGATTTTAGATTATCTCTCAACTGTTCTTTTATAGTCGCAATATTAGCGTTGTATTCAGTAATGGAGATGGATAGATGTTCAAGCGTAAGGACTATAAGGTCCAGTGAACATTTATTAAGAATATTCGCAAAACGGGTACAATAGTCCACTTTATCACAGAAAAGAGTTGGTCTTAAATTGACTCGCAGACCCCGTGGTATCTTTTGAGTGCGGTGATATTCAGCCAATGTTGCCGCATGTAATTCAAGTGAAACAAGGTGTCTCGCCTCCTTAATCAGGCTCCTGCTCTTTAGCTCAGTAGGAGGGATTTTCAGAAAATCAGAGGGAGCGATAATTTTCGACACAATGTCTCGTGCCTCATCCTCTGTATAAGCAAAGGTACTCATCTGATGTTTGTTGATGCAGGTGTGCTCGTTCCTGAAGGCCGTATAGATTCTAGTGAAGACAGGGCGGCACTACCTTCTTGAATTCGCGGTGCACATGTCCGTGGAATGGCGTCCAGACAAACGTTTCAAAGAAGAAGACCGGCACTTCGCAGATGTAGATCACAATGTAGATTTATTCAGTCACATATTCAAGTGGCATAGTGACGCGTTTCAGCACAAGTGTGCTTTCATCAGACTGCAATGAAACATCTTACACTCCAGCTATTTATACATAAATGAGACACTAAGGAACTGACATCATCAGAGGAGCTCCGCCTCCCTCATTAACTAAAAATTTGCATATCAAATAATCGCAATGAAAAATTTGCATTAGAAAATTCGCAAAAAAAAATTTGCATACAAAAAAATTTGCAAAAACATATTCACTCTATACTGGCGAAGATTTTCAGTCCAATAGTCCATTTTGGCAGTGATTAATCACGCTGAAGAAAAAAAGAAATATATTTATCTAATTGCATAAAGCCGAATGCCTTATAGGAAGCAGGACACATTGTACTCACGATTGAGGCCCCTGGGCTCCATTGTCTGAAGACGATGGATCCAGTAAGCCTCTCTTTTCAATAACAATTTATTTCTATCACCCCCTTGACGGGGTAATGATACACCTTCAATAATCTGATACCTCAACTGCGAGATATTATGTTTTTTATCATGAAAATGAAGGGGTATTGGAAGTAATAAATTCTGTTTGCGGATAGTAGATTTGTGTTTACTTAGTCTGTCCTTCATTCTCATCGAGGTTTCCCCCACATATAATAATCCACATGGACATTTATAAGCATCCCAAGACCTGGCCTGGAACGTGGGGAGTAGCCACCCACCCAGCACTTTGGCTACTCCCAGTATGAGCCGCCCCGGATCGGCTTTACAGCCATACTAAACAGCTGACGTGTCAGATTGCAAATCAAAAATTACACTTCAGGAAAAAATACGGCTCTTACCTCATCGAGGCCAGGAACCTCGGTGACACGTACTGATCATCAATGATGGCCCCTTGTTCCTTCCTACAAGGAGCATCACCAGACCGGACAGACCCGCTGCTGTGATGTAGTGTTCAATCCTCTGTGATCGCTGAGTGGCCGAGAACAGTGCAGTGGCAGGACTGCGGATAAGTGAATGGTTTTTTTTATGTTTAAGGGGGACAGAGGTAGACCCCAGGGGTTGTCAGCTTCAAGGCTGGACAACTGCTTTAAGCTATTCTCTAATCTACTCAGAAACATGACTATTAACTGATGATCACCTCATGGCTGACAGCCGCTTCATTTACAGTATGAGTGAGCGTTGCACATCTACACTCACCTAAAGAATTATTAGGAACACCTGTTCTATTTCTCATTAATGCAATTATCTAGTCAACCAATCACATGGCAGTTGCTTCAATGCATTTAGGGGGGTGCTCCTGGTCAAGACAATCTCCTGAACTCCAAACTGCATGTCAGAATGGGAAAGAAAGGTGATTTAAAGAGGACCTTTCACCGATTCTTACCCTATGAACTAACTATACAGACATGTAGAGCGGCGCCCGGGGATCTCACTGCACTTACTGTTATCCCCGGGCGCCGCTCCGTTCTGCCGCTATGCCCTCCGGTATCTCCGCTCACTAAGTTATAGTAGGCGGAGATACCAGTCCCTAAGTTATGGTAGGCGGAGTCTGCCCTAGCGCTGGCCAATCGCAGCGCAGAGCTCACAGCCTGGGAGGTTATTTTCTCCCAGGCTGTGAGCTCTGCAATGCGATTGGCCAGCGCTAGGGCAGACTCCGCCTACCATAACTTAGGGAACGGAGATACCGGAGGACATAGCAGGAGAACGGAGCGGCGCCCGGGGATAATAGTAAGTGCAGAGAGATCCCCGGGCGCCGCTCCACATGTATGTATACTTAGTTCATAGGGTAAGAATCGGTGAAAGGTCCTCTTTAAGCCATTTTGAGCGTGGCATGGTTGTTGGTGCCAGACGGGCCGGTCTGAGTATTTCACAATCTGCTCAGTTACTGGGATTTTCACGCACAACCATTTCTAGGGTTTACAAAGAATGGTGTGAAAAGGGAAAAACATCCAGTATGCGGCAGTCCTGTGGGCGAAAATGCCTTGTGGATGCTAGAGGTCAGAGGAGAATGGGCCGACTGATTCAAGCTGATAGAAGAGCAACGTTGACTGAAATAACCACTCGTTACATCCGAGGTATGCAGCATTTGTGAAGCCACAACACGCACAACCTTGAGGCGGATGGGCTACAACAGCAGAAGACCCCACCGGGTACCACTCATCTCCACTACAAATAGGTAAAGGAGGCTACAATTTGCACGAGCTCACCAAAATCGGACTGTTGAAGACTGGAAAAATGTTGCCTGGTCTGATGAGTCTCGATTTCTGTTGAGACATTCAAATGGTAGAGTCCGAATTTGGGGTAAACAGAATGAGAACATGTATCCATCCTCTGATGGCTACTTCCAGCAGGATAATGCACCATGTCACAAAGCTCCAATCATTTCACATTGGTTTCTTGAACATGACAAGGAGTTCACTGTACTAAAATGGCCCCACAGTCACCAGATCTCAACCCAATAGAGCATCTTTGGGATGTGGTGGAACGGGAGCTTCGTGCCCTGGATGTGCATCCCTCAAATCTCCATCAACTGCAAGATGCTATCCTATCAATATGGGCCAACATTTCCAAAGAATGCTATCAGCACCTTGTGGAATCAATGCCACGTAGAATTAAGGCAGTTCTGAAGGCAAAAGGGGGTCCAACACCGTATTAGTATGGGGGCACTAATAATTCTTTAGGTGAGTGTATGTCCTCATGTAACGCATGGGTTATAGACCCGGTGATGGGAAACACGGAGTCTCTGCTCTTTTGAGGTCAATGTTTTCCTATTTCCTCCTCAGAACTCTGCAGAACCCTATAGGGACACTGCATCCGTCACATGAGGATGAGGGGTCACGTCTGACGATGATGAAGTGTTACATAAATGTCATGATAAGGACAACAGCCGGTCAGCACAGGGGCGGACTGGATGGACCATGTGGTCTTTTTCTGCCATCAGTCCTCTATGTTCCTATATTAAAATATGGGGGAAGGGGGTCAGATATATACACCGAGATGCACGCTGGCTGTATATGAGTGACACAAACGGCACAGAGATGAGCCGTATATTGTACTGCACTTTGGTATCTGGTTCTGCTGGGCAGTATATTGTACTGCACTGTGGTACTTGGTTCTGCTGGGGCGGTATATTGTGCAGCACTGTGGTATTTGGTTCTGCTGGGGCGGTATATTGTGCAGCACTGTGGTATTTGGTTCTGCTGGGGCGGTATATTGTACTGCACTGTGGTACTTGGTTCTGCTGGGGCGGTATATTGTACTGCACTGTGGTATTTGGTTCTGCTGGGGCGGTATATTGTACTGCACTGTGGTACTTGGTTCTGCTGGGGCGGTATATAGTAGGGATCGACCGATATTGATTTTTTAGGGCCGATACCGATACCGATAATTTGTGAACTTTCAGGCCGATAGCCGATAATTTATACCGATATTCTGGGAATTTTCATTTTTGAGAAAAAAAAAAATTCCTACACAAATCTGCTGAAAATTAATATGTTTATTGTTAATGTGTATTTTTTTTTGTTTATTGTTAATGTGTATTTTTTTTTTATAAATCTTTTTCATTTATACTTAATATTTTTGTGTTTTTTTTTTACTAACTTTTAACCCCCTTAGGGACTAGAACCCTTGTCCTATTCCCCCTGATAGATCTCTATCAGGGTGAATAGGAGCTCACACTGTCCCTGCTGCTCTGTGCTCTGTGCACACAGCAGCATGGAGCTGAACATGGCAGCCAGGGCTTCAATAGCGTCCTGGCTGCCATGGCAACCGATCGGAGCCCTAGGCTTACACAGCTGGGGCTCCGATCGGAGGAGCAGGGGAGAGGGGATCCTGTGGCCACTGCCACCAATGATTAATACTGGGGGGGGGGGGGGGGGGGGGGGGCGCACTGCGCCACCAATGTTTTTACTATTGGCCGGGATGGGGGTGGGGGGCGCACTGCGCCACCAATGATTAATACTGGGGGGCTTGGGGGGGCGCACTGCGCCACCAATGAAGATAAGTCTATCGATCATTCATATACAGGAGGCGGGAGCTGGCTGCAGAATCACATAGCCGGCTCCCGACCTCTATCAGCGGTAGCTGCGATCCGCGGCACCTGAGGAGTTAACTACCGCGGACCGCAGCTATTGCTCATAGAGGTCGGGAGCCGGCTATGTGATTCTGCAGCCAGCTCCCGCCTCCTGTATATATGAATGAATGAAAGGCTTATCTTCATTGGTGGCGCAGCGGCCACAGCCCCGCCCCTCCTCTTATGTTCTATCCCCTCATTGGCGGCAGCGGCAGCAGCAGCACAGGGGGAGGAGACACGGCTTCCTTCTCCCCTGTGCTGTGGAGGGAACACAGAGAGCGCTGTCAGCAGCGCGTTCTGTGTTCCCCATACGTTATCGGTATATCGGCAAAATAGATGCCGATACCGATAACGTTCAAAATCCTCAATATCGGCCGATAATATCGGCCAAACCGATAATCGGTCGATCCCTAGTATATAGTACTGCACTGTGGTACTTGGTTCTGCTGGGGCGGTATATTGTACTGCACTGTGGTACTTGGTTCTGCTGGGGCAGTATATTGTACTGCACTGTGGTATTTGGTTCTGCTGAGGCGGTATATTGTACTGCACTGTGGTATTTGGTTCTGCTGGGGCGGTATATTGTACTGCACTGTGGTACTTGGTTCTGCTGGGGCGGTATATTGTGCAGCACTGTGATATTTGGTTCTGCTGGGGCGGTATATTGTGCTGCACTGTGGTACTTGGTTCTGCTGGGGCGGTATATTGTACTGCACTGTGGTATTTGGTTCTGCTGGGGCGGTATATTGTACTGCACTGTGGTATTTGGTTCTGCTGGGGCAGTATATTGTGCTGCACTGTGGTACTTGGTTCTGCTGAGGCGGTATATTGTGCAGCACTGTGGTATTTGGTTCTGCTGGGGCAGTATATTGTGCTGCACTGTGGTACTTGGTTCTGCTGAGGCGGTATATTGTGCTGCACTGTGGTACTTGGTTCTGCTGGGGCGGTATATTGTGCAGCACTGTGGTATTTGATTCTGCTGGGGCAGTATATTGTGCTGCACTGTGGTATTTGCTTCTGCTGGGGCGGTATATTGTGCTGCACTGTGGTATTTGATTCTGCTGGGGCAGTATATTGTGCTGCACTGTGGTATCTGGTTCTGCTGGGGCAGTATATTGTGCTGCACTGTGGTATTTGCTTCTGCTGGGGCGGTATATTGTACTGCACTGTGGTATTTGGTTCTGCTGAGGCGGTATATTGTACTGCACTGTGGTATTTGGTTCTGCTGGGGCGGTATATTGTACTGCACTGTGGTATTTGGATCTGCTGGGGCAGTATATTGTGCTGCACTGTGGTACTTGGTTCTGCTGGGGCGGTATATTGTACTGCACTGTGGTATTTGGTTCTGCTGGGGCAGTATATTGTGCAGCACTGTGGTATTTGGTTCTGCTGGGGCGGTATATTGTGCTGCACTGTGGTATTTGCTTCTGCTGGGGCGGTATATTGTGCTGCACTGTGGTATTTGATTTTGCTGGGGCAGTATATTGTGCTGCACTGTGGTATTTGCTTCTGCTGGGGCGGTATATTGTACTGCACTGTGGTATTTGATTTTGCTGGGGCGGTATATTGTGCTGCACTGTGGTATTTGGTTCTGCTGGGACAGTATATTGTGCTGCACTGTGGTATTTGGTTCTGCTGGAGCAGTATATTGTGCAGCACTGTGGTATTTGGTTCTGCTGGGGCGGTATATTGTGCAGCACTGTGGTATTTGGTTCTGCTGGGGCGGTATATTGTGCTGCACTGTGGTATTTGATTTTGCTGGGGCGGTATATTGTGCTGCACTGTGGTATTTGGTTCTGCTGGGGCGGTATATTGTACTGCACTGTGGTATTTGCTTCTGCTGGGGCGGTATATTGTGCTGCACTGTGGTACTTGGTTCTGCTGGGGCGGTATATTGTGCAGCACTGTGGTACTTGGTTCTGCTGGGGCGGTATATTGTGCTGCACTGTGGTACTTGGTTCTGCTGGGGCGGTATATTGTGCAGCACTGTGGTACTTCCTCCAGCTGGGGCAGTATATTGTACAGTCCCTGACAAAAGTCTTGTCGCTTGTGTACAAATTGACCTGAAGTGCCGCTAAAATATATTTCTAATCAAGATTTTGTTACAAGAAATGGGTCATTTTAATCCCAACAGATTTTGTAATAATGTTTCAGTGCAAAACGAAACTGACAAAAAGTATTCTAATATTCACAGCTTGGTAAAGCCCATTGAGTCAATTTTTGCCAAGACATAAGTGTTGTCGCCTTGTCATATGAGCTTCACCTGTGACTAATAATGGATCAATTAGGTCTCAGGTGTGTATAAAAAGAGCCCCAGTACACTAGACCTTCACATCAACTGCAACTAGACCTCTGCAAACATCAAGAGGCTGAAGACCAGATCCACTGCTGATGTGGCAGACACCTTCAATGTGTCTCAGCGTCAAGTTCAGAGGATAAAAAAAAGATTTGAAGAGACTGGAGACGTTTTGGACAAGGCCAGGTCAGGCCGACCCCGCAAGACAACTGCTCGAGAGGACCGTTTGTTGGCTCGAAAATCCAAGGCCAGCCCTATTTTCCACTGCCGTAGAGCTCCACGAGACCTGGTCACCTGAAGTCCCTGTGTCAACCAGAACAGTTTGTCGGATTCTGTCTCAAAATGGCCTCCATGGTCGAATCCGTGCCCATAAGCCAGCACTAAACAAAAGACAATTGAAAAACCGTGTGGCATTTGCCAAGGGCCACAGCCTGCTAAAAGGATGGACGCTGGAAAAACGGCAGAAGGTGGATTTTTCAGATGAATCTTCTGTTGAATTACACCACAGTCGCCACAAATATTGCAGGAGACCTACTGGAACCCGCATGGAGCCGAGATTTACCCAGAAAACCGTGAAGTTTGGTGGAGGCAAAATCATGGTCTGGGGTTACATCCAGTATGGGGGTGTGCGAGGGATCTGCAGGGTGGAAGGCAACATCAATAGTCTAAAATACCAAAAAATCTTAGCTACCTCTTATATTCCCAACCATAAAAAAGACCAAATTCTGCAGCAGGATGGTGCTCCATCGCATACCTCCATCTCCACATCAAAGATCCTGAAGGCGAAGAAGATCAAGATGCTCCAGGATTGGCCAGCCCAGTCTCCAGACATGAACATCATTGAGCATATGTGGTGTAGGATGAAAGAGGAAGCATGGAAGACGAGACCAAAGAATATTGATGAACTCTGGGAGGCATGCAAGACTGTTTTCTTTGCTATTCCTGATGACTTCATCAATAAATTGTATGAATCCTTGCAAACCGCATGGATGCTGTCCTTCAAGCTCATGGAAGTCATACAAGATACCACTACTTTGCTGACATATTTTTGGATTTGCAGTAAAGTTGTTCGATTTCTGTATAGGCGACAAAACTTTTGTCTTGCCAAAATTTGACCTTTCTGTCTTGATTAAAGGGAGTCTGTCATCAACATTTCACCTTTGTAACCCTTCCCATAGGTTTCTAGCATCCTTACAGTTAATAAAAACATTACCTTTAGCATCAATCCTGGACTTATAAAACCGGCAAAAAACATCTTTGTAGCATATGCAAATGAGGGCTCGCAAGTGCCCAGGGGCGGCGTTACCCTCGTAGGTGCCCTGCTAGCTCAGCCTTTTCTTCGCTTCCCCCCGCCCCTTCCTTCCCTCCGCCCGCCCATCCTTCCCTCCACCCGCCCATCCTTTCCCTCTGACCGCCTATCTACTAACTTGTTGTTTCGCCGAGATCCCGCGCCTGCGCACTCAGTCCGGCGCATGCGCACTGCAATGCCCATTCCTTGTACGGCATCACAGTAATTAATGCGCATGCGCCGGCTAACGGCGCGAAGCGGGCGCATGCGCATTAATTACTGTGATGCCGTACAAGGAATGGGCATTGCAGTGCGCATGCGCCGGACTGAGTGCGCAGGCGCGGGATCTCGGCGAAACAACAAGTTAGTAGATAGGCGGTCAGAGGGAAAGGATGGGTGGGCGGAGGGAAAGGATGGGCGGGCGGAGGGAAAGGATGGGCGGGCGGAGGGAAGGAAGGGGCGGGGGGAAGCGAAGAAAAGGCTGAGCTAGCAGGGCACCTACGAGGGTGCGGACATGCTCTATCTCTCAACGGAACGGAAAGACGGAAATACGGAAACGGAATGCATACGGAGTACATTCCGTTTTTTTTTGCAGAACCACTAAAATGAATGGTTCCGTATACGGACCGCAAAAAAAGGCCAGTAAACGAAGAAAAAAAAAACGCTCGTGTGAAAGAGGGCTATGTCTGTGGAGGTTCCAGTCCTGGTTTTGGTTCACAATCACTGATGGAAATCACTGACCAAAACAGAGTTACATAGCATCATATATCAATTTAATGCTATGTGACCCCGGCAGTGCTGGTAGTTCAGGACGGGAGCTGCGGACTTGCAGCGTGACACACGCTCGTCTGCAAGGGGCCTTAAAGTTTAATGCTGGGGAAAAAAGTCCAGTTTTACCACTAATTGTGACTCTTCCTATGGCACCAAAGTCTATGCTGCAATCGACACCTGTTTGTGGGTAATACTCACTTTCCACATAGAGATTTTCCTATACAGAATCCCAGGCGGTTGGAAGTCATGTCTTCAGCTGGAATATGGAGGGGCTGTCGGGAGACAAAGGGGGAAATTACATTATTATCACCCAGATGTACATCCATACAGGTAGTACATGCAGCGGATTTGTGTGCGGTAATTACAGGACCAGCAAAGTGGATGAGATTTTAGCAAATCTCATCCACATGTTGTTGAAAAAATCCACAGAGTTAGGCCTCATGCACACGACTGTTGTTTTGTTCCGCATCCGAGCCGCAGTTTTTGCGGCTTGGATGCTGTCCGCATCCGTTGCTCCGTTCCGTGGTCCACAAAAAAAAATATAACCTGTCCTATTCTTGTCCGCAAAACGGACAATAGGCAGTTATATCAATGGCTGTACGTGCCGTTCCGCAAATTGCGGAACGCACACGGATGCCATCCGTGTTTTGCGGATCACAAAACACACAACGGCCGTGTATATAAGGCCTAAATGGACCTGCTGTGCAGATATTGAATCCAGGACAAGTGAATGTATATTGCGGATTTCCACCATCTGTAAAAAATCTGCATATAAGGCTACGGCCACACGGTCAGGATTCTGCAGCCAAAATCAGGAATGAACTCAAAAAACGAGAAGAAATTGTATATGTAATTTATACTTTTTCTCCTTTTATGATCCACTCTTGATCTTGGCTTCTAGAACTGCATGCAGAAACCTGACCGTGTGACTGTACCCTAAATCAAGTGGATTTTGCGTGGGACCGCAGCAAATCTGTGGCTGATTCCCCCCCCCCCCCCCAGAAATTACATCCTGTGCAGATGTAAGCAAGTGCGGATGCGGTGCGATTTTCACGCATGGTTGCTAGGTGACGATCGGGCTGGGGACCCGATCTGTATTATTTTCCCTTATAACATGGTTATAAGGGAAAATAATAGCATTCTGAATACAGAATGCAAAGTAAAATAGAGATGGAGGGGTTAAAAATAAAAAAAAATTAACTCACCGAGTCCACTTGATTGCGTAGTTGCGGATCTCTGTCTTCTTCTGTAATGTTGAGCTGCCGGCTAAGGACCTGTGGTGATGTCACATCACATGATCCAATCACATGGTCCCTCTCCATGGTGATGAACCATGTGATTGGACCATGTGATGAGTACAGTGACGTCATCAAAGGTCCTATTCCTGTGCACAGCAAAGAAGAAGACAGAAGAGATGCCGGCTGCGCGATCAAGTGGATTAAGGTGAGTTAAATTATTATTATTTTTCTTTTAACCCCTCCAGCACTATTGTACTATGCATTCTGTATTCAGAATGCTATTATTTTTCCTTATAACCATGTTATAAGGGAAAATAATACAATCTACAGAACACCGATCCCAAATCCGAACTTCTGTGAAGAAGTTCGGGTTTGGGTACCAAACATGCCGATTTTTCTCATGGGCGTGCAAAACACATTACAATGTTTTGCACTCGCGCGGAAAAATCGCGCATGTTCCAGTAACGCACCCGCACCTTTTCCCGCAACGCCCGTGTGAAACCAGCCTAACTCAACGGGTCCATTAGCGTGTGACCCCACCATGCCGCCGAACCACTTCTGCCCGTGGCAACCAATGGTCGTACAAGTTTGCAGCAAAGTCATGCAGCCATTGGTTGCCGCTGGTGGCTGTGGCTTGGTCACTTGCGGCCAGCTGCCCCATGGGGTTGCACCCTGCAAGTAGGTATATTTTAGATGTGGAAAATCTGCGTAAATTCTCATAAAAAAACATATTAGAGATGACCATATATTATAAATAATCTAAGCAATGCTACAGCCAGGTCTGTCCACAGAAGCGGAGACCTTAGGATTGCATTAGAGAAAACCAGTATCACACTGCCCCCTAGTGGGCAGCATGCAGATTTACTTATCATTGCGCTCCCTGTTACTGGCTGAAAAAAAGGGGCCAAAATGCAGAACAGCCAAGCAAATGTGCATGCTGGGAGTTGTAGTTTCACAGCAGCTGCAGTTCCCCTGACCCCTACTCTACATGGATCTGAGATAGCTGACCCGGCTAGACTCCTACTAGTAACTTGATTTGATTAGAGTGGGTCACATGGGCCTTGACAGCAAGCGGAGATCTTGAAATGAAGAGCAGAACCTTTCATTCTGTACAAACATTGTACACTGACTAGTTATGGACCTTTCTAATAAGCTTCATATTTCCATTCCTCGCAGTTTTCAACATCTCTGCTCTGTGTCAGTGAATGTGAAAGGTCCTTTTTACATCCCTAGGTCAATACAGGCTTAATGCTCCTGCTGGGGGCGCTAAATCCTGTGGGGGGAACTCAAAGGGAATCCCTACTGTGAGGGGTCATTAGTAATTGGTACAGAGGCACTAAGGGGGCATCTTTACTGTCTGGGGGGCACTAATGAGTAGTGATGAGCGGCAGGGGCAATATTCAAATTCTCAATATTTTGTAGAATATTCGTGATATATATTCGTCAACTCAAGAATTTGCTATTATTTTATTGATTGCGAAAATCGGCAATGCAATAATCGCGTAATGCGTGCGCAATACAGGCGTGGGTCACTTTTGCTTCATTTTCCAAGCTGCTAGAAGTTTCCTGAGACTGGAGAAAATGGTTGGCACGGCAGAGCATTACAATAGCTTTATATGCAGATAGAGTGCTCCAATATATTGTCGATTGCGCAAATCGGCAATTATTAATGCAAATATTTTGGCGCAATACGTGCAACTTAACATTTTAGCAGGTCTGCATGTATGTATAGAAAGCAGAACCTATCACACTACCTAACACCCTGCACTGCAACATCTACACTATATCAGGATACACTGACTATCTGTATTATATATATAAACTGTCTAATGTAATGACTCAGCAAAGCAGAGAGCACAGCAATGACACTGCTCTCTCTAAGGGCTCTTTCACACCTGCGTTCTTGTCTTCCGGCATAGAGTTCCGTCGTCGGGGCTCTATGCCGGAAGAATCCTGAGCAGTTTTATCCTAATGCATTCTGAATGGAGAGAAATCCGTTCAGGATGCATCAGGATGTCTTCAGTTCCGGAACGGAACGTTTGTTGGCCGGAGAAAATACCGCAGCATGCTGCTCTTTTTGCTCCGGCCAAAAATCCGGAACACTTGGCGCAAGGCCGGATCCGGAATTAATGCCCATTGGAAGGCATTGATCCGGATCCGGCCTTAAGCTAAACGTCGTTTCGGCGCATTGCCGGAGCCGACATTTAGCTTTTTCTGAATGGTTACCATGGCTGCCGGGACGCTAAAGTCCTGGCAGCCATGGTAAAGTGTAGCGGGGAGCGGGGGAGCAGTATACTTACCGTCCGTGCAGCTCCCCGGGCGCTCTAGAGTGACGTCAGGGCGCCCCAAGCGCATGGATCACGTGATCGCATGGATCACGTCATCCATGCGCATGGGGCGCTCTGACGTCATTCTGGAGCGCCCCGGGAGCCGCACGGACTGTAAGTATACTGATCCCCCGCTCCCCGCTCCTACTATGGCAACCAGGACTTTAATAGCGTCCTGGGTGCCATAGTAACACTGAAAGCATTTGGAAGACGGTTCCGTCTTCAAATGCTTTCAGTACACTTGCGTTTTTCCGGATCCGGCAGGCACCTCCGGCAACGGAAGTGCATGCCGGATCCCAACAACGCAAGTGTGAAAGAGGCCTCAGATCTGCAAAATACTGCATACAAGGGCTGCTGGGGAGGTTCTTATATAGTAAGGGGTCGGCAGCTTTCCTATTGGTTGCTAGGGATGTTGCTAAGCTCAGAACAAGACATTGCAGCCTTCTCATTGGCACACAAGCAAGAAGGGAGGTTACTGATGGAAATAATATATAGAATATTCAAAATTACAAATATACACTCACCTAAAGAATTATTAGGAACACCTGTTCTATTTCTCATTAATGCAATTATCTAGTCAACCAATCACATGGCAGTTGCTTCAATGCATTTAGGGGGGTGCTCCTGGTCAAGACAATCTCCTGAACTCCAAACTGAATGTCAGAATGGGAAAGAAAGGTGATTTAAGCCATTTTGAGCGTGGCATGGTTGTTGGTGCCAGACGGGCCGGTCTGAGTATTTCACAATCTGCTCAGTTACTGGGATTTTCACGCACAACCATTTCTAGGGTTTACAAAGAATGGTGTGAAAAGGGAAAAACATCCAGTATGCGGCAGTCCTGTGGGCAAAAATGCCTTGTGGATGCTAGAGGTCGGAGGAGAATGGGCCGACTGATTCAAGCTGATAGAAGAGCAACGTTGACTGAAATAACCACTCGTTACAACCGAGGTATGCAGCAAAGCATTTGTGAAGCCACAACACGCACAACCTTGAGGCGGATGGGCTACAACAGCAGAAGACCCCACCGGGCACCACTCATCTCCACTACAAATAGGAAAAAGAGGCTACAATCTGCACGAGCTCACCAAAATTGGACTGTTGAAGACTGGAAAAATGTTGCCTGGTCTGAGGAGTCTCGATTTTTGTTGAGACATTCAAATGGTAGAGTCTGAATTTGGCGTAAACAGAATGAGAACATGTATCCATCCTCTGATGGCTACTTCCAGCAGGATAATGCACCATGTCACAAAGCTCGGATCATCTCACATTGGTTTCTTGAACATGACAAGGAGTTCACTGTACTAAAATGGCCCCACAGTCACCAGATCTCAACCCAATAGAGCATCTTTGGGATGTGGTGGAACGGGAGCTTCGTGCCCTGGATGTGCATCCCTCAAATCTCCATCAACTGCAAGATGCTATCCTATCAATATGGGCCAACATTTCTAAAGAATGCTATCAGCACCTTGTGGAATCAATGCCACGTAGAATTAAGGCAGTTCTGAAGGCAAAAGAGGGTCCAACACCGTATTAGTATGGGGGCACTAATAATTCTTTAGGTGAGTGTATATCACTATGTTCTAAATATTCGCGAATTCTCGAAGGGCCGATATTCACAACTAATATTCGCCTTACAAATATTCGTGCCCAACACTACTAAGGGGACATCCTTACTGTCTAGGGGGCACTAAGGGACTAAGGGGACATTTTTACTGTCTGGGGGCACTAAGAGGACATTCTTACTGTCTGGGGGGCACTAAAGGGACATCTTTACTGTCTGGGGGCACTAAGAGGGCATCCGTACTGTCTAGGGGGCATTTTCCCTGTCTTGGGGGCACTTAAGGGGCATCCTTACTGTCTTGGGGGCACTAACGGGACATCCTTACTGTCTGGGGGGCACTAAGGGGGCATCCTTCTGTCTGGGGGCACTAAAGGGACATCCTTACTGTCTGGGGGGCACTAAAGGGACATCCTTACTGTCTGGGGGGCACTAAGGGGGCATCCTTACTGTCTGGGGGCACTAAAGGGACATCCTTACTGTCTGGGGGGCACTAAGGGGGCATCCTTACTGTCTGGGGGCACTAAAGGGACATCCTTACTGTCTGGGGGGCAATAAGGGGGCATCCTCACTGTCTGGGGGGGCACTAAGGAGGCATCATTACTGTCTGGGGGGCACTAAGGGGACATCCTTACTGTCTGGGGGGCACTAATTGGGCACTCTTACTGTCTGGGGGGGCACTAAGGGGACATCTTTACTGTCTGGGGGCACTAAGGGGGCATCCTTACTGTCTGGGGGGCACTAAAGGGACATTCTTACTGTCTAAGGGGCAATAAGGAGACATTCTTACTGTCTGGGGGGCACTCTTACTGCCTGTGGGGACACTAAGGGGACATCCTTACTGTCTGGGGGCACTAAGGGGGCACTCTTACTGCCTGTGGGGACACTAAGGGGACATCCTTACTGTCTGGGGGCACTAAGGGGACATCCTTACTGTCTGGGGGGCACTAAGGGGGCATCCTTACTGTCTGGGGGGCACTAAGGGGGCATCCTTACTGTCTGGGGGCACTAAGGGGGCATTCTTACTGTCTAGGGGGGACTAAGGGGGCATCCTTACTGTCTGGGGGGCACTAAGAGGGCATCCTTACTGTCTGGGGGGCACTAAGGGGGCATCCTTACTGTCTGGGGGGCACTAAGGGGGCATTCTTACTGTCTGGGGGCACTAAGGGGACATCCTTACTGTCTGGGGGCACTAAGGGGACATCCTTACTGTCTGGGGGGCACTAAGGGGACATCTTTACTGTCTGGGGGGCACTAAGGGGGCATTCTTACTGTCTGGGGGCACTAAGGGGACATCCTTACTGTCTGGGGGGCACTAAGGGGGCATCCTTACTGTCTGGGCGGCACTAAGGGGACATCCTTACTGTCTGGGGGGCACTAAGGGGACATCCTTACTGTCTGGGGGGCACTAAGGGGGCATCCTTACTGTCTGGGGGGCACTAAGGGGGCATCCTTACTGCCTGTGGGGGCACTAAGGAGGCATTTTTCCTGTGGGGGGGGGCAGTAAGAAGGCATTTTACTGTCCGGGGGGCACTAAGGGGGCATCCTTACTGTCTGGGGGGCACTAAGGGGGCATCCTTACTGTCTGGGGGGCACTAAGGGGGAATCCTTACTGTCTGGGGGGCACTAAGGGGGCATCCTTACTGTCTGGGGGGCACTAAGGGGGCATCCTTACTGTCTGGGGGGCACTAAGGGGGCATCCTTACTGTCTGGGGGGCACTAAGGGGGCATCCTTACTGTCTGGGGGACACTAAGGTGGAATCCTTACTGTCTGGGGGGCACTATAGGGGCCATCTGAGGTGTTGCCCATTGCAATCAATCAGCTTCCAGCTTATATTTTCCACACGCCCCGCTGTGACATGAGAGGTGGCCTCTGATTGGTTGCTATCGGCACCTACTTGTCTACCTCTGTAGGGCCCCACGTTCCTCACATTCACCGTGTCTGTGTACATGTGATACAGGAGGAGATATACCTCGCATATATGATACATGTATGTAGTCGGCGGCATCTACACTGGCTGGGCCCCCCCCCCATCCTGTCAGCCTCTGGTGGCAGGTATCACACGGTCCTCGGATCGGGATTGGCTAGTGGGAGCCCCGCCCCTCGGCTCAGCCCCGCCCCGCTGCCGCTGATGCAGGCGGATGTGGCCTCTTGTCCGAGCCCCCGATGTCTCCGCTGATCACGCAGCCCCCCCGCCCCGGGTGTCAGGGCCCGCACTAGTACCGCACCGGCCTCTCCGGGAGACGGGGAGAGCGCAGCCCCCTCCAGCACCACGGATCCCTGCGCCCGACGCCTGCAGCTGGACGCCATGTCTACGAAAGCCGAGCAGTGTGAGTGCGCTGTCCGCGGTGCTGAACCGAGGGGAGGGGGAGAATGGGGGTTATCCCTGGAGCAGAGGAAAGAGGGGGTCGTAGTGCGAGAGGAGGGGTGAGCCTAAGACGGGGGTGTCACATAGAATATAATGGGGGGATCAGCCTGGCAGTATTGGGGTGTCACATAGAATATAATGGGGGGATCAGCCTGGCAGTATTGGGGTGTCACATAGAATATAATGGGGATCAGCCTGGGAGCATTGGGGTGTCACATAGAATATAATGGGGATCAGCCTGGCAGTATTGGGGTGTCACATAGAATATAATGGGGGATCAGCCTGGCAGTATTGGGGTGTCACATAGAATATAATGAGGATCAGCCTGGCAGTATTGGGGTGTCACATAGAATATAATGGGGATCAGCCTGGTAGTATTAGGGTGTCACATAGAATATAATGGGAGATCAGCCTGGTATTATTGGGGTGTCACATAGAATATAATGGGGATCAGCCTGGCAGTATTGGGGTGTCACATAGAATATAATGGGGGGATCAGCCTGGCATTATTGGGGTGTCACATAGAATATAATGGGGGATCAGCCTGGCAGTATTGGGGTGTCACATAGAATATAATGGGGGATCAGCCTGGCAGTATTGGGGTGTCACATAGAATATAATGGGGGATCAGCCTTGTAGTATTGGGGTGTCACATAGAATATAATGGGGATCAGCCTGGCAGTATTGGGGTGTCACATATAATATAATGGGGATCAGCCTGGTATTATTGGGGTGTCACATAGAATATAATGGGGGATCAGCCTGGCAGTATTGGGGTGTCACATAGAATATAATGGGGATCAGCCTGGCAGTATTGGGGTGTCACATAGAATATAATGGGGATCAGCCTGGCAGTATTGGGGTGTCACATAGAATATAATGGGGATCAGCCTTGTAGTATTGGGGTGTCACATAGAATATAATGGGGGGATCAGCCTGGCAGTATTGGGGTGTCACATAGAATATAATGGGGGATCAGCCTGGCACTATTGGGGTGTCACATAGAATATAATGAGGATCAGCCTGGCAGTATTAGGGTGTCACATAGAATATAATGGGGATCAGCCTGGCAGTATTGGGGTGTCACATAGAATATAATGGGGATCAGCCTGGCAGTATTGGGGTGTCACATAGAATATAATGGGGGGATCAGCCTGGCATTATTGGGGTGTCACATAGAATATAATGGGGGATCAGCCTGGCAGTATTGGGGTGTCACATAGAATATAATGGGGGGATCAGCCTGGCAGTATTGGGGTGTCACATAGAATATAATGGGGGGGATCAGCCTGGCAGTATTAGGGTGTCACATATATAATGGGGATCAGCCTGGCAGTATTGGGGTGTCACATAGAATATAATGGGGATCAGCCTGGTATTATTGGGGTGTCACATAGAATATAATGGGGGATCAGCCTGGCAGTATTGGGGTGTCACATAGAATATAATGGGGATCAGCCTGGTATTATTGGGGTGTCACATAGAATATAATGGGGGATCAGCCTGGTATTATTGGGGTGTCACATAGAATGTAATGGGGCATCAGCCTGGTATTA
The DNA here is from genome assembly GCF_905171765.1 of Bufo bufo. Taxonomy (NCBI): domain Eukaryota; kingdom Metazoa; phylum Chordata; class Amphibia; order Anura; family Bufonidae; genus Bufo; species Bufo bufo. The sequence goes on along the minus strand of NC_053399.1, from coordinate 19,714,020 downwards.
TTGGGGTGTCACATAGTATATAATGGGGATCAGCCTGGCAGTATTGGGGTGTCACATACAATGGGGATCAGCCTGGCATTATTGGGGTGTCACATAGAATATAATGGGGAATCAGCCTGGTAGCATTGGGGTGTCACATACAATGGGGATCAGCCTGGCAGTATTGGGGTGTCACATAGAATATAATGGGGATCAGCCTGGTATTATTGGGGTGTCACATAGAATATAATGGGGGATCAGCCTGGCAGTATTGGGGTGTCACATAGAATATAATGGGGATCAGCCTGGCAGTATTGGGGTGTCACATAGAATATAATGGGGGATCAGCCTGGCAGTATTGGGGTGTCACATAGAATATAATGGGGATCAGCCTGGTATTATTGGGGTGTCACATAGAATATAATGGGGATCAGCCTGGTATTATTGGGGTGTCACATAGAATATAATGGGGATCAGCCTGGCAGTATTAGGGTGTCACATAGAATATAATGGGGATCAGCCTGGCAGTATTGGGGTGTCACATAGAATATAATGGGGATCAGCCTGGTAGTATTAGGGTGTCACATAGAATATAATAGGGATCAGCCTGGCAGTATTGGGGTGTCACATAGAATATAATATGGGGAACAGCCTGGCAGTATTGGGGTGTCACATAGAATATAATGGGGGGATCAGCCTGGCATTATTGGGGTGTCACATAGAATATAATGGGGGATCAGCCTGGTATTATTGGGGTGTCACATAGAATATAATGTGGGATCAGCCTGGCAGTATTGGGGTGTCACATAGAATATAATGGGGATCAGCCTGGTATTATTGGGGTGTCACATAGAATATAATGGGGGGATCAGCCTGGTATTATTGGGGTGTCACATAGAATATAATGGGGATCAGCCTGGTATTATTGGGGTGTCACATAGAATATAATGGGGATCAGCCTGGTATTATTGGGGTGTCACATAGAATATAATGGGGGATCAGCCTGGCAGTATTGGGGTGTCACATAGAATATGATGGGGATCAGCCTGGCACTATTGGGGTGTCACATATAATGGGGGATCAGCCTGGTAGTATTTGGGTGTCACATAGAATATAATGGGAGGATCAGCCTGGTATTATTGGGGTGTCACATAGAATATGATGGGGATCAGCCTGGCAGTATTGGGGTGTCACATATAATGGGGGATCAGCCTGGTATTATTTGGGTGTCACATAGAATATAATGGGGATCAGCCTGGCAGTATTGGGGTGTCACATAGTATATAATGGGGATCAGCCTGGTAGTATTAGGGTGTCACATAGAATATAATGGGGATCAGCCTGACAGTATTGGGGTGTCACATAGAATATAATGGGGATCAGCCTGGCAGTATTGGGGTGTCACATAGTATATAATGGGGATCAGCCTGGTAGTATTAGGGTGTCACATAGAATATAATGGGGATCAGCCTGGTAGTATTAGGGTGTCACATAGAATATAATGGGGATCAGCCTGACAGTATTGGGGTGTCACATAGAATATAATGGGGATCAGCCTGGCAGTATTGGGGTGTCACATAGTATATAATGGGAGATCAGCCTGGTATTATTTGGGTGTCACATAGAATATAATATGGGGATTAGCCTGGCAGTATTGGGGTGTCACATAGAATATAATGGGGATCAGCCTGGCACTATTGGGGTGTCACATAGAATATAATATGGGGATAAGCCTGGCAGTATTAGGGTGTCACATAGAATATAATTCGGATTAGCCTGGCAGTATTGGGGTGTCACATATAATTCGGATCAGCCTGGTATTATTAAGGTGTCACATAGAATATAATGGGGATCAGCCTGGCAGTATTGGGGTGTCACATACAATGGGGATCAGCCTGGCATTATTGGGGTGTCACATAGAATATAATGGGGGATCAGCCTGGCAGTATTAGGGTGTCACATAGAATATAATGGGGATCAGCCTGGCAGTATTGGGGTGTCACATAGAATATAATGGGGGGATCAGCCTGGCAGTATTGGGGTGTCACATAGAATATAATGAGGGATCAGCCTGGCAATATGGGGGTGTCACATATAATGGGGATCAGCCTGGTATTATTGGGGTGTCACATAGAATATAATGGGGAATCAGCCTGGCAGTATTGGGGTGTCACATATAATGGGGGATCAGCCTGGCAGTATTGGGGTGTCACATATAATGGGGGATCAGCCTGGTAATATGGGGGTGTCACATATAATGGGGATCAGCCTGGTATTATTGGGGTGTCACATAGAATATAATGGGGGATCAGCCTGGCAGTATTGGGGTGTCACATATAATGGGGATCAGCCTGGTAATATGGGGGTGTCACATATAATGGGGATCAGCCTGGTATTATTGGGGTGTCACATAGAATATAATGGGGATTCAGCCTGGCAGTTTTGGGGTGTCACATATAATGGGGGATCAGCCTGGTAGTAGTATTAGGGTGTCACATAGAATATAATGGGGATCAGCCTGGTAGTATTTGGGTGTCACATAGAATATAATGGGGATCAGCCTGGCAGTATTAGGGTGTCACATAGAATATAATTGGGATCAGCCTGACAGTATTGGGATGTCACATATAATTCGGATCAGCCTGGTATTATTGGGGTGTCAAAATATAATGGGGGATCAGCCTGGTATTATTAAGGTGTCACATAGAATACAATGGGGATCAGCCTGCCATTATTGGGGTGTCACATAGAATATAATGGGGAATCAGCCTTGTAGTATTGGAGTGTCACATATAATGGGGATCAGCCTGGTAGTATTAGGGTGTCACATATAATGGGGATCAGCCTGGTAGTATTGGGGTGTCACATAGAAAATAATGGGGATCAGCCTGGTATTATTGGGGTGTCACATAGAATATAATGGGGAATCAGCCTGGTAGCATTGGGGTGTCACATAGAATATAATGGGGATCAGCCTGGCAGTATTGGGGTGTCACATAGAATATAATGGGGGATCAGCCTGGTATTATTGGGGTGTCACATAGAATATAATGGGGATCAGCCTGGTATTATTAGGGTGTAACATAGAATATAATGGGGGGATCAACCTGGCAGTATTGGGGTGTCACATAGAATATAATGGGGGATCAGCCTGGCAGTATTAGGGTGTCACATAGAATATAATGAGGGATCAGCCTGGCAGTATGGGGGTGTCACATATAATGGGGTTCAGCCTGGTATTATTTTGGTATCACATAGAATATAATGGGGGATCAGCCTTGTAGTATTGGGGTGTCACATATAATGGGGATCAGCCTGGCAGTATTGGGGTGTCACATAGAATATAATGGGGGATCAGCCTTGTAGTATTGGGGTGTCACATAGAATATAATGGGGGATCAGCCTGGCAGTATTGGGGTGTCACATAGAATATAATGGGGGATCAGCCTGGCAGTATTGGGGTGTCACATAGAATATAATGGGGGAACAGCCTGGTAGTATTTGGGTGTCACATAGAATATAATGGGGGATCAGCCTGGCAGTATTAGGGTGTCACATAGAATATAACGGGGATCAGCCTGGCAGTATTGGGGTGTCACATAGAATATAATGGGGATCAGCCTGGCACTATTGGGGTGTCACATAGAATATAATGGGGATCAGCCTGGTAGTATTGGGGTGTCACATAGAATATAATGGGGATCAGCCTGGCAGTATTGGGGTGTCACATAGAATATAATGGGGATCAGCCTGGCACTATTGGGGTGTCACATAGAATATAATGGGGATCAGCCTGGCACTATTGGGGTGTCACATAGAATATAATGGGGATCAGCCTGGCAGTATTGGGATGTCACATATAATTCGGATCAGCCTGGTATTATTGGGGTGTCAAAATATAATGGGGGATCAGCCTGGTATTATTAAGGTGTCACATAGAATACAATGGGGATCAGCCTGGTATTATTGGGGTGTCACATAGAATACAATGGGGATCAGCCTGGTATTATTGGGGTGTCACATAGAATACAATGGGGATCAGCCTGCCATTATTGGGGTGTCACATAGAATATAATGGGGAATCAGCCTTGTAGTATTGGAGTGTCACATATAATGGGGATCAGCCTGGTAGTATTAGGGTGTCACATATAATGGGGATCAGCCTGGTAGTATTGGGGTGTCACATAGAATATAATGGGGATCAGCCTGGTATTATTGGGGTGTCACATAGAATATAATGGGGAATCAGCCTGGTAGCATTGGGGTGTCACATAGAATATAATGGGGATCAGCATGGCAGTATTGGGGTGTCACATAGAATATAATGGGGGATCAGCCTGGTAGTATTGGGGTGTCACATAGAATATAATGGGGGGATCAGCCTGGCAGTATTAGGGTGTAACATAGAATATAATGGGGGGATCAACCTGGCAGTATTGGGGTGTCACATAGAATATAATGGGGGATCAGCCTGGCAGTATTAGGGTGTCACATAGAATATAATGAGGGATCAGCCTGGCAGTATGGGGGTGTCACATATAATGGGGTTCAGCCTGGTAGTATTTGGGTGTCACATAGAATATAATGGGGGATCAGCCTGGCAGTATTAGGGTGTCACATAGAATATAACGGGGATCAGCCTGGCAGTATTGGGGTGTCACAAAGAAGATATTAGGGGAATCAGCCTGGTATTATTAAGGTGTCACATAGAATATAATGGGGATCAGCCTGGCAGTATTGGGGTGTCACATACAATGGGGATCAGCCTGGCATTATTGGGGTGTCACATAGAATATAATGGGGGATCAGCCTGGCAGTATTAGGGTGTCACATAGAATATAATGGGGATCAGCCTGGCAGTATTGGGGTGTCACATAGAATATAATGGGGGGATCAGCCTGGCAGTATTGGGGTGTCACATAGAATATAATGAGGGATCAGCCTGGCAATATGGGGGTGTCACATATAATGGGGATCAGCCTGGTATTATTGGGGTGTCACATAGAATATAATGGGGAATCAGCCTGGCAGTATTGGGGTGTCACATATAATGGGGGATCAGCCTGGCAGTATTGGGGTGTCACATATAATGGGGGATCAGCCTGGTAATATGGGGGTGTCACATATAATGGGGATCAGCCTGGTATTATTGGGGTGTCACATAGAATATAATGGGGGATCAGCCTGGCAGTATTGGGGTGTCACATATAATGGGGATCAGCCTGGTAATATGGGGGTGTCACATATAATGGGGATCAGCCTGGTATTATTGGGGTGTCACATAGAATATAATGGGGATTCAGCCTGGCAGTTTTGGGGTGTCACATATAATGGGGGATCAGCCTGGTAGTAGTATTAGGGTGTCACATAGAATATAATGGGGATCAGCCTGGTAGTATTTGGGTGTCACATAGAATATAATGGGGATCAGCCTGGCAGTATTAGGGTGTCACATAGAATATAATTGGGATCAGCCTGACAGTATTGGGATGTCACATATAATTCGGATCAGCCTGGTATTATTGGGGTGTCAAAATATAATGGGGGATCAGCCTGGTATTATTAAGGTGTCACATAGAATACAATGGGGATCAGCCTGCCATTATTGGGGTGTCACATAGAATATAATGGGGAATCAGCCTTGTAGTATTGGAGTGTCACATATAATGGGGATCAGCCTGGTAGTATTAGGGTGTCACATATAATGGGGATCAGCCTGGTAGTATTGGGGTGTCACATAGAAAATAATGGGGATCAGCCTGGTATTATTGGGGTGTCACATAGAATATAATGGGGAATCAGCCTGGTAGCATTGGGGTGTCACATAGAATATAATGGGGATCAGCCTGGCAGTATTGGGGTGTCACATAGAATATAATGGGGGATCAGCCTGGTATTATTGGGGTGTCACATAGAATATAATGGGGATCAGCCTGGTATTATTAGGGTGTAACATAGAATATAATGGGGGGATCAACCTGGCAGTATTGGGGTGTCACATAGAATATAATGGGGGATCAGCCTGGCAGTATTAGGGTGTCACATAGAATATAATGAGGGATCAGCCTGGCAGTATGGGGGTGTCACATATAATGGGGTTCAGCCTGGTATTATTTTGGTATCACATAGAATATAATGGGGGATCAGCCTTGTAGTATTGGGGTGTCACATATAATGGGGATCAGCCTGGCAGTATTGGGGTGTCACATAGAATATAATGGGGGATCAGCCTTGTAGTATTGGGGTGTCACATAGAATATAATGGGGGATCAGCCTGGCAGTATTGGGGTGTCACATAGAATATAATGGGGGATCAGCCTGGCAGTATTGGGGTGTCACATAGAATATAATGGGGGAACAGCCTGGTAGTATTTGGGTGTCACATAGAATATAATGGGGGATCAGCCTGGCAGTATTAGGGTGTCACATAGAATATAACGGGGATCAGCCTGGCAGTATTGGGGTGTCACATAGAATATAATGGGGATCAGCCTGGCACTATTGGGGTGTCACATAGAATATAATGGGGATCAGCCTGGTAGTATTGGGGTGTCACATAGAATATAATGGGGATCAGCCTGGCAGTATTGGGGTGTCACATAGAATATAATGGGGATCAGCCTGGCACTATTGGGGTGTCACATAGAATATAATGGGGATCAGCCTGGCACTATTGGGGTGTCACATAGAATATAATGGGGATCAGCCTGGCAGTATTGGGATGTCACATATAATTCGGATCAGCCTGGTATTATTGGGGTGTCAAAATATAATGGGGGATCAGCCTGGTATTATTAAGGTGTCACATAGAATACAATGGGGATCAGCCTGGTATTATTGGGGTGTCACATAGAATACAATGGGGATCAGCCTGGTATTATTGGGGTGTCACATAGAATACAATGGGGATCAGCCTGCCATTATTGGGGTGTCACATAGAATATAATGGGGAATCAGCCTTGTAGTATTGGAGTGTCACATATAATGGGGATCAGCCTGGTAGTATTAGGGTGTCACATATAATGGGGATCAGCCTGGTAGTATTGGGGTGTCACATAGAATATAATGGGGATCAGCCTGGTATTATTGGGGTGTCACATAGAATATAATGGGGAATCAGCCTGGTAGCATTGGGGTGTCACATAGAATATAATGGGGATCAGCATGGCAGTATTGGGGTGTCACATAGAATATAATGGGGGATCAGCCTGGTAGTATTGGGGTGTCACATAGAATATAATGGGGGGATCAGCCTGGCAGTATTAGGGTGTAACATAGAATATAATGGGGGGATCAACCTGGCAGTATTGGGGTGTCACATAGAATATAATGGGGGATCAGCCTGGCAGTATTAGGGTGTCACATAGAATATAATGAGGGATCAGCCTGGCAGTATGGGGGTGTCACATATAATGGGGTTCAGCCTGGTAGTATTTGGGTGTCACATAGAATATAATGGGGGATCAGCCTGGCAGTATTAGGGTGTCACATAGAATATAACGGGGATCAGCCTGGCAGTATTGGGGTGTCACAAAGAAGATATTAGGGGAATCAGCCTGGTATTATTGGGGTGTCACATAGAATATAATGGGGGGATCAGCCTGGTAGTATTGGGGTGTCACATAGAATATAATGGGGGATCAGCCTGGCAGTATTGGGGTGTCACATAGAATATAATGGGGGATCAGCCTGGCAGTATTGGGGTGTCACATAGAATATAATGGGGGAACAGCCTGGTATTATTGGGGTGTCAGATAGAATATAATGGGGAATCAGCCTGGTATTATTGGGGTGTCACATAGAATATAATGGGGGGATCAGCCTGGTAGTATTGGGGTGTCACATAGAATATAATGGGGGATCAGCCTGGCAGTATTAGGGTGTCACATAGAATATAATGGGGGATCAGCCTTGTAGTATTGGGGTGTCACATAGAATATAATGGGGGATCAGCCTGGCAGTATTAGGGTGTCACATAGAATATAATGGGGATCAGCCTGGTAGTATTGGGGTGTCACATAGAATATAATGGGGGATCAGCCTGGCAGTATTGGGGTGTCACATAGAATATAATGGGGGATCAGCCTGGCAGTATTGGGGTGTCACATAGAATATAATGGGGGAACAGCCTGGCAGTATTGGGGTGTCACATATAATGGGGGATCAGCCTGGCAGTATTGGGGTGTCACATAGAATATAATGGGGATCAGCCTGGCAGTATTGGGGTGTCACATAGAATATAATGGGGGAACAGCCTGGCAGTATTGGGGTGTCACATATAATGGGGGATCAGCCTGGCAGTATTGGGGTGTCACATAGAATATAATGGGGGATCAGCCTGGTAGTATTGGGGTGTCACATAGAATATAATGGGGGATCAGCCTGGCAGTATTGGGGTGTCACATAGAATATAATGGGGGATCAGCCTGGCAGTATTGGGGTGTCACATAGAATATAATGGGGGATCAGCCTGGCAGTATTGGGGTGTCACATAGAATATAATGGGGGATCAGCCTGTTGGTAAGGGGTCATACTAGATAGGGGTGAATAGGGGGTGTCAGTATTGGGAGGAGGGGGTCATTTGTCTTCTTTCAGTAATGGAGGTCTGCTCCTACAGAGTATTGTATGGGAGGTGGGGAGCGCTGGGGGCCACATTCAGTATTTTCGACTCCCGCCCATAGCGCTGATCACGTCAAGGTCATACATGCTCAGCGCCGTCTCACGATGGCTGTAATAAACGGAGAAGAGACGGCGGCTCTCCTGCTCATCCATATTCAATCGCTTAGGAATAATTTAATGTCTCCCTAATCCTCCAGATCCCAAGTAATCCCCCCATGTCTCCCCTCATCTCTGCGAGACGGGTGAAGCGGAGTCACGCGGATCACCTGATCCCGAGCTGCTCCGCATATCCCATACATGACATACAGTGCACATGAGCTCCATCAGCAGCACAGATCTCTCCTGTCCTGTTCGTTACAATGTATCAGTGCAGGTAACGTGTCAAACTGGAGTCCAGGCTTTTCAGTTTGCACAGTATTGCCTGGACTGATCCAAAAGAAACCCTGTATTTGGTCAAGGTAGAATTCAGCCCCTGGATGTAAAGGAGAATGTTCCCATTCATTAACAGAACGCAGAGATCTTGAAAATACAGAATATAAAGTACATAACAGATAACAATAGATTGTTTTCAGCTGGAGGGGTTAATATCCATCCAATGCAGAAAGCCGTCCACCGGATGATCATTCAGCCATCGGCTATCCCTTCTGGCAGCCTCCTTTCCATTGGTAGAAGGGAGTAAGGCTACTTTCACACTTGCGGCAGAGCGATCAGGCAAGCAGTTCCGTCGCTGGATCCGTCAAAACGCATGCAAACTGATGGCATTTGTCAGACAGATCCGGATGCGGATCCGTATGACAAATGCATTGAAATGCCGGATCCGTCTCTCCGGTGTCATCCGGAAAAACTGATCCGGCATTTATTTATTTAACTTTTTTCGCGATCTAAGCATGCGCAGACTGCAATGCTGGATCCGTTTTGCCGGAACACTCGGGTCCGGATCCGGCAATAATGCATTTCAATCGGAAAAAATGGCATTCCGGCAAATGTTCTGGAATTTTGGATGGAGATAAAACGCATCTCCGTCCTGAAAAGGACAAAAAGACTGAACTGAAGACATCCTATTCCTGATGGATCCTGAACAGATTGCTCTCCATTCAGAATGCCTTAGGGTAAAACTGATCAGTTATTTTCCGGTATTGAGCCCCTAGGACGGAACTCTATGCCGGAAAAGAAAAACACTAGTGTGAAAGTACCCTAAGCTGATGCCAGTCTCCTCTGCCCCCCTCCCGACCACTCTGTCCGCCCAGACGCCTGTCCTCCTTCAGACTTCTCTGTCCTCCTCCTCCAGACCCCTCTGTCCTCCTTCAGACTTCTCTGTCCTCCTCCTCCAGACCCCTCTGTTCTCCTCCAGACCCCTCTGTTCTCCCCCAGACCCCTCTGTTCTCCTCTAGATTCCTCTGTTCTCCCCCAGACCCCTCTGTTCTCCTCTAGATTCCTCTGTTCTCCCCCAGACCCCTCTGTTCTCCCCCAGACCCCTCTGTTCTCCCCCAGACCCCTCTGTCCCCCCAGACCCCTCTGTTCTCCTCTAGATTCCTCTGTTCTCCCCCAGACCCCTCTGTTCTCCTCTAGATTCCTCTGTTCTCCCCCAGACCCCTCTGTTCTCCCCCAGACCCCTCTGTCCTCCTCCTCCAGACCCCTCTGTTCTCCTCCAGACACCTCTGTTCTCCTCCAGACACCTCTGTTCTCCTCCAGACCCCTCTGTTCTCCCCCAGACACCTCTGTTCTCCTCCAGACCCCTCTGTTCTCCCCCAGACACCTCTGTTCTCCTCTAGATTCCTCTGTTCTCCCCCAGACCCCTCTGTTCTCCTCTAGATTCCTCTGTTCTCCCCCAGACCCCTCTGTTCTCCCCCAGACCCCTCTGTCCTCCTCCTCCAGACCCCTCTGTTCTCCTCCAGACACCTCTGTTCTCCTCCAGACACCTCTGTTCTCCTCCAGACCCCTCTGTTCTCCCCCAGACACCTCTGTTCTCCTCCAGACCCCTCTGTTCTCCCCCAGACACCTCTGTTCTCCTCCAGATTCCTCTGCCCCTCTAAACCCTTCTGTCCTCTCCGGATCACTGCCCCTATCATACACCTGTTCCACTCCAGAGCCCTCTGTCCTTCCCAAAACCCCTCTATCCTTCCCCTGATTCCTCTGTCCTCCCCGGACCCCTCTGTTGTCGCCCTCTGCCCCCTCCAGACCCCTCTGCCCCCTCCAGACCCCTCTGCCCCCTGACTTGATCAGAAGCGCCAGGAGACACATAATGTTGTGGAGGAGTCCAGCAGGTAAGTGTCAGTCGCACTCCACCGACAACACAGGGTGAGAGAAAGCCGGATGACAACCGTAATAATGTAATAATTGCCGTAAGGGTTGTCACCCAGCTTGCTGTGGCCTGAATGTCCTATCTTCACAGTTATGGAGTGATTTGGTAGCGGGGGTTGTATCGCTCCATTCAGAAGGTGATGACTCCTGTTGGGCCTGTTATGGCGTCTATTTAGTCGTCACCCGGCTTTCCCTGCTAATGACTGGATAGAAGTCAGCGGGGTGCCTCTTGTTATGGCGCTGATATCTATGTTTCCCCCCTTTTTACGTGCAGTTGCTTCCAAGATCCGCTACCTACACGAGTACCACCACCGGGTCATCCATAACACGTACCCCGTGCCCACCGGGACGGACATTGCCAACACCCTGAAGTACTTCTCCCAGACGCTGTTAAGGTGAGAGTTCAGTATTTCTCGTGTGAACGGAGACAATAAAAGCCGCTAGACTCCTGCCTGGATTTCTGCCTTGTCAATGCTCCTTTAAGACAATCCTATTAACCACGCGCTCTCTGCTGCTGGCCCAAAAGGGCATTTCCCCCAAAAAGTGAAACCGTCCAGAATTACAAAAACACAGCGACTTTCTTCCGGTTTGAGTGCGTCCGGTATTTCAGCCCTGCTTCATTGTAGCAAATGGGCTTTAGTTGCAGTAGCACACATAGCCTATGGGCGCTGTTTTTGGAAGAAAGCGGCCATGTTTTTTGACTCCTGGACAAATCCGTTCTTCTGTTTGTTAGGGCGGCCATATTGGTTGTCACCCAGCTTTTCCTGCAGATGACACCTTAACAAAATGGGACAATTCAGGAATTTGTATTTACTGGGGTTTATGCTTTAAAGGGGAAGTGCACTTGTGTACTGGAGTTACATGGTCCCCAGCGACTGCAACGCCCTGGGGATTGCATGGTTAATAAGATTGCAACTTAATTCCCATTGCTCATACGTTCAGTCCATTAAAGAATGCCAGTGCAGAGACGGGTATGGATGGCGTGTGGGTGGTGGCAGCAAACATCAGGACAGACACAGTGCGACTGCAGATCACAAGCCAGTGGTCGGCGCCCTGTGAAACTACAACTCCACCTGGACACCTCTCAACTGTCTGGGCGTGTTGGCAGTTTTACAGCTGCTGGAAAGCCACAGGGAGCAGACTATTGTTCCAGACTGATACACAGCAGAACAGTGAGTGCAGCTCCGGAGTATAATACAGGATATAACCCAGGATCAGTACAGGATAAGTAATGTCTGTACACAGTGACTGCACCAGCAGAATAATGAGTGCAGCTCTGGAGTATAATACAGGATGTAACTCAGGATCAGTACAGGATAAGTAATGTATGTACACAGTGACTGCACCAGCAGAATAGTGAGTGCAGCTCTGGAGTATAATACAGGATGTAACTCAGGATCAGTACAGGATAAGTAATGTATGTACACAGTGACTGCAGCAGCAGAATAGTGAGTGCAGCTCCGGAGTATAATACAGGATGTAACTCAGGATCAGTACAGGATAAGTAATGTATGTACACAGTGACTGCACCAGCAGAATAGTGAGTGCAGCTCTGGAGTATAATACAGGATGTAACTCAGGATCAGTACCGGATAAGTAATGTAATGTATGTACACAGTGACTGCACCAGCAGAATAGTGAGTGCAGCTCTGGAGTATAATACAGGATGTAACTCAGGATCAGTACCGGATAAGTAATGTAATGTATGTACACAGTGACTGCACCAGCAGAATAGTGAGTGCAGCTCCGGAGTATAATACAGGATGTAACTCAGGATCAGTACCGGATAAGTAATGTAATGTATGTACACAGTGACTCCACCAGCAGAATAGTGAGTGCAGCTCTGGAGTATAATACAGGATAAGTAATGGAATGTATGTACACAGTGACTGCACCAGCAGAATAGTGAGTGCAGCTCTGGAGTATAATACAGGATGTAACTCAGGATCAGTACAGGATAAGTAATGTATGTACCCAGTGACTGCACCAGCAGAATAGTGAGTGCTGCTCTGGAGTATAATACAGGATATAACTCAGGATCAGTACAGGATAAGGCCTCCTGCACACGGCCGTTTTTTTCCCCGTTTACTGGCCGTTTTTTGCGTTCCGTATACGGAACCATTCATTTCAATGGTTCTGCAAAAAAAACGGAATGTACTCTGTATGCATTCCGTTTCCGTATTTCCGTTTTGTCGTTCCGTTTTAACATAGAACATGTCCTATTATTGCCCGCAAATCACGGTCCGTGGCTCCATTCAAGTCAATGGGTCCACAAAAAAAACGGAACACATACAGAAATGCATCCGTATGTCTTCCGTTTCCGTTCCATTTTTTGCTGAACCATCTATTGAAAATGTTATGCCCAGCCCAATTTTATCTATGTAATTACTGTATACTGTATATGCCATACGGAAAAACGGAACGGAAAAACGGAACAGAAACGGAAACAAAAAACGGAACAACGGATCCGTGAAAAATGGACCACAAAACACTGAAAAATCCATACGGTCGTGTGCAATAGGCCTAATTAATGTAATGTATGTACACAGTGACTGCAGCAGCAGAATAGTGAGTGCAGCTCTAGAGTATAATACAGGATGTAACTCAGGAATTAGCACAGGATATGTAATGTAATTTAAGCACACAGTGACTCCACTAGCAGAATAGGGAGTGCAGCTCTGAAGAATAGCACAGTATTTACACTTTAGGACTTCCGTCAGACTCCAGTGACACCATCATTGCTCACGCACTAGGAACACACGGTTGGATGGAGTGTGTGTTGTCTGGTCACTCATCTTCCTGTGCGTCATGTTCACGGTGGATCCTTTTGCTGTCACGGGGTTCACATACTTTTATTGATCTGGACCCCGTGTCAGCAGAAGGGTTACAATATTCACACAGCGGGCATTGATTATCAGAAACCTCATTGATTAGTGATTGCATTTAGGTGACTTGTGCTGCAGCTCAGTGACATCACTGTATCATTGCGCACATCACGCCCCCGCACCAGCGCTGACTGGACGCACGGCCTGGTGACCCTCCTGTGACCATCACATCTCAGGTTCAGTCTTCACAGGATGCTGAATAACCTTATCCCTTTTCTTCAATTTTCTTCTTGTTCCTATCCTACTCCAGTCACATCCAGAGCTGCACTAATTTTCGTCTGCCTGCCAAATCTTCAACTGAAGCTTCTTGCATCACCCCCCCCCCCCCCCCCCCCCCCCCCCCCCCCCCCGATGAGTTCATTGGAGGAGATCTATCAAACCTAGTGCAAAGGAAAAGTGGAGTAGTCATCCATGGCAGCCAATCAGATTACACCTCAAATTTTTCGGATGCCCTTTGGCAAATTAAAGCAGCAACCCAGTTGCACTTTACTTTGCAGTGGTTTGGTTTTGATACATCTTTCCCATTGCCTATACCAGTAATCCTTAAAGGGGTATTCCGGTTATATTTAAGGGGTTATCTGAGACTAACAAATGCTCCCCCCTATGACGGGCCCCACGCTCCCTGTTCCGATCCTGGTCCCCGCACCGCCGCTGCTGCTTCTCCCCGTGCGCAGTTGAAAACATCTGGTGTCGGGGGGGAGCAGCCAATGGCAGGAAAGGACGGGGGAAGAGCCTCCCTAGCATTGGCTGTCTCCCCCCCCCCCTCCCGACACTGGATGTTTTCATCCGGGCACGCGGAGAAGCAGCGGTGGCGGTGTGGGGACCATGAGTGGCGCAGGGAGCGGTAGCCAGGTAAGTAGATTCAGTGTGGGGGCTTCAGGAGGTACCGGGCCCCCGTTCTTGTGGTTCGTGGGGGTTTCAGCGGTAGAACCCCCAACAATCTAATTTTTATCCCCTATCCTGTGGATAACTTATTCTAACCGGAATACCCCTTTAACCCCTGAGAACAATGCACCCTCCTGGGGGTCCCCTTTGTCTATCCCATACCTATGGAGCCAGGAACCCCATAGTAGTCCAAAAATCAGCTCCATTTTCCACTGTGCAGTACAGCAGAGGATCAGTCGGGAAGCAGGTGAGTGCAGCTTTGGCCGTGACTGGAGTAGAAAGCATTGCTCAGCACTTAGTCTAGATTGGACCTGTGATTAGAGGTTCTGGAGTTGGGTTTGGTTGATACTGAGCAGCACCATAAGTAGGCGGAGTAGGGGTTAATTTATCCAGCAGCGAATTCTTCCGGGTATATCGTCATCCACGTGTCATAGAGTAATAGAAAATGTGCTCATGAGCGCCGCCCGGAGGGTCCGACACTTGATAAATCCCCCCTCTAGTGTTCTAATGACATGACGTATTCTATGATGCATTGCGATACAGTCAGGGCTCTTTGAGGGGAGGTCCATTTGCAGTGACTACTTTTTGCCTGATCCTTCGTGCAGCCGTCGGTCACAAATCATAAAATATAGCAGCACCGGTTTACGTTTTTTAAATAAAGAAATTTCGAGTACTCTCTAATTTCATCTTGTGCTGTCCGCTCTGACTTTACATCTCCTGTTATCCCCTGCTGGTTCAGCGGCTGTGAATCGCATGAACAGGGGGGATTTTTCTGGCGTATACACAGAAAGTAGAGCATAACACGGTGAGGGGCTAGCCTTGGTCAGAAAATGGGGCAATAATTATACAATATTATAATTTCGCCACCGTTGAAGGAGAAAAATCCAATATGGCCGGCCTCATTTTGGCATTTTAAGGCAAATAGTTTCTACACTCCCGACACTGGTTGAAGTGACCTTTATGTATACAGGTAGCTGAAGAATAGGAGCAGAAGAGGATATTTATTTGAAAAAAATGTTTAAAATACATAAAAAAAAAGGATAAAAGCTACGCGTTTTAGTGGCAGGCTGTTGAAGCGCGTAGCTATTTTACGTTTAGATCTTTTCATTGTTTTTACCAATAAATATCATTTTAGAAGACACTAGTGTAGCTCCCAGAGTTTGCCATTTTTATGTCTACCTCTTCTAGTAAAGGGATAATGCACACAGTGATGTCATAGTACAGAGATAATAACACAGTGATGTCATAGTACAGAGATAATAAACTGTGATGTCACAGTACAGGGATAATAAACACAGTGATGTCACAGTACAGAGATAATAAACACAGTGATATCACAGTACAGGGATAATAAACACAGTGATGTCACAGTACAGGGATAATAAACACAGTGATATCACAGTACAGGGATAATAAACACAGTGATGTCACAGTACAGGGATAATAAACACAATGATGTCACAGTACAGGGATAATAAACACAGTGATGTCACAGTACAGAGATAATACACACAGTGATGTCATAGTACAGAGATAATAACACAGTGATGTCACAGTACAGGGATAATAAACACAGTGATGTCACAGTACAGAGATAATAACACAGTGATGTCACAGTACAGGGATAATAAACACAGTGATGTCACAGTACAGGGATAATAAACACAGTGATGTCACAGTACAGAGATAATACACACAGTGATGTCACAGTACAGAGATAATACACACAGTGATGTCACAGTACAGAGATAATAAACACAGTGATGTCACAGTACAGGGTAATAAACACAGTGATGTCACAGTACAGAGATAATACACACAGTGATGTCACAGTACAGGGATAATAAACACAGTGATGTCACAGTACAGGGATAATAAACACAGTGATGTCACAGTACAGGGATAATACACACAGTGATGTCACAGTACAGAGATAATACACACAGTGATGTCACAGTACAGAGATAATACACACAGTGATGTCACAGTGCAGAGATAATACACACAGTGATGTCACAGTACAGGGATAATAAACACAGTGATGTCACAGTACAGGGATAATACACACAGTGATGTCACAGTACAGGGATAATAAACACAGTGATGTCACAGTACAGAGATAATACACACAGTGATGTCACAGTACAGAGATAATACACACAGTGATGTCACAGTGCAGAGATAATACACACAGTGATGTCACAGTACAGGGATAATAAACACAGTGATGTCACAGTACAGGGATAATACACACAGTGATGTCACAGTACAGGGATAATAAACACAGTGATGTCACAGTACAGAGATAATACACACAGTGATGTCACAGTACAGAGATAATACACACAGTGATGTCACAGTGCAGAGATAATACACACAGTGATGTCACAGTACAGGGATAATAAACACAGTGATGTCACAGTACAGCGATAATAAACACAGTGATGTCACAGTACAGAGATAATAACACAGTGATGTCACAGTACAAGGATAATACACACAGTGATGTCACAGTACAGAGATAATACACACAGTGATGTCACAGTACAGGGATAATAAACACAGTGATGTCACAGTACAGGGATAATACACACAGTGATGTCACGGTACAGGATAATAAACACAGTGATGTCACAGTACAGAGATAATAAACACAGTGATGTCACAGTACAGGGATAATAAACACAGTGATGTCACAGTACAGGGATAATAAACACGGTGATGTCACAGTACAGAGATAATAAACACAGTGATGTCACAGTACAGGGATAATAAACACAGTGATGTCACAGTACAGGGATAATAAACACAGTGATGTCACAGTACAGAGATAATAACACAGTGATGTCACAGTACAGTGATAATACACACAGTGATGTCACAGTACAGAGATAATACACACAGCGATGTCACAGTACAGTGATAATACACACAATGATGTCACTGTACAGGGATAATGCACACAGTGATGTCACAGTACAGGGATAATAAACACAGTGATGTCACAGTACAGAGATAATAAACACAGTGATGTCACAGTACAGGGATAATAAACACAGTGGTGTCACAGTACAGAGATAATAAACACAGTGATGTCACAGTACAGAGATAATAAACACAGTGATGTCACAGTACAGGGATAATAAACACAGTGATGTCACAGTACAGGGATAATACACACAATGACGTCATAGTACAGGGATAATAAACACAGTGATGTCACAGTACAGGGATAATAAACACAGTGATGTCACAGTACAGGGATAATAAACACAGTGATGTCACAGTACAGAGATAATAAACACAGTGATGTCACAGTACAGGGATAATAAACACAGTGATGTCACAGTACAGGGATAATAAACACAGTGATGTCACCGTACAGGGATAATAAACACAGTGATGTCACAGTACAGGGATAATAAACACAGTGATGTCACAGTACAGGATAATAAACAGTGATGTCACAGTACAGGCATAATACACACAGTGATGTTACAGTACAGGGATAATACACACAGTGATGTTACAGTACAGGGATAATACACACAGTGATGTTACAGTACAGGGATAATGCACACTGTGATGTCACAGTACAGGGATAATACACACAGTGATGTTACAGTACAGGGATAATGCACACTATAATTTCATCACACAGATAAAATCCACACAACAAAGGTCACCATGTGCAGTGTAACATCACAACATGGGACAAACCATAATGACGTCACATGTCAGGTATAAAGCACACATGAAAAAGTAATAATGCACACAGTAGGGCTAACCGTGGGATTGTTTAGCTTAGAAGAGGCAATTTTTTTCCCCCACACCTATCATAGTCCCATATGGAAACCCTGTCCTGACCAAGTCCTACTCACACAGCTGCAGTCTGCTACAATGTATCATGTTGATGAAATCCTCATTGATACAATGTAGCAGTGACGATGCACCACAGGCAAATCCACCACAAATCTGTTTGTTTTTTACATATATATTTTTAATACAGATTAGCATTACAAAGGGCGAGCTCCACAGCAATCCCCTGGCGAATCCACATATGAGACGTGCAGATTTTATGTGCAGATTTATCTGTGGCCTCCGTCCTGGCAGGAGACAGATCTGTCACCCTTGGCACCAAACCCGCGGCTCTCCAGCTGTTGTAAAACTACAACTCCCACCATGCCCTGCTGTAGGCTGATAGCTGAAGACTGTCCGGGCATGATGAGAGTTGTAGTTTTGCAACAGCTGGAGAGCCTCAGGTTGACCATCCCTGGTCTAGACTGATACATTGTAACAAACCCAGCAGCTGTGTGAGTAGGACTAAATCAGGAAATCAGTGTTAGCCTCTGTACACAAGAATGTTTCCAGCTACTAACAGCAAGCAGAGGTCTTGAAAACACCAAGGAACTGAAACACAGAGCGTACTGGAAATTTCCATATTTTTTTATTTTTACTTTATTGGTAGAAGCATGGACGACACCCTTAAAGGCAATGTGTCATCAGAAAATGAACTGTTGAAACTTTGGCGATTTTTGTTTTTATTTTCCATGTTACCTATGACACTGGCTGACCTGTTACATGTGCACTTGGCAGCTGAGGGCATCCGTGTTGGTCCCATGTTCATATGTGTCCGCATTACTGGGAAATATGATGTTTTATTATATGCAAATGAGCCTCTAGGAGCAACGGGGGCGTTACCATTACACCTAGAGGCTCTGCTCTCTCTGCAACTGCCGAGCTGTCTGCTCTTTGATTGACAGGGATCACACCTACCTGGTCCTGTCAATCACAGTGCAGAGGGCAGCTGTAGAGAGAGAGCAGAGCCTCTAGGTGTAATGGTAACGCCCCCGTTGCTCCTAGAGGCTAATTTGCATATATTTAAACTTCATTTTTCTCAGCAATGCGGGCACATATGAACATGGGATCAACACAGATGCCTTCAGCTGCCAAGCGCACATGGAACAGGTCAGCCAGTGTCATAGGTACAAAACTGCTGACAGATGTCCTTTAAATATGGATAGGGACTTAGAAAATTAAAAAAACTAATCACCAAAAATTGTAAAACAAATGTGTTTAACATAAAAACTTGATGTAACCAGTAGGTCATTCTCTGATGACACATTCCCTTTAATGAGGTCGGCTTGATAACTGCACAGTATGAACAACGGTCAGGGAGATGGCTGGGTGCGCAGTGCTGTGGACTTCCCCTTTAAGACTAGTATTCCAAATAAACTATTGCACATGTGAGTTTCTCCAGAACCAGAACAGAACAATTCTGCATTGGGTCGGCTATTAGTCACGATTATAATGTTCCAATGTTATAATGAATATATATGAAATATGAGCAGTAAATGAAATACCAGGTGCCTATTAAAGCTCCTGAGGTTCCAGTCCGTGGAGAAGAGCTGGTCTGCCTGTGGCCCTATGACAACACTCCCTGTGCCATCCGCTCAGTGTTACCATCATAACGCTGGGTCTCATGGCTACCAATCAGATCTCTTATTCCCAATCCCTTACCTGTGGCGGAAAGATAAAGCCTGAATGCTGATTGGTCCCTATAAAGCCCATTTTACCTATGACATCTGTATCTAGGACAGGAAGTGTCATCATGGGGGCGCAGGCAGTGACGCCTTTTCTCACAGGAGGAGCAGTTGGTTTCACATTTATGAAAGAGGCTAAAGGGCTTTAATACAGACCTGGAGGTTCTCACTGAATCTATATTTTTGTGCAGAGGATGCTGGGTAGGGAATTGTTATTATGTTCGCAGCTGTAAAAGGATGATAATACTGCCTATAACCTCAGCTGCCCAGAGGGCTCATTACTAGTGACTGCAAAGTATCATGAGTATACTCAGACTGTACAGTTTATATATAGAAGAAATCCACAGAACAGCAGAATCGTGAGCACAGCTCTGGAGTATAATACAGGATGTAACTCAGGCTAAGGACAGGATAAGTAATGTATGTACACAGTGACTGCACCAGCAGAATAGTGAGTGCAGCTCTGGAGTATAATACAGGATGTAACTCAGGATCAGTACAGGATAAGTAATGTATGTACACAGTGA
Source organism: Bufo bufo (assembly GCF_905171765.1). NCBI lineage: Eukaryota > Metazoa > Chordata > Amphibia > Anura > Bufonidae > Bufo > Bufo bufo. Next base: position 19,693,281 of record NC_053399.1, on the reverse strand, counting down.
CTGCACCAGCAGAATAGTGAGTGCAGCTCTGGAGTATAATACAGGATGTAACTCAGGATCAGTACAGGATAAGTAATGTAATGTATGTACACAGTGACTCCACCAGCAGAATAGTGAGTGCAGCTCTGGAGTATAATATAGGATGTAACTCAGGATCAGTACAGGATAAGTAATGTATATATAGTGAGTGCAGCTCTGGAGTATAATACAGGATGTAACTCAGGATCAGTACAAGATAAGTAATGTATGTACACAGTGACTCCACCAGCAGAATAGTGAGTGCAGCTCTGGAGTATAATACAGGATGTAACTCAGGCTCAGTACAGGATAAGTACCGGTAATGTAATATATGTACACAGTGACTCCACCAGCAGAATAGTGAGTGCAGCTCTGGAGTAGAATACAGGATGTAACTCAGGATCAGTACAGGATAAGTAATTGTTAGGGAAATATCCCTTTATCTATCATTGTTGGAATCCAAATTAAAAGGTATTCGAGCGCTCGGGAAACTGACACAGTCATTGGATTTAGCTGGATCAGATTTCTCTTTATTCAAAGACAAGTTTACAATAATATATGCTTCAAACAGAAAAAAAAAAACATCACATGACAAACATGACATTTGCGGTTATAAGATACAGTTCATAAGACCATACCAGACCATACGTAGGTTTACATTATTTAACCCTGTAAGCTGCATTCAAAACCTGACCTAAATCCCCCATATACACAAGATGGAGGACATGTTTATACAAAATAGATTCTCACCCCTCACAAATCCCCCATTTTGAGATATCTTTAGTTCTGCAGCTGACACCTGCTGCCAGCCTTTTCCTGACCCTCTGAGGAGTTAGAGGTTATTCCAGCAATTAAATCAACTAAGGTGCGGTTGTTGCAGGCCAGATTCTTACCCTTTACAGGATCTACACCAACACACTGCACCAGGCCGTTCGGGTTAGAGTCATTGCAGCCGAATTTGTCATGAGGACTAAAAGACATACCTCTCGACTGTATCTGCAAACAATGACAGTGTGACCAACTTGGAAAGCATGACACATTGCACCACATGTTCTCGTTCCAGGGGGTAGAGCTATAATCAACTGGTGGCCCATCCTGCAACGGGCAAGGGTGCTTCCCTGTCTCTAGTTTTAGACTTAACCTGCTTCATGCCTGAGAAAAAGATAGTAGAGTTGGCCAGTTCAGTCAATTCAGAAAAGTTGAAGGACACGGCGAAATAGGGCATACTGGCTGAACTCACAGGACTGTGAGTACAGATCCAACAGTCCCTCAATTTTTCAATGTCATTCAGTCCTTCAAACAGCACTTGATGGTGCCGTATCAAAGCGTTGTCCCATTCATCATTCAGTGGACGAAACACTGCCGACACGCTCAGGGTCAGAGCCACTGTCAGCAGGAGGATCTTCATCCTGTGGTTCCAAGACTTTCTTGCAGTGACAAGCGTGTATCCAGTTGGGTTTTCCTTCAACCTTTACAGCGGTGCGGGTGGTCACCAGTACTTGAAAGGGACCATCGAATCTTGGATCTAGTCCTTTTCTCACATGCCTCTTTATCGCCACCCAGTCTCCGGGCTGCAAGCTGTGAGTTCCTTCTACTGAGTCAGGATCTGGAAGTGAAGCAAACACCTGTTTATGAGTATGTTCAAGCCGTTTTGTGAGGGCCTGGACATACCCAGCGAGATTGTCATTGTTCATCTGTAACTGCTGGGGGAAGTACAACCCAAGCCTGGGAGCGCACAAAAACAAAATCTCAAAATCAGTTTTTCGGTTGGGAGTGGTCCTAACAGAATATAGGGCGAGGGGCAGGCATTCTGGCCAAGGTCTTTGGGTTTCCTGCATGGCTTTCTGGATCTTTGCCTTCAATGTGCCGTCAAGGCGTTCAACTCGGCCGCTGCTTTGAGGATGGTGGGCCGCGTGGAACACTTGAGTGACCCCTAGCGCCTGCATGACCTCCCTCATTACTTCTCCTGTGAAATGGGACCCCCTATCTGACTCAATGACTTCAGGAACACCGTACCTCCATATCAGTTCACTGACCGATTTCTTGGCGGTATTCTTTGCATTTGCCTTTGCTACTGGGAAGGCTTCCGGCCATCCTGAAAAGAGACCAACACACACAAGAACAAACTCATACACACCTTCCTTAGGCAGCTGTATATAGTCTATCTGCAATCTCTGAAATGGGTAAAATGGCCTCGGGGTGTGCTTGCCTGGAGTCTTCACCACTTGACCGGGATTATTTAATGCATAAATCATGCATTCTTGTACAAACCGAGCTGCTACTGTGGAAAACCCTGGTGCAATCCAACCAGCATTTACAACACTTACCATAGCACCTTTAGACAGATGAATAGGCCCATGGGCCTCCTGTGCCATAGCAGGATACATTGGACGAGGTAAACAAGTCCTTTCTTTGTTTCTCCAGATTCCTTAGTCATCAACCTTGGGCCCGTGCTTTGCCCAAAGTTCTTTTTCCTCCTGAGGGGCTTGACCAGTCATTTTCTGTAGCATACTTACAGACACGTCTTCAGGATTTTTACCGGGGTGGGGACAGTCTTTACGGGCTTGTTTGGCCGCTTTGTCATCTCGATCGTAACCTTTTGCCTCCACCGTGGTGTGCCTGGTGTGTGCCTTGACCTTGATGATGGCAACTTCCTCTGGTAACAACAGAGAGTTCATAAATTCTAGTACAGAGTCTTTAATCTTTATAGACTGGCCTGCAGATGTTAGGAAGTCCCTGGCCCGCCAAATAGGTCCATAGTCATGTGCAATACCAAAAGCATACCTTGAGTCTGTGTAGATGTTTACCTTCTTCCCCTTGGCCATTTTACACGCCTCAGTGAGTGCCTTCAGCTCTGCCTCTTGTGCTGACATATGAGGTCGGAGTGGTTCAGCTTATCCCTACCTCGTGCTGTGTGACCACTGCATATCCAGTATGGAACCGGCCATCCTCTCCAATGCTTCCATCTACAAAATACTCAAAGTCAGGACAGGTTTTTCATGAACGTGTTCAAAACCAGACATTTCCTGCTGCATTAATTGCACGCAATCATCAGGGTCCTGTTCAACAAGATCAGTTAAAAGTTCTGATACACCTCCCTCCCCCATTTCTGAATCTGTAATTGGTAACAGAGTAGCAGGATTCAGAGTAGTACAACGTTTGAATGAAATGTTTGCAGGCATGAGGAGTGCACACTGTAGTCTCAGTCGTCTGGCCATGGAGATATGTTTTGGTTGCACTTGAGAGAGAATGCCCAGAGCGGGGCAGACTGGATGCACAGTTTCAAAGTATGAAAGTTATTAACAGCTTCTTCTGTAAGATGAAAGGGATCAGAAGACAAGCAGTCATACAGGGGCTGCATTAACATAGATGCGTGCCGTATCCAGGGGCGGCTGTATGAGACCAGACCCAAAAATACTCTCAAGTTCTGTGCTCCTTTGGGCACGTGTATCTTTTCCGCTGCTTCTTTTCGTTCGGGGTGAGGGCACCGTGCGAGAGGCAGTGTCCAAAAATATCACCTTGTCTTTACAAAACTGCAGTTCATGCTTGGAAGCCTTACACCCATTTTCTTGGAGAAAAATTAGGAGTGACAGAGTGGCGGCTTGACAGCTGGTATCCGTTTCAGCACACAAAAGTAAGTCATAGACATATTGCAATAAGACCACAGTTCCAGGAGGGGAGAAGTTAGCTAGGACAGACTGTAGGGGGTGACACTCGGGCTTTGGAGACACCATCACAGGGGACACAGGTAATTTGCCTATGTCAGTCTTTGACGTGGCCCAAAGGCTCTCGGGGACCTGGATGAGCAGACTCTTTTTTAGATTCTGTCTAATCAGGAAGATTTAATTCAGCCACCGTTATAGGAGCCATCTGTCACGACCGCTATCCCAGCAGCAGTCGTGTCGCACCAGACGGAGGGGAAGGGGGACCCTTATCTACGGATGGGAAATAGAATGGCCACCCCTGAGTAACCCTAAGCTGGCACCTGTCTGCCCTGATACCCTAGACGGGGTGTGAACCCGTGCGGCGAGCAGGATGCCTAAACCCTCAGTCGCCCTAACACTGGACTGGGGAAAGGCCGATGGGAGCGCTAGTCACCATCACTCACGTCTAGGAAAACAACAGGGGAAGACAACAACAAACAAACAACAGCAGAGATAGACTTATCCAGTCACGAGCAGAGAAGGCGATCCCAAACACGACAGTCCACGCCGGACAAGAGCTCCACAGCAATACCATCAAACGATCTCCTTCCAAGGTCAGAGTAGCACTGGAAGTAAGGACTATATCTGGCAATGACTGCAAGTGAAACTGAAACTAATATAGTAGCTGGGAGTGGCAGACAGGACTCACCTGAGAAGGATGCCTACAAACTCCCAGTCAGGACAAAAAGGTTCACAAGGCAAAACCCAGATGACATACCCTGAACCACGGAGCAAACTCACAAGCTATCGCGAGTAGCAAGTCGCTGCGACCTTCTCCTCCCAGACCTGTCTGGATCAGTCACAGTCGTGACAGTACCCCCCTTTCTACGAGGGGCCCCTGGACCCTCAAGACCAGGCCTCTCCGGATGGGAGCTATGAAAAGCCTGAATGAGTCTGTCCGCTTTTATCTCTGATGCTGGAACCCACATTCTCTCTTCGGAACCATAACCTTTCCAGTGCACCAGGTACTGAAGAGAGCGGCGAACATATCGTGAATCAACAATCTTTTCTACCTGAAACTCAAGACTGCCATCAACAACCACCGGTGGAGGCGGTAGTGGCAATGGTTCAGGAGGTTCTACATATCTCTTAAGCAGAGATCTGTGGAAGACATTATGGATCCTTAGAGTCTGAGGTAGCTCCAGACGAAAAGCCACCGGGTTAATGATCTTAATTACCCTATAAGGACCAATAAATCTCGGACCCAATTTCCACGAGGGAACCTTCAACTTGATATTTCTGGTAGACAACCACACCAAGTCATTCACCCCAAGGTCCGGACCTTCAGAGCGCTTCCTATCAGCCGCACGTTTGTATCTACCACCAATTCTCTTCAAACTTTCTTGCACACTCTGCCACACTGAAGAAAGTGAAGACGCAAATCGTTCCTCCTCGGGAATCCCAGACGGCCCCCCCTCACTAAACGTACAAAACTGAGGATGGAAACCATACGCACCAAAAAATGGTGACTTATCGGTGGATTCTTGACGACGATTATTAATGGCAGACTCAGCTAACGGTAAATAAGATGACCATTCCTCCTGATTTTCGGAAACAAAGCATCTCAAATATGTCTCTAGGTTTTGATTGGTACGTTCAGTCTGACCGTTGGACTGTGGATGGAAAGATGAAGAAAACGACAGATGAACCCCTAAACGAGAACAAAAAGCTTTCCAAAATTTAGAAACGAATTGGGTACCACGATCCGAAACAATATCGGAAGGGACCCCGTGAAGCTTCACGATGTGGTCAATAAAAACCTGAGCCAGTGTGTTAGCATTAGGCAATGCGGCAAGAGCAATAAAGTGCACCATTTTACTGAATCTGTCAACAACTACCAGAATAACAGTCTTCCCCGCTGATACTGGTAGATCCGTAATGAAATCCATTGACAGGTGCGTCCAAGGCCTGTTGGGGATGGCCAGAGGTAAAAGACGCCCTGCCGGACGAGTATGATCTACCTTAGAACGAGCACAGGTAGCACATGCAGACACAAAATTCAACACCTCCTGGCGCCATTTAGGCCACCAGAACCGACGAGACACTAACTCAGAGGTTGCCCTACTACCTGGGTGTCCTGCCAGTGTGGAGTTATGGTGTTCTTTTAGTATCTCCAGTCGTAGATTTTCTGGCACAAACAGTTTACCCGAGGGGCAGGAGGCCGGGGCGTCCCCCTGAGCTTCCAACACCCTCCCCTCTAAACCTGAGTGTAATGCAGAGACCACCACCCCCTTTTGCAAAATGGGCTCTGGTACCTCAACATCACCCCCTCCAGGAAAACTTTGAGACAATGCATCCGCCTTAGTATTTTTTGCCCCCGGGCGATAGGTTATTACAAAATTAAACCTAGTAAAAAATAACGACCACCGAGCCTGTCTAGGGGTGAGACGTTTAGCAGACTCCAGATATAATACGTTTTTGTAATCAGTAATCACCGTGACGGGATGAACCGCCCCCTCCAAAAAATGACGCCACTCCTCAAAGGCCAACTTAATAGCCAAAAGTTCCCTGTTGCCAATATTATAGTTCCTTTCTGCAGTAGACAATTTCTTCGAAAAGAAAGCACACGGACGCCATTCACCAGGGGACGGGCCCTGAGATAGTACCGCTCCCACCCCCACCTCTGATGCGTCAACCTCTACAATAAAAGGAAGCGAGACATCTGGCTGTACGAGAATAGGGGCCGAGGTGAACCTCTCCTTCAGAGAAGCAAAGGCAGTTTTGGCTGCATGTGACCATTTGGAAAAATCGGATCCCTTTCGGGTCATGTCCGTCAGTGGTTTGACCACCAAGGAATAGTTCTTTATAAACTTTCTATAAAAATTGGCAAACCCCAGGAAGCGTTGCAATGCCTTCAGGTTCTCAGGCAGATCCCAGTCTATAATTGCCCGGACTTTCTCTGGATCCATGCGGAAACCTGAATCTGACAACACATACCCCAGAAATGGCAGTTCTTTTACGGCGAACACACATTTTTCTAACTTAGCAAACAATTTGTTGGCCCTTAATATCTGCAGCACTTGTCTCACATGGATCTTATGTGTATCCAGATCCGGGGAATAGACCAGGATGTCATCAAGATATATCACAACAAATCTCCCGATAAGGTGACTAAAAATATCGTTGACAAAATGTTGGAATACCGCAGGCGCATTAGTAAGACCAAATGGCATGACCAGATTTTCATAATGCCCTTCCGGAGTATTAAAAGCCGTCTTCCACTCATCCCCCTCTTTGATGCGAACCAGGTTATAGGCTCCTCTGAGATCCATTTTGGAGAACCATTTAGCACCAGCAACCTGATTAAAGAGGTCGGGAATGAGAGGAAGAGGATAGGGATCTCGGATAGTTATCCGGTTTAATTCCCGGAAATCCAGGCAAGGACGTAGGCCCCATCTTTCTTTTTAACGAAAAAGAACCCTGCAGCCACAGGTGAAGAAGAGGGTCTGATGTGTCCCTTAGCCAAACTCTCCGAAATATAATCTTTCATAGCCTTCCTCTCCGGGCCGGAAAGATTGTATAACCGGGTTTTAGGTAGTTTGGCCCCAGGTAGTAGATTAATCGGGCAATCATATGGACGATGAGGTGGTAACCCCTGACAACCCTTCTCAGAGAACACATCCATAAAATCTGACAGAAAGGCAGGTAAAGATGTTACAGAGAGTGTAGAGCACCTACTACTCAAGCAGTTGTCCTTTCAATGTTCACTCCACTCCACAATCTCCCCGGCCTGCCAATCCACCACTGGATTGTGAGTCACCAGCCAGGGAAGCCTCAATACCATAGGAGCCGGAAGACCGTCCAGGACATAACAAGAGATATGCTCTTTATGGAGGTCCCCTACCTGCAGATGGATATTATGGATGATCTGAGTTAACTCTTTCTGAGTAAGAGGGGAGGAGTCGATGGCAAAAACAGGAATAGTTCTGCATACCGTTCCGGAGTAAAACCCAGAGCCTGAGCAAACCGTGAATCCACCAAGTTGACCCCCGCCCCACTGTCCAAAAAGACGGAACAGATCTCAGTTTTATTGCCCGCCTCAACGGTAGCGGACAACAAAAACTGAGACATGCGTATGGAGGAAATGAATACGCCCAGACTGTTCTCCTCCGCACAATCTGGGGACTCTAGTTTTCCCGGCGGCTCCTTTGTTTGTGGTCTCTTGGGTTCTGAGGGACAAACCTTTACAAAATGACCCCTCCCCCCACAATGAAAACAAACCTCTGACCTACGGCGGAATTTAGGAGGATTCACCCGTCTAGTGGCGCCCCCTATTTGCATTGGTTCGACTGGACCATAACAGACCGATCCCTGCCCTATAGAGGCCTCCGTAAAATTTAATAGTCTCTCCCTGAGTCGTCTGTCGATTCTTATGGACAGAGAAATAGCAGCCTCAAGAGACCCAGGGACCTCGTATACCGCCAGCGCGTCTTTTAATTTTTCAGACAACCCCTGGCAGAACTGACTTCTAAGGGCCGAGTCGTTCCATAACGTATCAGTAGCCCACCTACGGAATTCGAAACAATATAATTTAGCAGACCGGTTCTCTTGCCGAAGTCTACGTAGCTTAGACTCAGCCAGTGAGACCCTGTCCTGGTCATCATATACGAGACCCAGGGCTTCAAAAAACTCCTCCACTGATCGTAAGGCCGGAGAGTCTGATGGTAGGGAGAAAGCCCAAGCCTGCGGATCTCCTTGCAGGAGAGAAATTACAATACCCACCCGTTGTTCCTCACCGTCGGAGGATCTAGGGCGTAACCTGAAGAACAACTTGCAAGCTTCTCTGAAGGTTACAAATTGGTCTCTCCCTCCTGAGAACCTATCAGGTAAAGCCACTTTTGGCTCAGGAGTACCTTGGTTTCCCGTAGCAACGGTGGAACCCAAGGATTGCTGCTGCAGCACTGTTGCTTTTAATCCTGCCACTTCAAGGGATAACCCCTGTAATTGTTTCGCCGAAACCGGATCCATAGTGGAACAGACAAAATACAAAGCAAAACAGCAAGCAAAAAAGAAAAAAAAAAAAATGGTGTCACTTTTTTTTTTTTTTTAAAAAGCCAGATATACTGTCACGACCGCTATCCCAGCAGCAGTCGTGTCGCACCAGACGGAGGGGAAGGGGGACCCTTATCTACAGATGGGAAATAGAATGACCACCCCTGAGTAACCCTAAGCTGGCACCTGTCTGCCCTGATACCCTAGACGGGGTGTGAACCCGTGCGGCGAGCAGGATGCCTAAACCCTCAGTCGCCCTAACACTGGACTGGGGAAAGGCCGATGGGAGAGCTAGTCACCATCACTCACGTCTAGGAAAACAACAGGGGAAGACAACAACAAACAAACAACAGCAGAGATAGACTTATCCAGTCACGAGCAGAGAAGGCGATCCCAAACACGACAGTCCACGCCGGACAAGAGCTCCACAGCAACACCATCAAACGATCTCCTTCCAAGGTCAGAGTAGCACTGGAAGTAAGGACTATATCTGGCAATGACTGCAAGTGAAACTGAAACTAATATAGTAGCTGGGAGTGGCAGACAGGACTCACCTGAGAAGGATGCCTACAAACTCCCAGTCAGGACAAAAAGGTTCACAAGGCAAAATCCAGATGACATACCCTGAACCACGGAGCAAACTCACAAGCTATCGCGAGTAGCAAGTCGCTGCGACCTTCTCCTCCCAGACCTGTCTGGATCAGTCACAGTCGTGACACCATCATTGGGCAGAGAACTTCTTCTGGGACTCCAAAGTCTACGTGACTAGTCTCATCTGGGTGTAGATGGATACTGGCCCCGAGCGCTTGGAGTACATCAGTTCCCAGAATAGGTTCAGGAAAATCATCCTTTACCAAAATTTTTGTGATAACAGTACTTTGATTTTTTGATTTTTAGTTTGACTGGTTCAGACTCTTGGACAAACACAGTTTCCTCAGTGAAACCCATGGCTGGGAAGTGGCATGGACTGAGTTGATAGGGTTTTAAAAAGTTCTGGTCAACAACTGTTTTGGCTGCCCCCGTGTCGACCAGGAATGGTACTGCCTTTTTATTTCCTGTGGATATCGGGATATGTTTTTGGGGGCCCACGGACTCTACTTTTACAGGCAGAACCGTCACGGGGGTACCGGTATCCTAGTCTGAAGACGGTGGTGATTGTGGACTAAATTGGCCACCGTTGTCTCTAGGTCTCCTGGGAGCCCTGCAATCTCTCTTCATGTAATCTGGTTTGCTGCAATTGTAACATTTAAAATCACGTTTGGGTTTGGGACCAGTGCCCTTCCCCATGTATTTACCCGGAGTAGGGTTTTTCTTTATGTCTTGTTCTAACCCTTTGGCTGCAGCAATTAATTGGGTTAAAGGGGTCACACGCCATTCAGGTTTACAAGCTTTCAGCTTAGCCTGGAGGGTGGGTCGAAGCCCCTCCATGAATGCTCATGTCAACAGTTTTTCTACCATGTTTCCAGCTTGATCCCAACCCATGTCTGTCCAGATAGTCCTTAGTCCTGCAGCATAAGTCTCTACAGTCTTCTGAGGACCCTGTACTACGTTTTTAAGACTTTGGGAACTTTCTTCCTCCCTTGTACGTGCCCATTCTGTAAAAACCCTGACAAATTCAGTCCCAGACTGTAAAGTCTTGACCCAGTCTCTAGTCATAATATCCATGGCGACATTTCTGTGTTCATGACTCGCCCATCTTCCGCAACATCAGATCCTTCAAGTCAGTCCACGTAGCCCCATAAGTCACCTGTATCTGTTGAAGAGTCCTAGAAGTTAGGCATAGGTCTCGTCAGAGGGTCAGGCAGTCGGGTCAAAAGTCTGAGTTGGTCTTTCGGACTCCAGGGGTGGTACTAAGTCACACTGGCGTGAAGAAATTCAGGTTCCTGATTCCGGCTGGTCGCTCCAATGACCTGTCCGGGTGGTCCTGAGGTTGTATCAGGTTCTCCTCCCGTTGCCCCTGTTGTCCTGTTGTGGGTCTGGGTAGGAGTCTTGTCTTAGTCAGAACAGGGTAGAGTCCTACAGGTCTGTGGGGTCGGGGGGCACCACAGGCTCGGCATGCATTGGCTCAGTCTGGATTCTGATTGCCACAGACATTACAAGTCCATCCCTCCGGTCCATTCCCTTTTGGAGGTCTAGGGCAGTTGGATATGGGGGAGGTTGTTCGTTAGCGTCATTGTCTTTTAATTTCTGAGTATACAACAGTCTACCTCTGACTACTTCTCCTCGCCATCCCTCAGTTTCAACTTCCCCTGCCACTTTAACCCAGTTATTAACTGCTTCTTCACATCCATGATCCTTTATTCAACCACAATGTGTCCTTCTGAATCTTTCCCAAGTATCCACATTCAAAATTTCATGCTTCATTCCTACCTTCTTCAACACCCTGTCAATATTTTTCAAACCTTCTTTTCCTTCCCTCTCTTCGACTAAAGTCTTAGCTGTTTTGTAACCCTCTGTTATATTGAAATTGTTCCCCATTTTGTCTGTCAATCTTTTTCCACAGAAAGTTAAACAATTATTCAGATGTCTATTTTCCTCAGTTTCCTCAGAATTTCCCCACTATATTTACCTAGTGTATTCTGTTACTGAGTTTCTTAACTAATTAAAACCGGACATTTGAGTCCAAGGACTTTAATTACCCTTCCTGTAATTGTTCAAGATTTTCCACATACAATAAAGAACAAATAAGGCATATACCAAAACTCCTAAAACTAAACCAAAGACTTCCCAATTAAAACTGTCCATCTCTTAGGTCCCAAAATCCAACAATCATAGTCATTTTCAGGTTGTTACCAAAAATAGGCTCGATTATAAAAGGACTTATACGTACATTCAATCACCAGATCCTCGAACCGGACAAACCACTCAGGGAGACACAGATATGATGTAAGATAAAGTCTCTTACGTTATTTCTTATATCTTCAAATCCCAGACTGGAACGTCTAATTTGTCGGAGACCAGATGAAGTGTCTTTTAGTTGAGCCCCACGTTGGGCGCCAAGATTTTGTTAGGGAAATATCCCTTTACCTATGATTGTTGGAATCCAAATTAAAAGGTATTCGGGCACTTGGGAAGCTGACACAGTCATTGGATATAGCTGGATCAGATTTCTCTTTATTCAAAGACAAGCTCACAATAATATATGCTTGAAACAGAAAAAAAAACATCACATGACAAACATGACATTTGCGGTTATAAGATATAGATCATAAGACCATACAAGACTATACATAGGTTTCCATTCCTCTGTCCCCCCCCCCCCCCCCGCACTTCCTGAGGCTCAGACAGATAGCTCTGCTTGAGAGGAAACTGTGGGGAGGGGGTGGGTTCTATCACACACACAAACTGACTTTTTGACCTTTTAGACATTATTATTATTATCTGTCTATTTAACCCTGTAAGCTCCATTCAAGACCTGACCTAAATCTCCCATATACACAAGTTGGAGGACATGTTTATAGAAAATGGATTCTCATCCCTCACAGTAATGCAATGTATGTACATAGTGACTGCACCAGCAGAATAGTGAGTGCCGCTCTGGAGTATAATACAGGATGTAACTCAGGATCAGTACATAATAAGTAATGTAATGTATGTACACAGTGACTCCACCAGCAGAATAGTGAGTGCAGCTCTGGAGTATAATACAGGATGTAACTCAGGATCAGTACAGGATAAGTAATGAAATGTATGTACACAGTGACTGCACCAGCAGAATAGTGAGTGCAGCTCTGGAGTATAATACAGGATGTAACTCAGGATCAGTACAGGATAAGTAATGTATGTACACAGTGACTGCACCAGCAGAATAGTGAGTGCAGCTCTGGAGTATAATACAGGATGTAACTCAGGATCAGTACAGGATAAGTAATGTAATGTATGTACACAGTGACTGCACCAGCAGAATAGTGAGTGCAGCTCTGGAGTATAATACAGGATGTAACTCAGGATCAGTACAGGATAAGTAATGTAATGTACACAGTGACTGCACCAGCAGAATAGTGAATGCTGCTCTGGAGTATAATACAGGATGTAAGTTAGGATCAGTACAGGATAAGTAATCTAATGTATGTACACAGTAGAATAGTGAGTGCAGCTCCGGAGTATAATACAGGATATATCTCAGGGTCAGTATATGTGCAAAGTGACTTAGTATTTATGTAGATTTGTTCTATATATGAACTGTATATACGCAGACGGTACAGAAAATGTCCTGACTCACGATATTATACAGAAATGAGATTGTGTGATTATTCAGCCAACGACAAAGGTGTCAAGTTGACAAAATAGTGTTTGTATTGTTAAAATAATCTGTTTCCTCCCCAAACATGGACAATGTTAAATTCTAAGCGCATAATCCGCCATTGCCATTAGCTCCACCTATGCTACAAATCATCAATTATATCTTCTTTTTCAAAGCTTCCTCCCAGTAGCTTAGTGAACATTTTTAGAAAGAAATATGATTTCTTAATCCATGTGCCTGTTGAAACCTCATTTTGTCAGATGATACTGATGGAATGTCATGAAACAGTATCATAAAATACATACAGACATTATTTTGGTGCAATAAACATGTGTTTTTTAAGACGAGCAGAAACCTCTTAACAAACTCACATGTTTATTACTGGCTAAAAACATGTTTCTGGAAGTGCCACACCTATATTTTACAGGGTTGGATGGACATCAATGGATCGAGACCAAAAAAAACAAAACAAAGAAAAACCAAAACTATAAACCAAAAGATACAAAGTAACCATTGCCATCGTAAAGTGATTGGACCCTCAAATTGGCCATTTACCCATCGGGTTTTCGGATGTTTTTTTATTTTTTTAAACAAAGCATGGGTGCCTGCAAAGCATGGGTGTGACACTGAAACATGCATCCTTATAGTTTTGCTCCTTATGAACCAGATAACACATGAGATGCAATGAGAATGTTGAGCAGAAACGAAAAAGAAAAAAAAAAAGTAAAATAAAATAAAAAAAGACAAAATAAAACCAGAGAAATAATATTGTTGTTATTGAGTGTGTAAGTGAAGAGATCTAGTCTAGAGCCTGGCACCAGATTGGTAGGCATTGCATCTAATGTGGCGCGTATCTGGTGTTTTATTCTTTGTTTTACAGTGTCATTTCAATGTAATGTGCTGTTTTTTTGTGTCTTTGTTGTCTCTTTTTTTTCTTTGTCCCCTCAACAGCATTTTGTCCCGGTCAGGCAAGAAGGAAAATCAAGATGCCGCCAATTTGACAGTGCCCATGACTATGTGTCTTTTCCCTGTGCCATTCCCACTCACTCCATCTCTAAGACCACAGGTCAGTTCCATCAACCCTACTGTTACTCGCTCCCTCCTTTACAGCGTCCTGCGAGATTCTCCATCAGAACGAGGCCAACAAAGTCGAGATGCTCAGTTATCAGAGTACCCTTCATTGGACTATCAGGGGCTTTATGTGACTCTGGTGACCCTGTTGGATCTAGTCCCATTGCTTCAGCATGGACAACATGGTAAGAGATTATTTTCTTTGCGCGTTTATTTGGGGCCCGGGATGCACAGTTTAGTTTTAAGGGGGACTATGTACACCTTCGGGGGGCAGTTTTTTTAAGGATTGCATTTTACTTATTTCGGGCTAAAAATAATTTTTTTCAATTGGTCTTCATTAAAAATATTCAACCATTCTGTCACAAAGGGTTAACTCTCTAGATGAGTGACTGGTATTTTCTCTTTCACTTTGTGCCGGTCGTCTAATAAACCTCATCTCTAAATTACTACAAGGTCATAAATACTTATTTAAGCCACATTCATGTCAGTAAGATTACTCTTGAGCTATAATGAGTGTTCATAACGTCACAGATCATCGATAAGGAGCCGTCAGCTAAGATGCCTGATGGAACTGCTAGAGAATCTCAAGGCTGTACAGAGAAAAGGGCTCAACATTTTTTATAAAGGCCATTTGAAAAAATGATTTTTAGCTCAAAATGGTACAATGCAATAATAAAAAATGCCCCCAAAGGTGTTCATAGCCTTTAAAGCCTAGCTTGTGGAAACTTTCAACACACTTTATCCTGTTCTCTTCCAAAATAAACTTGTAGTTTGGATACTTTGCCGCTATGGTGGGAGGGCTTTCTTTTGTCTACCAGGTGCTAGAGGTAATGGGTTGGGCTTGGTTGCTGGTTAAAACATGATTATGGAGGGTCTAAGAGGGTCTGCCAGGCAGTTATTTTTAAGAATGGGGCTGGAGTCTAGTAGTAGTCAGGTGGACGGCTGAGTTTGAGAAGACTCCCACTGACCTCAGTAATGAATGACTGCAGGTGAGTAAACGGGTACGGGGATAGAGAGTTACAATATTTTACTGGTTTTCTGCTGTTTAAGGAGAATTCTACCTTTGTGGGTGTGAGTCCTTCGGGTGTTTCTTTGTGGGAGTCCTGCGGGCATTGCTGTGAGAGAGTCCTGCGGGTGTTTCCGTATGAGAGTCCTGCGGGCATTGCCATGATAGAGTCTTGCGGACATTGCTGTGAGAGAGTCCTGCGGGTGTTTGCATACAAGAGTCCGGCGGACATTGCTGTGAGAGAGTCCTGCGGTGTTTCCGTACGAGAGTCCTGCGGGCATTGCCATGATAGAGCCCTGTGAACATTGCTGTGAGAGAGTCCTGGAGGTGTTTGCATATGAGGGTCCTGCAGGCATTGCTTTGATAGAGTCTAGCAGCCGTTGCCTTGAGAGATTCCTGCGAATATTGTCTTGAGAGAGTCCTGCAGGTGTTGCTATTAGAGCATCCTGCAGTCTTTGCTGTGAGAGATTCCTGCGGGCCTTGCCATGAGAGAGTCCTGGGGGCTTTGCCATGAGAGAGTCCTGGGGGCGTTGCCATGAGAGAGTCCTGGGGGCGTTGCCATGAGAGAGTCCTGGGGGCTTTGCCATGAGAGAGTCCTGGGGGCTTTGCCATGAGAGAGTCCTGGGGGCTTTGCCATGAGAGAGTCCTGGGGGCGTTGCCATGAGAGAGTCCTGGGGGCGTTGCCATGAGAGAGTCCTGGGGGCGTTGCCATGAGAGAGTCCTGGGGGCTTTGCCATGAGAGAGTCCTGGGGGCTTTGCCATGAGAGAGTCCTGGGGGCGTTGCCATGAGAGAGTCCTGGGGGCTTTGCCATGAGAGAGTCCTGGGGGCGTTGCCATGAGAGAGTCCTGGGGGCGTTGCCATGAGAGAGTCCTGGGGGCGTTGCCATGAGAGAGTCCTGGGGGCGTTGCCATGAGAGAGTCCTGGGGGCTTTGCCATGAGAGAGTCCTGGGGGCTTTGCCATGAGAGAGTCCTGGGGGCGTTGCCATGAGAGAGTCCTGGGGGCGTTGCCATGAGAGAGTCCTGGGGGCGTTGCCATGAGAGAGTCCTGGGGGCGTTGCCATGAGAGAGTCCTGGGGGCGTTGCCATGAGAGAGTCCTGGGGGCTTTGCCATGAGAGAGTCCTGGGGGCTTTGCCATGAGAGAGTCCTGGGGGCGTTGCCATGAGAGAGTCCTGGGGGCGTTGCCATGAGAGAGTCCTGGGGCGTTGCCATGAGAGAGTCCTGGGGTGTTGCCATGAGAGAGTCCTGGGGGCGTTGCCATGAGAGAGTCCTGCATTCTTTGCCATGAGAGAGTCCTGCATTCTTTGCCATGAGAGAGTCCTGGGGGCGTTGCCATGAGAGAGTCCTGGGGGCGTTGCCATGAGAGAGTCCTGGGGGCGTTGCCATGAGAGAGTCCTGGGGGCGTTGCCATGAGAGAGTCCTGGGGGCGTTGCCATGAGAGAGTCCTGGGGGCGTTGCCATGAGAGAGTCCTGGGGGCGTTGCCATGAGAGAGTCCTGGGGGCGTTGCCATGAGAGAGTCCTGGGGGCGTTGCCATGAGAGAGTCCTGGGGGCGTTGCCATGAGAGAGTCCTGGGGGCGTTGCCATGAGAGAGTCCTGGGGGCGTTGCCATGAGAGAGTCCTGCATTCTTTGCCATGAGAGCCTCCTGCAGTGTTTGACATAAGAACATCCTAGAGTCTTAGCTGTGAGACAGTCCTGTGGGCATTGTCTTTAGAGAGTCCTTTGGGCGTTACCCCAAGAGATTACCGCAGGTATTGGGGGGGGTTGACCTGTTTAGTTCTTAGTCACAAACTCTGGGGTCACAGGGGACGGTCTGTGTGGTGGATTTGCTGCAGATTATACACTTGCAATGATTCTTCATCCAGCACGTTACGTATAAGTGACCTCGGGGGTACATATGGGGTGTTGGTGTATTTTGCCTGTAGTAATGATACTGTCGTGAAATGTTTAGCTGTGATCAGTCACTGAATGGGAGGATGAATGGCCGATATTACACACAGTTGGGTTCCTATAGATTGCTCCTAGTCCTACTACACAAGCCCGGGCTAGGTGACAACTCTAGACGCACATTGTCACATTACTTTGGATCACAAAAAAAAATCTGCAGCGACGCAACTCAGATCTACAGGGTCCAAAACTGACAACTAAACTCTTATGGTAACACCTCTGGGAAAATGTACGGAAACCTGAAACCTACCTATGAATGACTTACAGTACGTCCAACTCATCTTGTACTGAGTCATTTAAAGGGGTCTACCAAAATCAATACTTATCACACCGGACAAAGGATAAGTGTCTGGGACCCCCAAAGGGTCACGTAAACGGGGGTCTTGTTTCTGCCACGCTTCTGCTATATTCAATCTCTAATGCACTGACAGAGATAGCGGAGTACAGCACGTGGCTATCCTCATCAGTTCCATAGACTTTGAATGAAGCAGCACCGAACATGTGCAACCGCCACTCTATTTAAATGAGGGACACAGGACCCCCATTCTTGTGCACTGTGGGGGGTCCCAGCAGTGGCTCCCAAAGCAATCAGACATGTATCCTCTATCCTGTGGAGGAAATAGTTATGGAAAAAAACGCCTTTACGTCACTACCAGAGCTGCACTGACAATTCTGCTGTCGTATACTCCTCCAGAGCTGCGTCCATAGTTCTGCTTTTCTGAGAGCAGTGCACTGTGAGTGCTCAGAGAAAAGTTACCGAGTCAGAGCTCGATGCTGCAACCAAGCAGGAGTGTGAATGCAGCTCTAAGGAGGACTAGAGTAGAAAACACGTTAGAACGCCATGATATAAATAGAGCTCGTTGCACACTTGCACCTAGGTTCCGGTATTCTGTGCCTTCATAGGGAAGAATAGCGGAACCACCTGATCCGCAGGTGCCCGCAGGATCCCATTCACAAAAATGCGGTCTATCGGGTTCCAGTGTGACGTGAGTATCAACATCTTGCTGGACGAAATACCGCTGCATGATGGTCAGTGGTTCGTCTGTTAAGGATCCGTGTTTGGTCCGCGTGTCCGTTTTTTTCCCTTCCTGTGTCATCTGTATTCCGCGGATACTGCTAGGCTGAAAATTACATCCAAAGCATCTTCTACCAATGGTCCTTGGAAACCATCAACCAAACACAGATGTGTTGTCTCCGTGGTTTTCACGGTACCATAGACTATAATGTGCTTGAGGGATCCATAGTCAACAGACAAAAATAGGGCATGCTTCCGTGGTGTCACCATGGTCCATGGAAAACCACAGATGTGTGAATACACACTTAAAGGGGTTAGCCCATGACTAATGTAAAAAATTAAAATCAGACCTCATATAGGACATGACAGTTTCAGCCCTGCACCTCACATGGATCCAGAGATCTCCCCATTCATGGCTCTGCTAGATTTATATCAAGCTGACAGCTCAAGGGGAGTGTCTTTTCTACTGCAGCTCAGGGGGCGTGTCCATGCTCTCCCTATCACAGCTCAGGGGGCATGCCCATGCTCTCCCTATCACAGCTCAGGGGGCGTATCCATGCTCTCCCTATCACAGCTCAGGGGGCGTGCCCATGCTCTCCCTATCACAGCTAAGGGGGGCGTGTCCATGCTCTCCCTATCACAGCTCAGGAGGCAGCTGAAGGATGAAACTGAGCATGTGCGGCCTTCTCAGTGAGCAGGTCAAAGAAATAAGAAAACAACAAACAGCAGGTGGCGCTATACAGATACATTTTATTGAATAACTCAGTGGCTATGCAAAATTTTTAATTACATGCAATTACAAGTGTATTCAGATCCAGGTGCTGTAGAATATTGTTCGTGGGACAACCCCTTTAAAGGGCGTCTGTCAGCCTTCAGCTGCCCAGCAAACTGGAAACCAATTGATTAGAGTAAAAAAAAAAAAATAATAACTTTCAGCTGCCAAGCGCACATGTAAATAGGTACAAAACTGCTGACAGATGCCCTTTAAAGTCAATGGATACGTGATACGACCACGGACAGCACACAACTGCAATTCACCGACACGTGACAGAGTCCTTACTTCACCTTTTATCTAGAGTCTCCTGTACGCACAAATCCCAACACAATCAGAGCTCTGGAGCTGGTGAATCTGCGTTGCGATGCTGGCACTGTATCATGGTTGTCTTGCTCTTGCTTCTTCTCTCACTAACCTCTTCTCCCGTTGCCGTTTCCAGATCTGGGACAATCTATATTTTATACGACCGCTTGTCTCTTGCCCTTTCTGAGCGATGATATATTAAGCACTTTACCCTATACCATGATCTCTACCTTGGCCACATTCCCTCCTTTCCTCCACAAGGACATCACTGAGTATCTCAGTACATCCTTCTTACCCATGGCGATATGTAAGTACTCCCATCATTTGCTGCTTTTTTTTTATTCATTGTTTCCCTTAAAGGGGTTCTGCAGTTTGTTTAAACTGATGATCTATCCTCTGGATAGATAATCAGCATCTGATCGGCAGGGGTCCGACACCCGGGGCCCCCGCCGATCAGCTGTTTGAGAAGGCAGCGGCGCTCCAGTAGCGCCACGACCTTCTCACTGTTTACCGCTGGCCCAGTGACGTCACGACTTGTATCAACTGGCCTGGGAGCGGCTAAGCTCTGTTTACTTCAATGGAGCTTAGCCGCGCCCAGGCCAGTTGATACTAGTCGTGATGTCACTGGGCCTGCGGTAAACAGTGGGAAGGCCGTGGCGCTACTGGAGCGCCGCTGCCTTCTCAAACAGCTGATCGGTAGGGGTCCCGGCTGTCGGACCCCCGCCGATCAGATGCTGATGGTCTATCCAGAGGATAGATCATCAGTTTAAACAAACTGCAGAACCCCTTTAATTTAAAAGAGTTTTCCAAGACCAGGAACCCCGTTTGATATTGCCAGGCAGGGTGCAGGGCTTTAAAAAGACAAGACTCGCCTGTTCCAGCGCTGATCACCCTTCTCCTCTGCTTTGGGTGCCCACTGGACCGGATGTGTGAAATGCCATCTACAGGCACATCACTTCCTGCAGCCAATCAGTGGCCTCAGCGGTGACGTGTGCAGGTGACCGCTGCCACCACTGCAGCCAGTGATTGGTAGCAGTGACCTGTTGGCACATGACACGTCAATTCGGCAGAAGCCTGGCAATATCAAGGGGGTTGCCGGTCTCGGAGGACCCATTTAATGTAATTCTTGTCTTCAGGACGCATAGGGACAGGGGTGCAGATGTAGTTGTCACCTCCAGGTCCTGGTATGTGAAGATACCAGTATTATACATGGCACATTGTAGGTACAGATTTTGCATCAGGGAGGGCCCCCAATGGTGATTAGTAAGATTCTTTCTGCCTATAGGTATATAATGAAGACTTCTCTTTAAAGGGTTGTCTCACCTCAAACAGTGGTGGCGTATCACCGGTATAGGTCACCAATGTCAGATAGGGTGCGGGTCCCGGCGGACTCTATCTCTAGAACGGAGCTCCCAAAGTGAAGGAGAGCGCACTGCGCATGCGCAGCTTCCCTCCTTTCTTTTCAATAGGAGTGCCGAAAATAGCTGAGCCAGTGGGCATTTCCGTAGAAAGGAATAGAGGGTAGTCGTGCATACTTTGGGGCCCCCTTCTAGAGATAGGGACCCACACTTATCTGACATTGGTGACATATCCTAGTAATAATATTCCACCATAGACAACCCCTATAAGAAGCCTAATACAGTTTTGGGAAGCCATCAGCAAGGAGGCTGACCAGGACAGAGCACCTGACAGGTTCCTTGGCTCCAAGTTTACATGACGCATCTCGGACCGTCAGCACTCTCTTGCTTTTGGCATCCCAGTTGGGATTTGATATGTTCCAAAGGAGAAAGGGGGGACAACTAGAGCCCATGTCTGCTGGAGTAGAAGACACCCTCAAATCTATTAGTTTTAAAAGGGTTTTCCGAGATTTATTTACTGATGACCTATCCTGAGGATACCTGCCCGGTGAGGGTCCGACAGCCAGCAACCCCGCCGATCAGCTGTTTGAGAAGGCACAGGACCCTCACCGTTCCTGTGAGCGCCGAGGCCTTCTCCATACTGACCAAGCACAGCACAAGCCTATTCACTTCAATGGGGCTGAGCTGCAACTAGGCCATGTGACCGATAAACATGCCGTCGATCGGCCTGGGGAAAGCAGCGAGAGGACTGCGACACTACTGCGAGCACCGCTGCCTTCTCGATCAGCTGATCAGCAGGGGTCCCGGGTGTCAGACCCCCACCGATAAGATACTGATGACCTGTCTATAGGATAGATCATCAGTATTTAAGTCTCAGAAAACCCCTTTAAGATCAGTTTCTCATCCTTTGTTACCTCTTGGGTCAGGTATTCAAGGGCTGAACTACTTTTACTGCAAAGAAGCCTTCACCACACTGGTGATGGAAACCCTGCTCCTCCAAACACAATTGAGGTCTTTAAAATTAAAGGGGTTGTCCAGGATTAAAAAAAAAAAATGGCTGCTTTATTTTCCAGAAACAGCGCCACGCCTGTTCGCAGGTTGTGTCTGGGATTGCAGCTCTGCTGACGGATTTGCTTCTTTTGAATCATTTCTGCGCCGGTCTTATTTCTTGTGAGCAGTGGGTATGCCACGATTATGCCGTGGTCCCTCTTATATACTGAGGCCTCGTACCCTGGCTGTGATTCTGGAGATCCATTTCATGCCCCTTGGGATGATGGCGACATTTAGATTCCTCGAGACCTTCCGGACACCGGACAGCATGTTCCTATACCTGTTAGGTTTGCAGTGTTCCAGTGGCGGAGTAACCAATAGCATGTGATTGGATTGCTGCGCCCACTGGGTGTCATCACTGATGCCATAGCTGCGAAATCTGGCATGTTGGACGTATATCTTCATTAGTTTTTTTTTTTAACTCTAATCAATTGGTTTCCAGTTTGCTGGGCAGTATTGTAAACATTTTGCTCAGGGGAAGCCATCAGGCAGTTTAGGGTACTTTCACACTAGCGTTTTTCTTTTCCGGCACTGAGTTCCGTCAAAAGGGCTCAATGCCGGAAAAGAACTGATCAGGCATATCCCCATGCATTCTGAATTGAGAGCAATCCGTTCAGGATGCATCAGGATGTCTTCAGTTCAGTCTTTTTGACTGATCAGGACGAAGATAAAACCGCAGCATGCTACGGTTTTATCTCCGGCGAAAAAGACTTGCCTGAATGCCGGATCCGGCATTTTTTTCCTTCTGGTCTGTGCATGCCGGATCCGTTTTGCCGGATGACACCAGAAAGATGGATCCGGCATTTCAATGCATTTTTTTTAACGATCAGGCATTTTTAAGACTGATCAGGATCTGCCGCAAGTGTGAAAGTAGCAGTTGTGGATATACCATGAATGGCAAAGGTGGGAATACCCCTTTAGGCCTCTTTCACACGGGCGGCATGTGCGCCCCGTTGCCGTATTGCGGACCACATTTACACGGGTGCGGTTCCGTGGGCATTCCGCATCACGGATGCGGACCTATTCACTTCAATGGGTCCGCAAATCCGGAGATGCGGAATGGTGCGGAACGGAAGCACGGAGAGGAGCCCTACGGAGTGCTTCCGTGGGGTTTCGTCCCGTACTTCCGTTCCGCAAAAAGATAGAACATGCCCTATCTTTTTGCGGAACGGCCGGATTGCAGACCCATTCAAGTGAATGGGTCCGCGGTCCGCTGCGGCTGCCCCGCGGACTGTGCTTGTGCATTGCGGCACTACATGGCAGCATTATACATTCAAATTGCTAAATACAGACATACAGTAGTATGAGGCCAGGAGCAGCCACTTGCTGACGGTTTCTACTTTTTTTATTTTAAGAACAGAAACTGGTAGGTAACTAAGGTCTTCTAAAATCAGATTGCTGGGGGTCTGACTCTCTGCACATGCGCTGATCAGCTGTTCGGAGGGACTGCGGCCTCTCCCTTGTCTACCTCGATCCGTCTACCTACCTGCCATCTAGTACCATAACTACCGTGCAGGGTATTGCAGATTTTTCCTATTCCCTTCAATGCAATTTCCTGTACCCCCGCTAAGTAAACGGCATGCAGGTAGACAGACTGATGTAAGCAATGAAGAGGCTGCCGCGCAAGCGCCACAGCTCTTTCAAACAGCTGATCGTCAGGGGGGTCAGACTTCCACCGATCTGGTGTATCCTGCATTTAGGCCACTAGTCCACTATCTTGAACCCAGAAAACCCCTTTAATCATTGGACCATAATAGGTTCTTCCATTTTTGATTGGCCTTTCTGTCTCAATTCCACCTTATTTTCAAGACTCCTGCTTGCTATCAGTGAATGAAAAGACCCAATTTTTGCATCCAGACTTGTCCTGCTCACACGCGAACACGGTTTATTACAGCAGATCACTATTGCGCATGTAACATGCCGTACGGTCTGTGTAAGCAGCACAATGCAGTGCAGGTTTCCATTACCAGAAAGCAAGCAGAGGAGGGACTTAAACACTAAGCATATTACGTTGGGCGTATGATGGATGCAGTTCTGTGGAGTGTTCTGCCATTTGGTATACTTGGTGTAAGGTGTCAGATGTGATGGTGCCCAAACAGGCGACACCCCACCCCGCGGCGCACCTCTCTTGTCACTACGGTGTCATGTAACCACGTACAGGGCCACAGTGCTGAGTGTCCTCTCTCCGTTACAGTGGGATCTAGCAGGCGAGAGGGCGGTGTTCCTGCGCATGTCAACCTGTCCGCGTCTTCAATGCTTATGATCGCAATGCAGTACACATCAAACCCAGGTAAGTGTCCTTCAAGAGGGCTCGCAGGTAGGTTCATCCAAACTTGTTTACACAAACTTGTTCCAAAGGAAATGAAAGGGTTTATCCAGGATTTTAATATTGATGGACTATCCTCAGGATGGGGCCACCAATATATGATCGTCAGGGGTCCGACGCCCCACCCCCTTGCTGATCTGCTGTTTCTGAGTAGTTCCGGCACTGGGTTATGCCATCCTTGTGTACTGCTCCCATTGAAGTGAATGGAAGCAGACCCCGCTGACCATATATCGATGGATGGGCCATCAATCTTAAAATCCTAGAATACCCCTTTAAGTGTACAAGCACCAGTAAACTTTTTTTGTGCAATTTTTAAATGGATATTCTGGTCATTTGAAGTTATTAGATCAGTGGGGGTCCTACCGATGGGACCCTCACCAATCACGAGAATGAGGTATTCCTAGACCCTCAGAGCCCCCCAAAATGAACGGAGTGGCCGGTCGAGTATGCACACTGCCACTTCATTCATCTCTATGGGAGTGCTGTACTCTCATAGAGATGAATGGAGCCTCAGTGCCCATGCTCGACTTGCTGCTCTGTTCATTTTCAGGGGAGCCCTATGGGGGTATGGAGCCCACTTTTTTATGATCGATGGTGGTGCCAGTGATAGGACCGCCACTTATCTAGTAGTAGATACAGGATACCTTCAAATTACTAAAATACTTCATTAAGCTGAAGAAAAGGTGAGTTGGAGGTGTCACTCGAATAGCTTGCCCCGCAGCCTCTACCCCCCATGCCCTATGAGGCAGGCATACATTATAATGCTGGCCTGGATACTAATCTGCATATTGTTATATAGCACCGTTTTTTAGACACCAATCAACCATGCCATTAAAACCACCGGCCTAATATTGTGCAGTTCCCCCTCGTGCTCTGACCTGTCGAGGCCTGGACCCCACAAGATCTCTAGTGTCAAGATGGTAGCTGCTTGTACGTAAGTGCTGTAAGGTATTAGGTGCGGCCTCCACCAGAACATCCCACACATGATCAGTCGGATTGAGATCTGGGAAATTTGGAGACCAAGCCATTACCTTGAACCCATTTTTTGCAGTGCGGCCGAGGCGTTATCCTGTCGAAAGAGGTCACTGCTGTTAGGGGTATTGCTGCTAGGACGGGGGAATGGGGGGTACTTGTCTGTACAGTGTTTAAGTAGGTGGTATGTGTCACATCCACAGGACGGCAGGACCCAAGATTCCCAGCAGAACATTGTCCAGAGTAGGGATGTCGACATCCCGTTGCTCTCTATGCTGCTTCAGTTCCCGCCACATGGAGAGCAATGACAGCAGAAGTAGTGAATTAGTTAAGGCTAGGTTCACACTAGCACTTGACACCTTCGGCAGGCTGTATCGGCAGGGAGCAGCCTGCCGGAGATATCTGGATCTAGCATTGCTGGAATGATGTATCAACTGAGGAGTGGAGACCACCCTGAATACATGGAAGCCAATGTTATGGTGCAATGTAGAGGGCACCAGCTGCTGGCATACAGGGGGCATAGCCGCCGATACTGAGGAGAATATGGTCTAGCCCTGGCGCTCGTCCTGTGAGCTCTGCTGCCAGAGGGATGTTCTTATCAGCGGCTCAATGCTCAGACCTGTGGGCGTAAGCGGCTCCTTGTCTGCTCCTCAGGGTTGTCAATGATACCTCCTCCCGGGCTCTCACCCCTGCTCACCCCTCTTTCCCCTGGCTCCACTGCCACATGCGGCCGCTGATAAGAAGATGGCGTGCGCCAGGTAGCGCGCGCATCATGTTCTCTAATCTGAACTTCTACACTAAGCTGTGCAATGGCGCAGCTTAGTATCGGAAAAATACCAATCTCGGTATCGAATCGAACCGGGTGTCAAAGTATTAAAAAAGTTTTGAGATTTCAATACCCAGTGCAACCCAAGTCCAGAGCAGCCTCCGCCGGCTTGTCTTATTCCCATAGTGCATCCGGTGCCGCCTCTTCCCCAGGTAAGCGATGCTCATTCACCCGGTTGTGATGTAACGAAAACATGGTTCAGACCGGGCCACCGAAACCTATTTTTCCAGTTCTGGTGCTTACATGTCCATTGTAGGACAGGTCTCAGCTTTACAGCATCTCTTCGGTGGCATCGGACCAGGTGGTCCAGCCTTCACTGCCGTCGTACAGCCACGGGCGCCCATGACTCTGTGTTCGCCAATTCCCCTTCCTTGGACCTCTTCTGGTAGGTACTAACTCCTGCATACCGGGAGCCCTCCACAAGACTGTCTGTCCTCTACCCATCACAAACTGGTCCTTGTCAGAGTCGCTCAGATCCTTACACTTTCCTTACATGTTCCTGCT
Source organism: Bufo bufo (assembly GCF_905171765.1). NCBI lineage: Eukaryota > Metazoa > Chordata > Amphibia > Anura > Bufonidae > Bufo > Bufo bufo. The sequence continues at coordinate 19,667,172 of NC_053399.1, read as the reverse complement.
TCCAACACATCAACTTGACTTGCAGCCTAATATATCTCACCCCTTTAATAGGAGCCATTGTCTCCAGACAATCAAAATCATTCACTTTACTGGTTTTAATGATGTGGCTGATCGGTATATGGTACTAGTATTTAAAGGGGTTGTGCCATCACTAGTATATGCCATCAATCAATGTCAGATAGGTGTGGGTCCCACCTCTGGAACGGGGCCCCCAAAGCGAAAGAGAATGCACTGCGCATGCGCAGCATGCTCTCTGTTCTCAAAAGGATGGTACCGCCGCACTCAATGGGGCACATTTATCAAGCTTGACTGTTTTTAGGCATAAAATTAGACTTAAGTATTTGCTCCGTCTGTCTTTTTTTTTTTTTGCCGTGTATTTCTAAAAAGTTGCAAGCACGCCCTGAATTATACTAGGCTTATTGCTATTAGTCTGACCTCTAGTGGATCTTTGTCAGCATAGCAGGTTCATATTCACTAAGACTGGTCTCATTAGTATGCGCATGAAAATGTTGCACAAGTGAGCTGAAAATAGGCGCACGTCTCCATTAAAGTGCGACTTTTAAGGCAAAATTTTGCTCAACTCACCACTCAAAACTGACACTGAAAAGTACACCAGCCCTGGAGAGCAGTAGAAATGAGACTCCATCAAGGGCGCAACTAGGTCGGAAAATAGGCGCAAAAGTTAGAAAACTTCTAAATTAGTCTAAAAAATATTCCAAATCGGTGAATGAGGCGCAAATACCTTTAAAACAGGCTTAAACATATGACAGTCTAAAACAGCAATTTTATGCCTAAAAAGAGAGGCAGACTCTATAGTAAATCTGCCCCAATGTTTTCTATTCAGAAGATAATTTTATTGTTGCATATTAGTTCAACAAAGTCCAGGCAAAACATATTTTCCAGTAATACTCCTACAGGTTGGTCGAACATTATAACAACAAAATAGATGTCATGTGCCATCTGTTATATGGTCCTTCGTGAATCATGCATCTTTCCCTTTGTCGCACAGTAACCGCAATATTGAGTAAAGAGATGCAGGATTTGCATCTATTTTGTTGTTATATATACGATTGGATATACATTATAGCATTGTTTATATCAGTCATAGTGACATGGACCTATGTCCCTGACCATAGAGACCACCTGCTTTCTGTGTCGGAATATACTGTATTTTTCAAACTAGAGGAGGAAAATAAAAAAAAAAGTATTTTTCGTCAGACCCCGATTCTTGATCACGCCTCAGATCAGACCCTAAAAACAGACCCCAAGTTCCATCAGATCTCAGATCAGACCCCATCAGCCTCAAATCAGACCCCCAACCTCTATTTGCCTCAGATCAGACCCCATCAGCCTCAAATCAGACCCCCAACCTCCATCAGCCTCAGATCAGACCCCTATGAGCCCTAAATCAGACCCCCAACCTCCATCAGCCTCAGATCAGACCCCCATCAGCCTCAGATCAGACCTCTGATCAGACCCCCATCAGCCTCAGATCAGACCCCCATCAGCCTCAGATCAGACCCCCATCAGACCTCTGATCAGACCCCCATCAGTCTCAAATCAGACCCCCAACCTCTATCAGCCTCAGATCAGACCCCTATGAGCCCTAAATCAGACCCCCAACCTCCATCAGCCTCAGATCAGACACCATCAGCCTCAAATCAGACCTGCCAACCTCCATCAGCCTCAGATCAGACCCCCATCAGCCTCAGATCAGACCCCCATCAGCCTCAGATCAGACCCCCATCAGCCTCAGATCAGACCCCCATCAGCCTCAGATAAGACCCCCATCAGACCTCTGATCAGACCCCCATCAGTCTCAAATCAGACCCCCATTAGCCTCAGATCAGACCCCAGCAGACCTCTGATCAGACCCCCATTAGCCTCAGATCAGACCTCAGAGCAGATAAAAAAAATAAAAAATAAACTTACCTCAGGTCATAGAGAGCACCTACATGGTCAGTACATCGTGCAAAGCGGGGCCCGGAAGTAGACCAGGGAGGGTGAGTAGAGCCAGTACATCGCTTCCCTCACCGCTCACCATAATGGAAGCGGTCATTAGCATTCAGACTATAAGACGCCATTTTTCTCTTACTTTTGGGGGGAAAAGTGTGTTTTATAATCTGAAAAATACATTAATTTGTGGTTTGATTAATTATGCTCTCATCGATCGTATACAATTGTTTGATAAGGATACTATGGTGATTGTTTTTCTATGGTTGCCATCCATTGCATAGATTTTTTAGTTTTATGTACTTTTACATGGACTCATATAGCAGAAGAAGCTCTGATTAGACCAAAACGTTCAACCAACCTGTAGGAGTATTACTGGAAAAATACGATTTATGCTCTTGTTCAGACTTTGTTGAACTAAATGCAATAATAAAATTATCTTCTGAATAGAATACATTGAGTTCCGTGGTACCATCCTTTTATGACGATTTGCCTGTAGCCTACCACTGGCACCACAACCACCTTACTGGAGTGCAGGTGTCAATGAATTGATTTACGCTCTCCATGCACTTCTATGGGAGTTCTGAAAAAACCTGAGTGATAGATGTGGCTCCTACCTCCGGGACCCTATCTGACATTGGTGGCATGTCCGAGTGATATGCCAGCAAGGTCTGAGACGAGACAACCCCTTTAAGCACTGTATGGCAGTATTATGTGGGCCCTGCGTGGTAACATTATTTAGGAATTGTAATGGGGGTAGTATTGCTTCCACCATACAGCAGTTTTTGTACACCCTGCAGGTGAGAAATGAACTTGTCATAATGTTCGCGGTGTGAAATGCCGATGGAACCCAGAAAAACATTGGGGGTCATTTACTAAGCGTGCTTTGCCTGTGCTGGCATACGGGCAACGTTCGTGTGCAGGAGGCCTCAGCATAGGACATCAATATCATATCGGTTGGGGTCCGACACCCGGACCCCCCCGCCAATCAGCTGTACGAGGAGACGGCGCATTCATTGTGCACGTGCCGTCTCCCTTCTCTCTTCCTGTTCGCTGCTGCTTTGTCGGACCCCCACCGATCTGATATTGATGTCCCATCCTGAGGATAGGTGATCTATAGTAAGGCCTCATGCACACAGCTGTTGTGCGGCCGTTCCGTGCATTTGGGACCGCAATTGTGGTCCCCAATGCACGGGCAACATCTGCGCAGCGGGTCGGACCCATTCAACTTGAATGGGTCCGAGGTATGTCCGCACCGCAAAAAAATAGGACATGTTATATTTTTTTGCGGTGCGGAACCATGGAAAGAAATACCACAGAAGCACTCCGTAGTGCTTCCGGTGTTCTGTTCCGTGACTCCGTTCCGCATCTCCGGAATTGCGGACCCATTCAAGTGCCATTCAACGGCCATGTGCATGAGGCCTAAAAGCCCGGAAAACCCCTTTAATGCATTTTATTTTGCATTTTGCATTTTTCTGAGAACTTTATATCATTTCTTCACCATTATTAAGATCTTGGCTTGCTGTCAGTGAACGGGAGCATTTAAATAAAACCAGACTGTCCCTTTACTTGCAAGACGAACTGTAACAAGGAATGTGTCTTTTTAACTGTCTTGTTTTCTGCCCGTTCCCCCATAGTGTACCACTGCCAGCTGCTGGAGTGTCTCATGAAGTATAAGCAGGAGGTGTGGAAAGTAAGTAGGAAGCGGGAATCAGGCGACATGGCCGCCGTGTGTGTCTACGAGTCATCCACCTGCTACTGCTGGGGTCTCCCTGAGGGGTGGGGGCATAGGTGCAGTGGAGACCAGTGGCGTACACAAATATTATAGGGCCCCGTCGCAAATTTTAGTATGGGCACCCCAACCCCAAAGGTTGCCTTCTGCCTCGCCCACTTTACCCAGCTTGTATGTCACCAAAATTGGATCAAGTGCTGCATAAATATGGCGCCCGTTCTGAACCCCACATTTTTCAATGTTTTTACATCAGACAACTGGCATTGATAAATTTCCCCCCTACAGCTCTAAATCTCTACTTCCCCTCTCACAGTATATTATAAAACTGCCATCAGCCACCACTATGGGGGCTCAGTGCATAGGAATTTATACAGTTACCATTGAACTCAGTGGAAGGTGTAAAAATCTCTAATAAAAAAAACTGAGCTCCCTCTAGTGTTGGCTATATGAAAGTGCTAGGGCTCTGTATTTTAAGGCAGAACAGAGCGCCCGCATTTGCGTTCATCCATCACTAGAAGGAGCTCAGTTGATAGAGATTTTTACCATTTCCATTGAGATCGATGGTAACTGTATAAATTCCTATAAGTTTGGCATCGGGCTGCCGCTCACCATGGGCCCCATAACAGTGGCCTGCCTCCATGGTGAGTACGCATCTGGTGGAGATACTACAGGGCCTGACCATGTGTAGACGTGGGTTTAGTATCCAGTGCAGGTGATCTGGTGCAGTGTGAGGGTTTCTTCAGAGGCTGGTAGCACAGTTATAGCACTTCCCCCTGTGGACCTCATGCCACATTCCTGGGTTCTAATATACTGGATAATTTTTTCCATAGGATTTGCTCTATGTAATTGCCTACGGACCCTCCCAAGTGAAACCCCCAGCAGTGCAAATGCTTTTTCATTACTGGCCTAATTTGAAACCTCCGGGGGCCATAAGCGAATACCGGGGATTGCAGTATACAGGTAAGAAAACACCCAAATATATATATATACTTCATATAGAGCACGTCCCCTGTGGTAAAAAATAATCAGTAACATTTCTTATGTGGCATTGTTTAAAATTCAGATGTTTATAGTAACATGAGCACCAACAGAAGCAGCCGGTGAAGGTAACAACCACTAATGTCCGCCATTACAGTTGTCACCCAGCTTACCACACGCAGTGAACTGCAGAGCTGCACTCACTACTGTGTACATACATTACATTACTTATCCTGTACTGATCCTGAGTTACATCCTGTATTATACTCCAGAGCTGCACTCACTATTCTGCTGGTGCAGTCACTGTGTACATACATTACATTACTTCTCCTGTACTGACCCTGAGTTACATCCTGTATTATACTCCAGAGCTGCACTCACTATTCTGCTGGTGCAGTGTCACGGCTGAGGATGGGGGAAATCCTCAGCCGTGTGGAGCCCGGTGATGTTACGGCTGCTTGGCCATGAAGACAGGATTAGGGAGCAGGTCACCTCCTAAGGCATCCCTAACCTGACCCTGGCTCCTAGCTACATGAGCCAACCTTGATGGTAGGAGGGCCCATGCTCCGGAACCTAAAAGTCCCTGCTAGCCCTCAAGATGACCCTCACCTAGGAGCTGAGTAAGACAAGCCCACTCCTCCTAGACACGGAGGAGCAGGAGTCTCAACGGCCAAGCTGCAGGAAAAGGGGAGACATAAACAGCTCTATGGATATGGCAGGTGAACAAAGAGTTCCACCTACCTGCCACAGCCTTGCTGACTGGATCCCTGTGTTAGCAGGGTGCAGATCACAAGCGCATCCCCACACAGGGACCCAGATCCATAGCTGCACAAAATCACATATAAAACATCACACGGACATCACACATAACTAGAAATAACTTAAAGCGACATTATGGTTATGACATTAAGGTTTATGACCACAGGGGTGGCTCTTACTGGCAGGTAATAAATACATGAGGCTGCTCTCAGCTAAGCATGGCTGAAGCAACCTGAAGGCCTGCAAAAGCAGTGAGGCTTTATAGGCCAAGAAGCCACACCCCACAGTCGGACACACCCAGTGATCACACACACTAGGAAGGGGATTAACCCTTCCAACACCAGGGAAGGGAAAACACCACTTAAAGGGAACGTGCACACATCACACACAAAACCGCATGCGCAGCGTAGCGAGCTGCATGGCACAGCTCAGCCTGCTACGCTGCCACATACATACTGTTGCCAGCGGCAACCACAGGTGAGGCCAATACCACAGCCCTCACCTGTGATTGAACACCAATGAAAACCGCTGACAACCGCATGCGGTTCAGGAGTCACGGTCATAGCCATGGCCGTGACATGCAGTCACTGTGTACATACATTACTTATCCTGTACAGATCCTGAGTTACATCCTGTATTATACTCCAGAGCTGCACTCGCTATTCTGCTGGCGGAGTCACTGTGTACATACATTACTTATCCTGTACTGATCCTGAGTTACATCCTGTATTATACTCCAGAGCTGCACTCACTATTCTGCTGGTGCAGTCACTGTGTACATACATTACATATCCTGTACTGATCCTGAGTTACATCCTGTATTATACTCCAGAGCTGCACTCACTATTCTGCTGGTGCAGTCACTGTGTACATACATTACTTATCCTGTACAGATCCTGAGTTACATCCTGTATTATACTCCAGAGCTGCACTCACTATTCTGCTGGTGCAGTCACTGTGTACATACATTACATATCCTGTACTGATCCTGAGTTACATCCTGTATTATACTCCAGAGCTGCACTCACTATTCTGCTGGTGCAGTCACTGTGTACATACATTACTTATCCTGTACTTATCCTGAGTTACATCCTGTATTATACTCCAGAGCTGCACTCACTATTCTGCTGGTGCAGTCACTGTGTACATACATTACTTATCCTGTACTGATCCTGAGTTACATCCTGTATTATACTCCAGAGCTGCACTCACTATTCTGCTGGTGCAGTCACTGTGTACATACATTACTTATCCTGTACTGATCCTGAGTTACATCCTGTATTATACTGCAGAGCTGCACTCACTATTCTGCTGGTGCAGTCACTGTGTACATACATTACTTATCCTGTACTGATCCTGAGTTACATCCTGTATTATACTCCAGAGCTGCACTCACTATTCTGCTGGTAATACAGCATGGCTAGGTGTAAGGGCTTTTATGGGACTGCTGTAGTAAACACTATTTTATTTCCCCAGCCTGGAACCCTATCCATTGCCAGCACATAGAATGCCACAACGCCATCAACAAGCCGGCAGTGAAGGTACAGCCGATCCTCCATGTGTGATATATGTGTAGCTGTGTCTTACATTCACTCTGGAGATGTGTCCTGTGTATATGAAGCGATCGGTGAGATTCGGATGATTTCGAGCGCTGAGCCGCTCAGTGAAGGGTAATGACTGGTGAGGTGATCCTTCCATATCACAGGAAAGCACAGATGTGGCCCCCAGCAAACAGCTTCCTGGACCCTGGAATGGGTGTTATCATGGGAAGAGGATTATTGGGCTTGTAGTTCACCAATGCTACCACTAGATGTCCACTACTTTAAGTTTAACCTGACATCATTTTTTTTTTTCCCTACGGCAGATGTGTATTGATGCGGCACTCTCAGTGGCCCTCGGGGACAAGCCGCCCCCACTGTACCTGTGTGAGGAATGCAGCCAGAGAATCACAGGGTGAGCACCTGAATGGGCGTTGTGCGCTCCCTCTTGTTGCAGCTTTTGTAGATGAATATCTCTTGCCAAAAATAATGTCTAAATGACATTTCAGCTAGATTAGCGATGGGGGCGCTGTTGCATAGATATCTATGGAAGGTATTTGCTGCTTGTGGTGGTGAAAAGTGGTACTGCAACTGAAAAATGCCTCCGTGCAGTCATGGTAAGATTTAATGGATCCATTTATATCAAGATCATTCCAAAAAAGTGATCAGTTACATTCAGCGCAAATCTCTAGCAGATGCTAAATGTAGTTTGTGTGAAATAAACTGTACTTTATAGGAACTTGTAAATTGTCCGTCTGTTACTCACAGATCTTTCTGTTCATTTCTTCGCTCAGGGATCACAGTGCGTGGCTGATCGATGTTCTCCTCCCGCAAGGTACGTGTAATGCAGCATCAATATAAAAATTATTAAAATAATAATAATAGCAAATAATACAATAATAAGTCATAATAAGTGACAAAGGTCACACGCTATAGGGCAGGAGTGCACAACCTGCAGCCCGGGGGCCACATGCGGCCATTGATACTGTGCGGGTTCAGTCTGGCAATGTGGCCCCCAACCATTAAATGTTGTGCACCCCTTTCAGTAGGGTGTAGTTTATATATATTAGTACCTATGGTGCAGTCCGATCTATTCCCTATAGCGCAGACTCAGGCCTCTTGCACACAAACAGTTTTTTTTTCCGTTCCGTTTTTGCGGATTCCGTTTGCGGTCCGTATGCGGAAGCATTCATTTCAATGGTTCGGCAAAAAAAAACTGAATGTACTCCGTATGCATTCTGTTTCCGTATTTCCGTTCCGCTGAAAGATAGAACTTGTCCTATTATTGCCCGCCAATAACGATCCGTGGCTCCATTGAAGTCAATGGTTCTGCAAAAAAAACTTAATGCATACGGAATGCATCCGTATGTCTTCCGTATCCGTTCCGTTTTTTGCGGAAACATCTATTAAAATTTTATGCCCAGACAAATTTTTTTATGTACTTACTGTTTAAACATTATTGTATGCTTCCGTTTCCGTTTGCGATCCGCAAAAAACGGATCACAAACGGAACAGCAAAACGGAACGGAAGCGGAAACACTACTGAAACAAAAAAATGAAAAAACTGATCCGTTTAAAACGGACCGCAAAACCATACGGTCGTGTGCAAGAGGCCTCAAGGAGGGAAAATCTGCAGCTGCACCTTCCTTCCCGGCATGGGGTCTGAGGAGGTTTCCGACATTTAGGCCTGTCTCAGATGGCCATAAAGCTGTTTTAGGATCGATCTCATGTCCCCACATTGTCCGTCTTGGGGTACTGTCACACGGGCGTTGCGGGAAAATGTGCGGGTGCGTTGCGGGAACATGCGCGATTTTTCCGCGCGAGTGCAAAACATTGTAATGCGTTCTGAACTCGCGTGAGAAAAATCGTGCATGTTTGGTACCCAAACCCGAACTTCTTCAAAGTTCGGGCTTGGGAACAGTGTTCTGTAGATTGTATTATTTTCCCTTATAACATGGTTATAAGGGAAAATAATAGCATTCTGAATACAGAATGCATAGTAAACTAGCGCTGGAGGGGTTAAAAAAATAAAAAATTATTTAACTCACCTTAATCCACTTGATCGTGCAGCCGGCATCGCTTCTGTCTTCATCTTTGCTGATTGCAGGAAAAGGACCTGTGGTGACGTCACTCCGGTCATCACATGGTCCGTCACATGATCTTTTACCATGGTGATGGATCATGTGATGGACCATGTGATGACTGGGGTGACGTCACCACAGGTCCTGTTGCTGCACACAGCAAAGATGAAGACAGAAGAGATGCCGGCTGCGCGATCAAGTGGATTAAGGTGAGTTAAATTATTTTTTATTTTTTTAACCCCTCCAGCCCTATTGTACTATGCATTCTGTATTCAGAATGCTATTATTTTCTCTTATAACCATGGTATAAGGGAAAATAATAATGATCGGGTCTCCATCCCGATCGTCTCCTAGCAACCGTGCGTGAAAATCGCACCGCATCCGCACTTGCTTGCGGATGCTTGCAATTTTCACGCAACCCCATTCACTTCTATGGGGCCTGCGTTACGTGAAAAAGACACAATATAGAGCATGCTGCGATTTTCATGCAACGCACAAGTGATGCGTGAAAATTACCGCTCATGTGAACAGCCCCAAAGAAATGAATGGGTCGGGATTCAGTGCGGGTGCAATGCGTTCAACTCACGCATCGCATCCGCGCGGAATACTCGCCCGTGTGAAAGGGGCCTTAGGGTACTGTCACACTAGCGTTTTTCTTTTCCGGCATAGAGTTCCGTCCTAGGGGTTCTATACCGGAAAAGAACTGATCAGTTTTATCCCCATGCATTCTGAATGGAGAGCGATCCGATCAGGATACATCAGGATGTCTTTTTGACTGTTAAGGACGGAGATAATACCGCAGCATGCTACGGTTTTATCTCCGGCTAAAAATCCGGAACACTTGCTGGAATGCTGGATTCGCCATTTTTTTCCATAGGTATGTATTCAAAATACCGCATTACCGGACACGTCCTTCCGGTCTGCGCATGCGCAGACTGAAAAAAATTAATGCCGGATCCGTTTTTCCGGATGACACCGGAAAGACGGATCTGGCATTTCAATGCATTTGTAAGACGGATCAGGATTCTGATCAGTCTTAGAAATGCCATCAGTTGGCATACGTTTTGACGGATCCGGCAGGCAAGTGTGAAAGTAGCCTTACAGAACAGCTTCTTGTTAGATTCTAGGATATTCTCTATCGATCAGGGCGCAGAAGATGAATCGCCTGGTAATAGCCATGACTGACGGCAGCCGATCCCGCGCTCTACTGTCCTGGTCATAGGAAAACTCCACACATTAATCACTATCCAGAATCCATCAATAAGTCATTCCCTCGGCTCTTTATAAAACTATACGTAACATAAAAACCAATTCCGTAGAAATGTAGAGAAAAATCAGCTCAAATCACAACAGAATGTAATGATCCATCATTTATTTGTCACTTCTATAGCGCTGACATTTTCCACAGCGCTGTACAAACATTATCATCACTCGCTGTCCCCAGAGGAGCTCACAATCTAAATTCAGTAAAGTCAATGGAGTATGAAAGGAAACCCACATACAAACTCCATGCGGAGGTTGTCCTTGGTTGGATTCGAACCGAGAACCCCAGCGCTGCAAGGCACCAGTGCTATCCATTTATACATCGAAAAGAAAAATATTATCATACTGTATAAAAATGACACAAAATAAATTAATTCAAATAAAAGAATGAATTCACAATTATCTAAAACAGTAAAAAAGAATACAAATAGAATTAGGCTACTTTCACACTAGCGGCAGTGTGATCCGGCAGGCAGTTCTGTCGTCGTCGGAGCTGCCTGCCGGATCCGCTAATCAGTGCGACAACTGACAGCATTTGTAGACAGATCCGTCTACAAATGCATTGCAAGAATGGATCCGTCTCTCCGGTTGTCATGCGGATGGACGGATCCGTCTTGCAGTCTTTTTCACAGACCGGAAGGACGGATCCGGCACTAATGCAAGTCAATGGGAATTAATGCCAGATCCGGCCACCATGCCCTTCTGTAGGCTGATAGCTGTAGGCTGTCCGGGAATGATGGGAGTTGTAGTTTTGCAACAGCTGGAGGGCCGCAGGTTGAGCATGCCCGTGCATTCCCCATGTAATAACAATTCTGGAGCATCTATTCTTATGGCTCTGTGTTGTGCCATTCCTTTATTATTTCTACTAGAAGTTATGAATGAATTGCTAGCAGTCTGCAGTAAGGGTACAGAGGGGTGTTACCAGTTGGGGGGGTGTACCTGCACAGACTCACTCTATCCAATCAGTTAATAATCAAGTAAGATGTCGCACTAGGAAAAAAGGACACCAAGTCGGTGCTCCTGTGAAATTGAGACCACTCACTCAATGCAAAAAAGTAATAATAAATAGTATAACAGGGCACTCAAGAAACCGTGACCATGTGGTTAAACAGTTAAATACTTTATTTGTGATTATAATCTATCAAAATGCTGGAATTCAATTGTATATACAATATGATATTATCTTCGATAATAATGATCGATTATATACTCAAATGAGATAATTATATTCGGCAGCATACAATAAGAAAAAATAATAATAAATAAAAAATAATTGATGATTCAATTAACACAATATGTAAAATCAAGGCAATATTCTTAGAAATGGATAGTAGTTGTGAATCAATAATCCCAAGATAAATAATGTCAATAGCTTATAGTTGTTGCACCTGGGTATCGGTGTATAAAATCAGGTATATAAAGTCAAGTCTTTATGTCCACTTTCGATATCGGCAGCGTCCCACCGAAATGAAACAAGTAGCGGCGTCCCGCTACAAAATTACTTGCAAGTATAGGTTAATTGGTTACCTTATATTCGACCGAAGACTTTGCAGACTTTGGATCTATTCCTCTCCCTTAATGTGCCCGTGGTTATTCGGCACAGTGTATCAGGAGGTTTTTCCTCGACGGCTCTGTAGTTCTGTTTCACGTCACTGCCAGAGTCCCTGACTTACGGCCTCTGAATGGAAGATTCCGCAATGATGTTATGCTTGGGATTTTGCAGTGGTGTTGTATCAGAGATTTCTCGTCGGGAGGAGTATCCAGGTATAGTCAGTCAAATGGTCGATTTAAGGTGCTTGGATCCTTCAATGGTTAAGTAGGGGGTGTAGCACCAGACGCGTTTCGGGGTCCAACGTATTGCCCCTTCCTCAGTGGTATGCTTCACCCCTACCAATGCCCCTCTTATATACTCCATCTTCTCTGGTTTCATTGGTCACTCCTTTAAACACCAAAACCTGTTTGCTAATTGACACAGGTGTCCAAAATTGCCCTTCTGACTTGATCTCAGAAATGGTTAATCTTAAAAGGGATATTTATAACTCTTAGCAATGAAATATAGTTATATATGTTCACCCACTAGTATAACTTGGACTTATATACTTCCTAAAGAAAAAACGCATGGTCACCCCATGCGTTTTTCATGCGTTTTTCATGCGTTTTTCTTTTTAAAAAAATGTAAAAAAAAAAAATTTTTTTTTTTTTTTACTCTTTACCCCACAAGCCATACATCATAATAATGGGCCATAAACGATAATCAGTGAGGAACATTACATAAAATATAAATAAATATATATATTTAAATCATTTTAAAACACTATATATATATATAAAAAATGTTATACACATAAAACTTGTTGTGGGAAATGAAGTATATGGATGGAGACCCCTGTGTAGAGGAAAAACCGCATGCAATATACCAGACATGCGGTTTGTCGTCGACACATGGATCCCCATCTCACTCATAAAAATCCAAAGAGCTCGAATTCTGCGTTGAGACCCTTGGGTATCAGGGAATCAAATTCCAATATTCTCTTTGTTTCGAGTCTGGACATTTTCTCTATGTGGTTGCCTCCTCTCCATTCTTTTACTACTTTGTCTATGGCAAAAAACTTCATACCTGAGGGGTCCTGGTTATGGCTAATTTTGAAGTGATATGATAATGAGTGATTTTCTACTCCTTTCCGTATATTATTCATGTGTTCCGAAATTCGCTTTTTTAATGTTCTCTTAGTCCTACCAATATATAGTCGTTTACATGGACATTCAATAGCGTAAATTACGTTTTCGGAATTGCATGTCAGACAGTCTCTAATTAGATGACGATGATTGTTGTTGATGGATATGATTTCATTAGTTCTTTTAGGGAAAGATGTTACCCTACAATTGCCACAAGTACCACACCTAAAAAAGCCTTGTAGACCTATCCAATTTGAAATGGTTGAATCCCTATTTTGTTGTTGTTTTTTAACTGTGGGAGCCACCTTTAGGCCTAGATTTGGGGCCTTTGTAAACGTTATTTTGGGATTCTGTGGTATGGACAATGAAGATCAATATGTACATACGACTTGTAAAAATGTAAAAATAGATCCAAAAAATACCCAAGAAACGAGATAAGTCATGAAATAGCTAGTTTTAAAAAGTGCGTTGAAAGTGATATACGGAAAGTAAAAAACAGCACTAAATATAAAAGGAATAATCTATCCAATGATGAAATAAAAGCTCTGAAAAAATTACAAAAAGAAAATAACATAGTAATACGTCCGGCAGACAAGGGAGGATCCATTGTTATTCAAGATTTACCCAAATACAATACGGAATGCCTGAGACAGTTACTGGACATTAATACTTACCAAAAATTACCTAATGACCCTACTAGCCAGTATTATGCAGAACTTTTAGAATTTTGTAGAAAGGGCCATGAGAAAGGTATTTTAACTAGTGAGGAACATAAATTTTTAATAAATAAAAATCCCAGAATACCTATGTTCTACTGTGTACCAAAAATACACAAAGACCAACAAAACCCACCAGGTCGACCTATAGTGTCAGAGATTGGATCCCTCACGTCCAATTTGTCCCAATATATAGATCAAATGCTACAGCCAAGGGTCCAAAAAACGGAGTCATATACTAAGGATACAGCGCAAATTATCCAAATAGTAGAACAATTGAAATTTCAGGACTCGTGGATAATGGGATCATTGGACATCCAATCCCTATATACGATAATAGAACATGAAAAGGGGAAAGCAGCTGTAAGGTCCCAATTGACACTAGAAGGTCGACTGAATGTGGAACAGATAGAGTTCATAGTAGAAGGGATAGATTTTATTTTAAGTCACAATTATTTTAACTTTGAGGGAGATTTTTACTTACAGATACAGGGGACTGCCATGGGCACCAGGTTCGCCCCCAGCTATGCTAATTTATTCATGGCGGAGTGGGAACGATTGGCCATTCAGCCAAGGATGGGGACGGACCTGGTGCTCTGGCAACGTTATATCGATGATATTCTCTTCGTCTGGCAAAGTGAGAAAGAAAAGTTACAGGCATTTTTGAGAGATATTAATTCCAATGATAGAAACCTAAAATTTACAGGTACGACAAGTCAGGTAAATATTGAATACCTGGACTTAAATATCAGCATACAGAATCAAGATATGATTTGCAGTACTTTTATTAAACCCACTGCCAGAAATAGTTATATTTTATTTGATAGTTGTCACCTCCCGAGTTGGTTAACTAACATTCCACAGGGACAATTCCGGAGGATAAAAAGGAATTGCACATTAGAAAATCAATTTGAATTAGAAGTAGATAAAATGAGAAACAACTTTTTGGAGAAAAAATACCCTACCGAGATTTTAGACAAAGCATTACAAGAGGTGAAAAATATGGATAGGAAGTCTTTCTTTGAAGATAGAACAATACAACAATCCGACAAATCACAGGATATTGTGCGGAGGATCTTGCCCTTCAGTGACGACTACAAGAAAATACGCCAAATAATGATGAGACATTGGCATTTGTTACAGAAGGACAAGATTATAGGCACATTAATACCACAGAATCCCAAAATAACGTTTACAAAGGCCCCAAATCTAGGCCTAAAGGTGGCTCCCACAGTTAAAAAACAACAACAAAATAGGGATTCAACCATTTCAAATTGGATAGGTCTACAAGGCTTTTTAGGTGTGGTACTTGTGGCAATTGTAGGTAACATCTTTCCCTAAAAGAACTTATGAAATCATATCCATCAACAACAATCATCGTCATCTAATTAGAGACTGTCTGACATGCAATTCCGAATACGTAATTTACGCTATTGAATGTCATGTAAACGACTATATATTGGTAGGACTAAGAGAACATTAAAAAAGCGAAGTTCGGAACACATGAATAATATACGGAAAGGAGTAGAAAATCACTCATTATCATATCACTTCAAAATTAGCCATAACCAGGACCCCTCAGGTATGAAGTTTTTTGCCATAGACAAAGTAGTAAAAGAATGGAGAGGAGGCAACCACATAGAGAAAATGTCCAGACTCGAAACAAAGAGAATATTTGAATTTGATTCCCTGATACCCAAGGGTCTCAACGCAGAATTCGAGCTCTTTGATTTTATGAGTGAGATGGTGATCCATGTGTCGACGACAACCGCATGTCTGGTATATTGCATGCGGTTTTTTCCTCTACACAGGGGTCTCCATCCATATACTTCATTTCCCACAACAAGTTTTATGTGTATAACATTTTTTATATATATATAGTGTTTTAAAATGTTTTAAATATATATATTTATTATATTTTATGTAATGTTCCTCACTGATTATCATTTATGGCCCATTATTAGATGTATTGGCTTGTGGGGTAAAAGAGTAAAAAAAAAAAAAAAAAAAATATTTTTTTTTTTACATTTTTTTAAAAAAGAAAAACGCATGGAAACCGCATGGGGTGACCATGCGTTTTTCTTTAGGAAGTATATAAGTCCAAGTTATACTAGTGGGTGAAATTATATAACTATATTTCATTGCTAAGAGTTATAAATATCCCTTTTAAGATTAACCATTTCTGAGATCAAGTCAGAAGGGCAATTTTGGACACCTGTGTCAATTAGCAAACAGGTTTTGGTGTTTAAAGGAGTGACCAATGAAACCAGAGAAGATGGAGTATATAAGAGGGGCATTTGTAGGGGTGAAGCATACCACTGAGGAAGGGGCAATACGTTGGACCCCGAAACGCGTCTGGTGCTACACCCCCTACTTAACCATTGAAGGATCCAAGCACCTTAAATCGACCATTTGACTGACTATACCTGGATACTCCTCCCGACGAGAAATCTCTGATACAACACCACTGCAAAATCCCAAGCATAACATCATTGCGGAATCTTCCATTCAGAGGCCGTAAGTCAGGGACTCTGGCAGTGACGTGAACAGAACTACAGAGCCGTCGAGGAAAAACCTCCTGATACACTGTTGCCGAATAACCACGGGCACATTAAGGGAGAGGATAGATCCAAAGTCTGCAAAGTCTTCGGTCGAATATAAGGTAACCCAATTAACCTATACTTGCAAGTAATTTGTAGCGGGACGCCGCTACTTGTTTCATTTCGTGGACGCTGCCGATATCGAAAGTGGACATAAAGACTTGACTTTTATACCTGATTTTATACACCGAACCCAGGTGCAACAACTATAAGCTATTGACATTATTTATCTTGGGATTATTGATTCACAACTACTATCCATTTCTAAGAATATTGCCTTGATTTTACATATTGTGTTAATTGAATCATCAATTATTTTTTATTTATTATTATTTTTTCTTATTGTATGCTGCCGAATATAATTATCTCATTTGAGTATATAGTCGATCATTATTATCGAAGATAATATCATATTGTATATACAATTGAATTCCAGCATTTTGATTGATTATAATCACAAATAAAGTATTTAACTGTTTAACCACATGGTCACGGTTTCTTGAGTGCCCTGTTATACTATTTATTATTCTATCCAATCAGTGCTGCCATTTTCAGACTGTGCAGGTACACACTCCATCCCAACTGGTTACACCCCTCTGTACCCTTACTGCAGACTGCTGGCAATTCATTCATAACTTCTAGTAGAAATAATAAAGGAATGGCACGACACAGAGCCATAAGAATAGATGCTCCAGAATTGTTATTACACGGGCAATGCATGTAATTATTAAACAGACGTGTCAGGAGCGGTGACGGGTCCTCTTTAATGTCTATCCAGTTTCTTCAGCGCTCCAGATTGAAGCCTCATTCACACCTGCATGTTTGGGATCCAGTGTTCACGAGCAGCAGATTTGTTGCAGACATTTATACCTCAGTCCCATTCACTTGAATCAGGTGCCAGAAATCCATGCACCTGCTGCAGAAACAACCCTATTATCCCCATGGAAGCCAGTAGAATGGATGTCCGATCCCCCTGTCCCCTGGAGTCAGCTCTGCTCAATGTATAAAGTTCCAATGGCTGCCACTAGATGGCACAAAGCAAACCTGAGTTTATAGTGATGCGAAAAATGAATACATTAGGCTACATGCCCACAAATGTTAGGGCTCCGTGCCCGTGCTGCGGACCGCAAATTGCGGCCCGCAATGCACGGGCACAGACCGTGGGGCGGCTGCATGAGGATCGCGGACTCATTCACTTGAATGGGGTCCGCCATCCGCATCCGTCGGTCTGCACCGCAAAAAAGTTGTGCATGCGCTACTTTTTTGCGGTGCGGAGGCACGGCCAGAAACACCACGGAAGCACTCCGTAGTGCTTCCGCGGGGTTCCGATCCGTGCCTCCATTCCGCATCTCTGTGATTGCGGACCAATTCAAGTGAATGGGTCCGTGATGCGGAATGCATACAGGCCGGTGCCCGTGTATTGCGGACCCGCTGTATGCGGCCACTGGAAGCACCACTTAAAGGGAGTCTGTCACCTCCAAACTAAGCATACCGCCATGTAGGGTCGGTGCCTCTATATAGAACTATGTGAAAATATGGTCTTCTAATGCTGAGAAATGTTTCTTTTTATTTTATCCAAATGTATTTCCCGGTGCACTGTGGGCGTGGCCCCGCTCCATTTGGTGCACCATTGCTCAGCCATAACGCCGCCGTCGCCTCCCTTTCCTGATATTCCAGAGCCGGTATCAATGACACAGGGGACACCGGGTGCACCGTATGGAATGATCACACCCACGGTGCACCGAAAACCTTATTTGCATAAAAATAAAGAGCCATTTTTCCAGGCTTAGAGAAGTAGATTTTTACAAGAAAAGTATGGGAATGTTTCAGGCCACCTACCCTAATTGTGGAGGTGACAGACTCCCTTTAAAGACACAGATAATGTGCATTAGATAAAAGTACCGGTGTATGTAAATTACAGGTGGCGGATTATCAGACTTTCTGGACTATTGGATGCTGGAATAAAGGGGTTTTCCGGGTGTTTAATATTGATGACTTATCTTCAGGATAGGTCATCAATATCAGATTGGCGGGGGTCCGACACCCGGCACCCCCACCGGCCAGCTGTAGCCGTGCACCGTCCATTGGATAGTGGCAGTGCTTGGTATTGCAGCCAAGGCTCACTTACATTCACAGCACCTAGGCCAGTGATGTCTAACCTCCGGCACCCAAGCTGTGGTGAAACTACGACTCCCAGCATGCTCCATTCATTTCTATGGAGTTCTGAGAACAGCCAAGCAAGTGTGCATCTTGGGAGTTGTAGTTTTATCTCAGCCGGAGGTTAGCCATCACAGACCAAGGCCATGTAACCGATGAACATGACGTCACTGGCCTAGGGTGAGGCCGCAGCGCTCACCGGACAACAGCCGCCTCTTCAAACATTTGATCATTAGGGTGTCAGGAGTCGGACCCCCGCCGATCAGATATTGATGGCCTATCCTGAGGGTAGGCCATCCATAGCAAAATCTCGGACAACCCCTTTAAATAAATGTCACTGCAGGTATTCCTATAGTGAATGAATCTGTTAGCTCAGTCCGTGAATATGGGCGACACCTGTGCAATGTCGCCGCTCTCTGCTTTTTGGTGCACCTCTTACAGGGGATGTCCAGTAATATACTATATACTCATCTGTGGTTTGACGCCCCCCCCCCCCCAAGATCAAGGGGGCCCAGTCCCTGTTCTCAGTATGTCCTAGTGACCAGATAAGACCCTCGGGTATGGCAATGGGGAAAGGCGCCAATGTGAATAACGCTGTATGTGATAGTGCTGTTTACTGAGTCTTATGTCCATGTCTCACGCAGCTGAGATTTCAGCCATTTGTCAGAAGAAGGTAAGAAGCCGCCAGCTTAGCCGTCCGTGTTGTTGCTCATCTCCGCTGTGACGTGCCTGTCTGTGGCCTGTGTCGTCGTTGTCATTATTTGCTGTTATATTCGGTGGCTCTCTTGTGAGACTACAACTCCCAGCATGCAGGGCGTGCTTGGAGTTGCAGTTGCACAGCATATGGAGAGCCGGAGGTATCGGGGCAGGTTCGGAGGTTTAGTAATGTCAGCTCCACTCCATTCATTCTGATTTTGTGTCAGTGAAGCTTAAGGGTACTGTCACTCTAGCGTTATTCTTTTCCGGCGCAGAGTTCCGTCCTAGGGGCTCAATACCGGAAAAGAACTGATCGGTTTTATCCTAATGCATTCTGAATGGAGAGCAATCCGATCAGGATGCATCAGGATGTCTTCAGTTCAGTCTTTTTGACTGTTCAGGAAAAAGATAAAACCGCAGCATGCTACGGTTTTATCTCCGGTCAAAAAAACGGAACACTTGCCTGAATGCCGGATCCGACATTTTTTTCCATAGGAATGTATTAGAGCCAGATCTGTCTTTTTTTCCCGGATGACACCAGAAAGACGGATCCGGCATTTCGATGCATTTTTCAGACTGATCAGGATCCTGATCAGTCTTACAAATGCCATCAGTTGGCATACGTTTTGCCGGATCTCTCTGCCGCAAGTGTGAAAGTAGCCTAACCAATGTCTGATAACACATTCTGCAACTTTCAGTTTTCATTTTCACCTTTTCCAAAATCCCAGCTTGCTGTCAGTGATTGAAACAAGCACATTTATACCCAAAGGCCGAAATCCCATCCAGCGCATGCAGCCGTAGGGCTATGACACCATCTGGAACTGCGACCGTCTCATGTGGACAGCCTGGGGATGTTCCCATTCGGTGACAGCAAGCAGAGAAATGAAAAACATTTACTAACAGAAATATGTTTATATTAGGCGTATTTCTGGCGCAGATTGCATCTTTGTGTCTCAGTCTGCGACTTTTCCCCGCTCACACCAGGTCTAAAACGTGGCCGTGACGCAGGCGGGGACGGGCCGGCAGGCGTAGATTTAGAAGCGGCGGTGGATCCGCTGAAGTTTTGTAGAGGCCGGCGCCTCTACATAACTTTGGCGGATCCACCCCCCCCAGCGAAGGGCTTTATTAGGACTGTCGTCTAAAACGCTGGGTCTTAATAAATGACGCCCAAAGTGTATTAGAAAGTTTAGAATGAACGAGCTTCACTGGCAGAAAACCAGTCTAAAAAGTCACGCTGCTTCATCGTGTTTTTGCATGCGCAGAATTGCTATTTCTCGCCCCACCGTGAAACGTTTCGTGAGTGTCCATCATCATTATCACGCTCCTGCAGAGATTTGTCCTTGATTACGTAAAAAGACTCATTTAACTGTCAGGCTTCCCTAAATTAGCAGAGTGAAGTATGCTGGGACTTGTAGTTCTCCAACTGAACACCTCCCTTCGGCCGACCCCCCCAGCTGTGCCCGCTCTCTGGCCCCTGGACCGTGACAGTAATCCGTATTTCCTACTGATTTGCAGAACTGCAGCTCACACGTACGGAGGGCGGTGGTGACCTGCTTCTCTGCGGGATGCTGCGACCGCCACGGTAACCGGCCGGTGCGCTACTGCAAACGCTGCCACTCCTACCACCACAGCAGCGAGGCCGGGGGAGCGTCCTCATCGGAGACCCACCTGTTTCAGACCTCACCACCTCCCATCAACACCCGGGAGTGCGGGGCAGAGGAGCTGGTGTGCGCGGTGGAGGCCGTCATCAGGTAATGAAAAGAAGGTCATAAAATTGGTTGGAAAAAGGGTCCATCTGCTGAAAATGCGCCATAACCCCAGACGCCGGGCGTGAAGATGCCAGTGGTTGGGCCCCACGTATAGTCTGACCAGCTTCATGGCAAAACCCACTTTGGGAGGGGGATAGGGACACATATAAGGGCCTGAACTTGCATGACCGCACAATATTGTAGCAGCAGTTTTACCTAAAAAACTGTGCAGACTTTGGCGACATGCCGGCCGAGTCTTGACCGCCTGGCGCACGTGTGTCTGTACCCAAGGCGGATGTCTGTCTCTGGAGGCATCTTCAGACATTACACCAACACTGAGATTTTTCCATCGCTTGGATATGCTTTCACTTTCTGATTGATGGGGTCCGACCTCTGGGACCCCCAGTGATCCTGAGAATGAAGGGGCCGCATCTCTGGTTTAGCGTTGCGTCCAGGGCTGCAGTAAACAAATATTTTAGTAATCAAGTATTCTATCGATTATTTTTTAACGATTAATCGAGTACTCTAGTACAAAAAACCCTCTTAAAATAACGTATTTCTTTCTAAAAACAATATTTTTATTTATTAGGCCTCATGCACACGACCGTATGTGTTTTGCGGTCCGCAAATTGCCATCCATATGCCATGCGTTTTTTTTTGCGGATCCATTGTAACAATGCCTAAAACGGACAAGAATAGGACATGTTCTATTTTTTTTGCGGGGCTACGGAACGGACATACTGATGCGGACAGCACACGGACCCAATAAAATGAATAGGTCCGCATCCTATCCGCAAAAAAAAAAAAAAACAACAACGTTCGTGTGCACGTAGCCTTAAACGAATCCTCGATGCAGGGAAACTGCATCGAGGATTTTTTTGCCTCGATTAAATCGATGAATCGTCTCAGCCCTAGTTGCGTCCCCTTCTAAGTTTCCTCTGCCCAGTGGCGCTCCGAGCATCAACAGTGCAAAGAATTACAGCCGGCTCCATTCACTTGGTTTGCAGGGGAAACAGTACTGCAGCCGCTCCATTCTCATGATCTTTGGGGGTCCCAGAGGCTGGACGTGTCCCAGTGAGTGCCATCACTTTATAAGAATACCTGTTAAAGAGGACCCGTCCCGTCCCCTGACGTGTAATAACAGTTCTGCAGCATCTGTCCATTCCTTTATTATTCATGCTACAAGTTCTGAAAAAATTACTAGCCGTTTGCAATGACGGTACAGCTGGGGGTTACCAGTTCAAGCACTATCCAGCCAGTGCTGCCAATGTGCAGGGACCCCCCCCACCCCCCACACACAACTGGTAACACCCATCTGGACCTTCATTGCAAACTGCTAGTAATTCATTTATAAACTTCTAGCAGGAATAATAAAGGAATAGCACAACATATAGCAGGGATCAGCAACCTTCGGCACTCCAGCTGTTGTGAAACTACAATTCCCAGCATGCTCCATTCATTTCTATAGGAATTCTGAGAAGAGCAGAGCAAGTATGCATGCTGGGAGTTGTAGTTTCACAACAGCCTGAGTGCTGGTGGTTGCCTGACATAGAGTCATAGGAATAGATGCCCCAGAAAGGTTACTACATGGGGGATGCAAGTGATTCCTAAAACAGCCGCGTCAGGAGAGGGGACGGGTCCCTTTTAGTGGTGGACACCATGTTGTTTTCTGCTGTGGTGGAGCTGCAGCTGCAGGAGAATTGAACACAGATTACAGCTGATCGCTGCAGGTCCCAGGAGCAAGAAACCCTATGATCAGATTTTCGGGGGCCCCCTTGTAACAAAATGGAATTGTAAAAAGTGGACAGCCCCTTTAACACCCTCTTGGTTCACTTCTCCAGTTTGCTGAAGGAAGCTGAATATCACGCAGAGCAGCGGGAGTACGAGATGAACCGCCGGAGACAGATGGGCTTGGCCTCCTCGCATCATTCGCTAGACAACACCGACTTTGATAACAAAGACGACGACAAGCACGACCAGCGCCTCTTGAGTCAGTTCGGCATCTGGTTCTTGGTGAGAGAAATTCCGTTACCTTACACTCCAGTCACCTCCAGAGCTGTATTTACAATCCATGCTTGTGTAGACCAACCAAAGCATGCTCTGTTGCGCATTTTGGGAGATACCTGACTTGACGTTTTAGATAATCTCCTGCACCGTTAGGGCTGTGACTGATAGATTGCTGGTTGCAAGTAGCAGAATTATAAATACAGCTCTGGATGAGACATCAAATCAGGGCAAGGTTAGGCTACTTTCACACTCGCGTTTTGTGTGCGGATCCGTCTTGTATCTGCACAGACGGATCCACACAAATAATGCAAACGCTTGTATCCGTTAATAACGGAACCGTTTGCATTATTCATTTAAAAAAAAGTCTAAGTCAAAACGGATCCGTCCGGACTTACATGGAAAGTCAATGGGGGACGGATCCGTTTTCAATTGCACCATATTGTGTCAGTGAAAAACGGATCCGTCCCCGTTGACTTACATTGTAAGTCAGGACGGATCTGTTTGGCTGCAAGCTGCGTTTTAGTGACCGTCTAAAAAACGGACACCAAACGCAGCCAAACTGATGCATTCTGAACGGATCCTTATCCATTCAGAATGCATTGGGGCTGAACTGATCCGTTTTGGGGCCGCTTGTGAGAGCCCTGAAACGGATTTCACAAGCGGACCCAGAAACGGCAGTGTGAAAGTAGCCTTATTAATGCAGTATGGCGATGCTACATCGCAGAACAATGAAGGTGAATGTGGCTCTGTTGCGCAAGTTGCCATGGCATGCACGTCGCGGGATATCCCGCCGTTTTGGATTCCTGGCCACTTGCGTATCGTGGTTGTTGCAACTTGCAGACCGCATTCACTTTTATTGCGTTACAGTGTAGCGCCGCCCTGCTGCATGCAAAAGGGACCCCCACCGATCACAAGAATGGGGGCACCAGAATCTCCCCCCCGTGTGAATGGTGCACATGCGTGACCACGGCTCCATTCACTTCTATGGGACTGCAGGAGAGAGCTGAGCATTGCGCGTCCAATAGAAAGGAATAGAGCGATGGTCAGGCATGAGGGTCCCAGTGATCAGACCCCCAGCCGTCATGATACATGTTGTTTATGGAAAAACCCTTTTTAGTTCAAAATGGACAAATCTACCAAGTCCCGTTTAATCGCCATGTTGCATTGCTGTCACTCTGCGGCACAGGTCAGCCTCTGCACCCCCAGTGAAAACACGCCCACCGAGAGCCTGGCGCGCCTGGTCAGCATGGTCTTTCAATGGTTCCACTCCACGGCGTACATGATGGATGATGAGGTCGGCAGTCTGGTGGAGAAACTCAAACCCCAGTTCGTCACCAAGTGGCTGAAAACGGTTTGCGAAATCCGTTTTGACGTGATGGTCATGTGCCTGCTGCCCAAGCCGATGGAATTCGCTCGGGTAATCACAAAAAGGTTTAGTATTGATGCTGCCCTGTAAAAGTCACTGGTCAGTGTGACGCCATGTACGCCAGCGGTCAGTGCAACCCTTGTACCATTTTACCAAATCAACAATTTGGTAAAATGGCACAAGGGTAAAGCCCTATGAGTTGCAAATATAAATGGCACACAATCGCTTTATTAACTGAAAAATGAAAAATAAAAACGGATGCAAAATAAATCTGGGTATTAAAGGGGTCGTCCAGTTTTTTTTTAATTTCATTTGCCCTCTAGACATCAATAGTTGTGAAGAAATCTATACTCCATTCCAGCTCCTTCACTGGGGTTTCGGTCACCTCCCACACAGATGGGGTCACGTGCACTGCTGCAGCCAATGACTGGCCTCAGTGGTGATGTATTGCCAAGTGGCACATAATTATTGGCTCCCGTGGTGAATGTGACCCCGTCCATGCAGAAGCTGACAGGTGAGGAACAGAAGTCCAGCGAAGGAGGCCGGGAACAGAGCTGCAGGTGAGTGTGGGATGCTGCTGGCTGGAGGGCAAAAAAAAACAAAAAAAAACTGGACAATCCCTTTAGGCTCCATTCACACGTCCGTGGTGTCTTGTGGACCCGCAAATTGCGGATCCGCAACACACCCGCCCGGCACCCCTATAGAAATGCCTATTCTTGTCCGCAAGCTGCAAGAATAGGACATGTTCTATCTTTTGCGGAGCTGCGGACCTGAAGATCGGGGCCGCGCTCCGCAAATGTGGATGCTGACAGCACACTGTGTGCTGTCCGCATCCATTCCGTCCCCATAGAAAATGAATGGGTCCGCACCCGTTCCGCAAAATTGCGGAACGGATGCGGACCCATTTGCGGACGTGTGAATGGAGCCTTAATATCCAGATTTTTTGCATCCGATTTTTTTTTATTTTTCATTTAATAAAGCGATTTATTCTTGCAACTCATAGGGCAAGAATAGGACTATTTTTTTTTTTTGGGCGGAATGGACTTGCGGACATATGGATACGAAATGCACAGGGAGTCCTTTCGGGGGGTTTTTCGGCCCCATTTGAAATTAATGGTTTTGCATACTAGCCGCAAAAAAAACGGACGCAGACAAAAAATACATGAGCCCTTATTGTGTAAAAAAAGTAACAATACATTTTTTTTTTACATTCACATTTTTTTTATGTTAGTCCAACTTAAAAACCCTAAACAAAAAAGTTATTTTTTTCTGCCATTGTATGTCAGTTATTTGGATGACGTCTCTGTCAAAAGGTAAGAAAAGATCTCTGGGTGGACTTGATTGCTTTATAGATTTTATTTAATTTTTTTCCATTTTTTGTTGTATTACTTATTTCCCCTGTGACATGACAAAACAGCCCTGACCTGTGAACTGTCACTGACCCAGCAGAATGGTTGTGTGACCTTTCATCCGGCGATCATGCGATTGCTGGGACCTTTGCAGCACCAAGAGACCTTGCTGAAAACCCCACTGGACCAAGTAGCGTTGCTGTTTATTATGTTACGTATAGAATCTGTCGCCGCCCCCAAATGGTAGAACAGTGGTATTGCAAGTGACAGACTGAGATTTCGGTTCCTCAGGTCGGTGGATACTGGGACAAGTCCTGCAGTACGGTCACGCAGCTGAAGGAAGGTCTCAATAGAATTCTGTGCCTTATTCCATATAATGTGATAAACCAGCCAATCTGGGAGTGTATCATGCCGGAGTGGTTGGAGGCGATCAGGACAGAAGTGCCCGACAATCAGCTCAAGGAATTTCGGGAGGTCCTCAGGTGGGTTACACCTCTGTTTAAAGGGCATCTGTCAGCAGTTTTGTACCTATGACACTGGCTGACCTGTTACATGTCCACTTGGCAGCTGAAGGCATCTGTGTTGGTCCCATGTTCCTAGGTGCCCGCATTGCTGAGAAATATGATGTTTTACTATATGCAAATGAGCCTCTAGGAGCAACGGGGGCGTTACCATTACACCTGGAGGCTCTACTCTCCCTGTAACTGCTGCACCCTCTGCACTGTGATTGACAGAGCCAGGCAGTGAAAACATCACCACACCTGAACATGTCAATCAAAGTGCAGAGGGCGCTAATTAAATAAGGGTTTAAAGCTGGAAAGCCCCTTTAAGAATATAACTTGTTAACCCTTTAGAGTATGGCTTGCCATTTCCTGTATGGATTGGATAAGCATGATCAGTTAGACATGACATGTATTTGTGTTAAAGGGGTTTTCTGGGATTCAGGATCGATCATCAATATCAAATCAGAAGGGTCTGGCATCCGGAACCCCAACTGACCCCACTGGGTGGCCGCTAGGTGTCACCAGTCATCAGTATCTAAGTCCCCAAAAAACCTTTGTCATTTTCCGTTTTATCTTCACAGTAAAATGTTTGACATTGAGCTTTGCCCTTTGCCTTTCTCCATGGAGGAGATGTTTGGGTTCATCAGCTGCAGATTCACCGGTTATCCTTCTTCTGTCCAGGAGCAAGCTTTGCTTTGGCTTCATGTAAGAATTTTGGACGTTCTATATTAGCTCTATTACAATTCAAGGTCTTTACGTTTTGGAGACTGGTATGAACTTAGTTGTAGGGTCCGCCAAGGACTTAGTGATCGGGAACATCATGGGCTTACTGCCATGAGCTTAGTGATTGGTAAAACCATGGGTTTAATTGTGGACACTGCCATGGGTTTTGTTGTGGGCACCACCATGGGCCTCATTGAGAGGATCGCAGTGATCTTAGGTTTGGGAACCATCATAGGCTTAGGTGTAAAGACCGCCTTTATCTTAGTTCTGGAGACTGCCATCGCCTTATTTGTAGGGACCGCCATTAGCTTAGTTGTAGGGACCGCCATCGCCTTATTTGTAGGGACCGCCATTGGCTTAGTTGTAGGGACCGCCATTGGCTTAGCTGTAGGGACCGCCATTGGCTTAGCTGTAGGGACCGCCATTGGCTTAGCTGTAGGGACCGCCATTGGCTTAGTTGTAGGGACCGCCATTGGCTTAGTTGTAGGGACCGCCATTGGCTTAGTTGTAGGGACCGCCATTGGCTTAGTTGTAGGGACCGCCATTTACTTAGTTTTTATAACTGCCATGGACTTAATTGTGAATAGTGTCATGGGCTTGCTTTTGGGATCTGCCATGGGCTTAGTTGTATGGACTTCTCAAGGGGAGAAAAACAGAACTGGATCGCACATCCACAATGCTATGCTTAGATCTAATTAAACTCGCTTCTCAGCGCAATATTAGAGTGTACAGCCCCCTATACTGCATGCTGTACAAGAGGCATTAGTGTACATTTTGATCAAAAGGCATAAGCCCACTCACCACGCCAAGGTTACCTCTTTGAGTGGGACCTACTCTGACAAAAAGGCGCAGCACAATGCAGTGACAAAGCGGCACTGCCCTAGTGGGCGGCAGGACCCAGGAGTCAAACAGCAACCCTGTGGCACTGGGTCCCACCAACCCACCAGCACAGCGCCACAAAAACAAAGGCCACCGCGCAGTACTGTACCACTTTTTGTCAGAGTAGGTCCCTCTCAGAGGTAACCTTGGCGTGGTGAGTGGGCTTATGCCTTTCGATCAAAATGTACACTAATGCCTCTTGTACAGCATGCAGTATGGGGGGCTGTACACTTTAATATGGCGCTGAGAAGCGAGTTTAATTAGATCCAAGCATAGCATTGTGGATGTGCGATCCAGTTCTGTTTTTCTCCCCTTGATATATGTTAGTTGTAGAGACCGCCTTAGTTATTAGAACTGCAGTGGGCGTAGTTGTGAATAGTGTCATGGGCTTAGTTGTAGGGACTGCCATTGACCTAGTTGTTGGGACTTCATGGGATTAGTTGTTGGGATTGTTGGACTGCAGGGAGTGTATTTGTAGGGACCACCATGGTCATAGTTGTGGAGACCTCCATGGCTTTAGTTATAGGGACTGCCATAGGCTTATTTGTAGGGATCAACATGACCATATCCGTGAGAACTGCCATGGATTTGGTTGTGTAGACGGCCATGAGTTTAGTTGTAGGGACCGCCATGGGCATCTGACTAGTCCCAAAAATCAGTACAGGTTTGTACCGAGCTTAAAGCTCATTAATAGGGGGGGGGGGTAAAATTGGTTGATCCAGGACATCATTAAATCGTGGCGGGACATAGCAGGAAGGACGTGAACTGAACTTTGAGTGTTTACTGGGCATACCCCATGTATATATCCTTAGCCTGGGCTTCTATGTATCTCACAGGTGCTGTCAGAGCTGGATATAGTGGTTCCTCTACAGCTGTTGATCAGCATGTTTTCTGACGGAGTAAACTCGGTAAAGGAGCTGGCCAATCAAAGGAAAGTCCGGATCACAGAACTTTCAGGAAACGTTCCAGGTCACAGGGTAAGACAAAGCCGACTATTACACCAATGGGACATCCTAGACCTCCGCATCCATTGACCTCTTTCCTCCACCTCACTTTTGCAGGGCAGCATCGCCTCGGATCCAGGGCGCCGGGTGTTACACAGTATGCTGAGCCCTTTCCCCAGCCCGTTTCACAGTCCCTTCCGAAGCCCCATGCGTAGTCCTTTCCGCAGCCCCTTTAAGAACTATGGACATCCCACTGGAAGAACCATTGACTTTGACTGCGATGACGACGAGATGAATCTCAATTGTTTCATCCTCATGTTCGACCTCATACTGAAACAGGTACGGTGCCGTAAGGGAAGCCTTGAAACTTCCAGTTCTTCAGCCAGTTTGCAGGGTCTGAGGGACGCTGTGTAGACGCAGTGGGAGATTCTGAATGTTTGCCTTGTTGCAGATGGAGCTACAAGATGATGGCATCACTCTGGGCCTGGAGCACAGTCTGTCTAAGGACATCATTTCCATCATCAATAACGTTTTCCAGGCCCCCTGGGGAGGATCGCACACGTGCCAGAAGGATGAGAAGGCCGTGGAGTGCAGTCTGTGCCAGTCCAGTATCCTCTGCTACCAGATGGCCTGTGAGCTGCTCCAGCGATTGGCTCCTAAGGTGGAGATCCGACTGGTGGTGAGGGTCCTGCTGACTGTCAATCGTCAGGATCAATGACTGCCCATGCCCCCTATTCAAACCACTTTTAGGCATGAGGATGCATTCACGAGGCTCCCCCTCCCCTGGTCCATATACAGCAGTTTCCTTATAATCTCCTTTTCAGTCCTGGTTTAGTATCAGAGGCTCCTGCTCTTTTCCTTCCCTAAGCTTTACAATGCTGCAGAGCTTGTGCTTGTAGGCAGCAGCCAATCTGAACAAGCAGAGCTGCAGTAAACAGCATGGCAGCCGGACAGAGCCTGTAATAAGACAGTAAGTGGATTTCTGACTACCTTAGACTCCAATAGACAGAGCCGCTGGGCTGGAGCCACCGATTCTAGCCGTGCTTTAATGAAACAGAGCCATAGACAGGGTGCGACTAGAAGTCATCGTCTGCACACAGGCGGCCAACATAGTGGAGGAAGACAACAGAAAACTAGCACTGTGTTTCCCCCCAAAAATAAGTATTTCTTCACCGAATTGGACCCCCTCAACCTCTGGAACCTATAGCATCATAGCTGCAGTGTAAAGAAGGGAGAAGGGACCAAACTGTAGCCTAAGCCTCAGGTGAGAGGAGATATGTCTCAAACTGCTAAAGATTCTACAGCTTGGGTATAATCACTGATCATAGCTGAGCAGAGCTGCAGTGTAAAGCATAAAGAAGGGACAGAGCAAAAGCCTCAGCCACTGAAGTCAATTTCAAATCTTTTATATAATTTTTAAGACCGCTGCAGGACATTTGCTTAAAGGCCATCTGGCTGATCTCTGACATATGCGCTGGTTAGCTGAACGGTCTTGGTCTTGGTACCATCTTCCTCGTGCCCGCGTTACAAGAAAACTGCTATTTTATAAAAATGCAAATGAGCCCCTAGGAGCAACGAGGGCGGTGCCGCTGCACCTTGTTGCTCCCAGAGGCTCTCCTCACTGCTCTTCATGTCACTCCCCCCACTGCTAATACTGACAGTACAGACAGTGAAAACATATTCACGCCTGGCCCTAGAGTCTCACGGTTGCGTGCTTGGCACATGCGCAGTGAAGGAATGGCGACCGCCGGTCAGATGGGCAACCTTCATCCCTTTACTGCGCACGTGCGGAACCACAAGACCTCAGGGCCAGGAGTGAATATGTTCTAATCATCATTAGTCAGTCTAATATTGGTCAGTTTAAACATTAGTCAGCCTTAGGCCTCATGCACACGGCCGTTGTTTTGGTCCGCATCCGAGCCGCAGTTTTTGCGGCTCGGATGCGGACCCATTCACTTCAATGGGGCCGCAAAAAGTGCGGACAGCACACAGCCATCAAAAAAAATATAAACTGTCCTATTGTCCGTTTTGCGGACAAGAATAGGTAGTTATATCAATGGCTGTCCGCGCCGTTCCGCAAATTGCGGAACGCACACGGACGCCATCCGTGTTTTGCGGATCCCCAATTCACGGACTGCAAAACACACAACAGTCAGAGCTAGATATAGTGGTTCCTCTACAGCTGTTGATCAGCATAATGGTGAAGGAAGGCGCAGCATGAATGGCAGTAAACGGAGCCTCTGGGAGTAACAAGGTGCAACGGCACCGCCCTCGTTGCTCCTAGGGTCTCCTTTCCATATTCTAAAACGGCAGTTTTCTTGGCATGGAAGATGGGACCAAGATCTTAGCGTTCAGCTGACCAGCGCACATCTCAAAGGTCAGCCAGTTTTATTTGGACACCTACGGTGACAGATGCCCTTTAATAGCTGAACTATAAAGCGGGATTAACGCTGCGTCCGCAGAGAGCGGGGATCTTGTTCCTGCTTGAGGTATGGTGAATGTGGCCCTCGCTCCTGTAATCCTTTATTCTCCGCACTGTCATTTTGAAAAAATGCAGAGCTCATTGTGTCCGGGGATATTCCAGCTTACACGACAGCGCAGCAGGATTGTTAATGGGACGCCCGCCTTACGGAGATGGACGTGATGGATGAAGTGATTTTTTGGTGTACACACCAGATCCTGTCTCTCCGCTTCAGCAAGTTTTATGATGAATGGCTCCCTATCGTAAGGGGTGGGGTGGGATTGATGGACGTGTCAGAGAGGAGGAACAGAAGGAGAACTCCATAGATCACTTATCACGTAGGAACGAGCCATGTAGATCATCCCAGATTTATGACCTGCATTCCCAGAAAACAAGTCTGGAAGAAACACTGTATTATAAATGGTAAATGTTCAGGGAAGCTCTAACGGGGGCACGTATTTTTCATAGGAACCAACAGACAGTCTAGAAGAGAGTCTGCTGTTCTCAAGAGCTCAATTTATCATCGGGAATGGAGGAGAAGAGGAAGAGAATCCATCAAAAAAACAAGGAAATAATCCGGGGACACACGCCGGGACGGCCGAAGCGTCCAACACAGGTGTGTCACATAGAAGGGTAACATACAGGACGATGCTCCTCGCTGCTGTACATACAGCCTGCATCACATAAAGCCGGCCATTGCTTAGCCCCCTGCCTGTCCCCATTGGGCATTTTCGTGTTTTGGCTTTGGTGGTTGTTCTGCACAAGGGAGATGGGACCTCGTAGCACTGATTGGGCCGCCCATTTTGGTGCCAGGTTTTACCCTCCAAGGCAGAAGCGTCTGGAGTTCGTGTCTATCTTCACCCCCCATGTCATGACCCTTGGGCGAATAGCTCACCCCATTTTGTGCTAACTGTCCCCTTCTTCTGTAATGGGGAGTCCTGTAAGGGGGATGGATCAAGGTTTCTAGGTCGGCTTTCTCCAAGGGCCCAGCTGCATCGACTGCTTCCATGGTACATACACACTTGGAATGAAATCCTTTAAAGGGCGTCTGTCAGCAGTTTTGTACCTATGACACTGGCCGACCTGTTACATGTGCGCTTGGCAGCTGAAGGCATCTGTGTTGGTTCCATGTTCATATGTGCCCGCATTACTGAGAAAAATGATGTTTTACTATATGCAAATGAGCCTCTAGGAGCAACGGGGGCGTTACCATTACACCTAAAGGCTCTGCTCTCTCTGCAACTGCTGCGCCCTCTGCACTTTGATTGTCAGGACCAGTTGTGATGATGTTTTCAGTACCTGGTCCTGTCAATCAAAGTGCAGAGGGCACCGCAGTTGCAGAGGGCGCAGAGCCTTTAGGTGTAACGATAACGCCCCCGTTGCTCCTAGAGGCTTATTTGCATAAATTAAAACATATTTCTCAGTAATGCGGGCAACATATGAACATGGGGCCAACACAGCTGCTAATGGGGGACATGTAACAGGACAGCCAGTGTCATAGGTACAAAACTGCTGACAGATGCCCTTTAAAGACACAGAACTGATACTGGATTTTATTTAATCCCTTATGGCTCTAGTAATGAGATGATAGAAAAAAATTCTCAGTACTGAAGGCCTAAAATTGACCAGTCCTTAAGTGGTAAAACTCACACCAGATGTGTTTACTATCTTTAAGTATTCACTTTGTGTCTTCGTTCTCAGTGGTGCAGGAATACGGTGCCACCAGAGGGAAACGTCCCTTTAACTGGGCGCCGGGTCATCCTATCTCATGGGCAGTACAGAGACTGAGACTACGACTTAGATCAGCAACCTTCGGCACTCCAGCTGTGGTGAAACTACAACTCCCATCATGCACGCTTGCTTGGTTGTTCTCAGGACTCCCATAGAAGTGAATGGAGCATGCTGGGAGCTGTAATTTCACTACAGCTGGAGTGCCGGAGGATTCTGATCCTTGCTGTTTGAAATACTAGTGCAAGGGAAACAAGTTGCCCATTGTAACCAATACACTCCTCTGCTTTACTTTTGCTAAATCTCGAGTTAAAGGGGTTGTCCTACGAAAAATATTCTACAGTTTTCAAACCAGCACCTGGATCTGAATACTTTTGTAATTGCATGTGATTAAAAATTTAGCATGGCCACTGAGTTATTCAATAAAATGTATCTGTATAGCGCCACCTGCTGTTTTTTTTTTACTTATTTCATTGTCCTGCTCACTGAGATGGTCGCACATGCTCAGTTTCATCCTCCAACTGCCTCCTGAGCTGTGATAGGGAGAGCATGGACACGCCCCCTGAGCTGCGATAGGGAGAGCACGGACACGCCCCCTGAGCTGTGAAAGAGGCCTTACATTATTCATGGGATAACCCCTTTAAAACCATTGATTCGCCTTCAGCCAGCTTTCCTTCCTTTTCAGCCATCAAAAATGACACCGAGCCAAAATTTTGTTACCAGCAACTTCCTGTCACCCTGAAATTAATCTACACCATCCTGCAGGTAGGTGGCCCTGTGTAATGTGTGCGTCCTCCCCGATCTCCAACATGGTCTTGTAGTTTCTTACATTTTTTACAGTATTTCTTTTTTTTGCAACTTCTAAATTTTTTTTTTCCCTTTGTGTTTTAGGAAATGGCAAAGTTTGATGAGCCAGACATTCTGTTTAACATGCTGAACTGCCTGAAGATTCTGTGTCTCCACGGCGAGTGCCTATATATCGCCAAGAAGGATCACCTGCCGTTCTTGGCATACATTCAGGAACACATGCTGATCTCCAGGTAGTTATGTCTACTGCTAAGGAGCAGATTTGGCTTGGGGAATAACTGGGAATTAGGGCTCATTCACACGAACGTATGGCTTCCGTTTCCGTATTGCGGAGCGCATAGGTGGATCCGCAATAAACGGACACCGTTCCGTGTGCATTCCGCATCACGGATGCGGACCCATTCACTTGAATGGGTCCGCAAATCCGGAGATGCGGAAAAGAAGCACTACGGAGGGCTTCTGTGGGGTTCCGTCCCGTACTTCCATTCCGCAAAAAGATAGAACATGTCCTATCTTTTTGCGGAACGGAGGGATGCAGACCCATTCAAGTTGAATGGGTCTGGATCCATCCCGGAGGCCTCACAAACATTCTCCGTGCATTGGAGATCGCAAACTGCGGCCCCAATATACGGAACGGAACACATATGTTCATGTGAATGAGCCCTTATTCACAATCAAGTCCCATTATTCTGACCTCTTCCTACTTTTGACGTCGACAGCGTGTAGGTCATGAAAAAATTTCGGTGTGCTGAGCTGACTTGGTGGGTATATAAGGTGTGGTGAGCTGGTTCGGTGGGTATATAAGGTGTGGTGAGCTGACTTGGTGGGTATATGAGGTGTGGTGAGCTGGCTTGGTGGGTATATGAGGTGTGGTGAGCTGGCTCGGTGGGTATATGAGGTGTGGTGAGCTGGCTCGCTGGGTATGTAAGGTGTGGTGAGCTGGCTCGGTGGGTATATGAGGTGTGGTGAGCTGGCTCGGTGGGTATATGAGGTGTGGTGAGCTGGCTCGCTGGGTATGTAAGGTGTGGTGAGCTGGCTCAGTGGGTATATGAGGTGTGGTGAGCTGGCTCGGTGGGTATATAAAGGTGTGGTGAGCTGGATCGGTGGGTATATGAGGTGTGCTGAGCTGGCTCGGTGGGTATATAAGGTGTGTGATCGGCTGTCTGCACACACATCTCTCTTTGTGTCATGGGTAAAAGGGGGATTTATCAGAGTTGCAGAAAGGGATGATTATTGGCTTTCGGGCCCCGGGTGTCAGTATTTCTGAAACTGCGCAGTGTGAACTGTTCTCTGCTGCTGTGGTGAAAGTGTATGGAGAGCGGACAAAGGGCAGCATTGTGAATAAGCGACGTGGAAACTGAACCCGATTGAGCATCTGTGGGACCACCTCGATGGTTGTGTTCGCTCTATGCATGGCTCCAGACACCTGTGACCACTTACCAGGACCTTATGGAGTCACTCCGGGCCCGTCTAGCTGCTGCCCGTGCTGCACACGGCGGTTAGTCAGGATATTAGCTGCTGCTCAGAATAACGGGACTTGACTATGTATTGTGTGTTCTTTTGTACTGGGCCATAGATTGGTGAATTTATTTCGTACTCTAGTCACCTCTAGAGCTGCTTGAAAAATTCTGCAGGCTGCTATTGAAAACAGGCATGTTCCTTAAGAGCTCAGGTTTACTGTTATGTGAGGTATCCGATTTCATGGCTCTGTGTGCAGCTTTGGTTGTGGGTGAAGCCTATGCCGTGGTGCAGAGTATTTGCACAGTCACTCAGTATCAGAATGTTCTTGAATGTTTGCCACCATGACGCTTGAGTGTTTCTTGACGGACAGATCACTGCTTTCTCCCGCAGCTTGTGGCGAGTTCTAAAGTCGGAGTTCTCGCAGTTGTCGTCTTTGGGGGTCCCCCTGCTTCTTCATGCCCTGTCCCTTCCCTACGGTGCCGATATTTTCTGGACAATCATAAACTCCAACTTTAACAGCAAAGACTGGAAAATGAGGTTTGAAGCAGGTAAATCGTTTGCACCTCAAGAAAATCCCTGGACCAAGGTCACGAGATTCTTTTTCTGGGAAAGCTGCTTTCCGCTGGTCGTTTCTATTGGGGCCCCCGCTACAGTGCAAAGCTTAAAAAAAAAAATTTGTTAACGTCCCCCATCGTTTTTTTATGACCTCATGGGGGGCAAATGCATCAAATATCTATATAAAAGAAGTCAAAAATAATAAAAGACTAAAGAATAAACAAACATTTGCCTGTGACTACACACCTTGGCGGACATTTACTAAGACGGCTTTTTACGCCGGTCTTAGTTTTTCCCCGCTGCGCTGCCGTAGTATACCGCTAATGTATAACGAGGCATGCACCTTGTCATAAATTAGGAGCACATATGGCAGTCCATGCGCCTGTCTGGAAAAGTTTTTTTTATCTAGTTTCCAGGCAAAATAAAAAAAGTAGTAAATTGTCCGGGGCCGGAGTTCCAGCCCCGACACGGCCCCATCCTGCTCATCTATTGTTGCATGGGCGTTAAATTAGTCACTCTCAAAAATGCTCTTTGTGACTATTTTTACGCCAGAAAAGCTTTAAAGGGAACCTGTCATCAACTTCATGCTGACCTCACTGAGGGCAGCATAAAATAGTGACAGAAATGCTGACCTCAGCGATGTGTCACTTATGAGCTAAAAGTAAGTGGTTGCTGAGAACCAGCATCATAATCGTTCCAGCCTAGGCCTGGAAAAGAGTCCAGTCTACTTGAGAAGAGTCCTGGTTATTCCTAATCTCCTGCTCTCTCGCCCATCTGCTGATGATTGGCAGTTCTCTCCTAGAGAG
This sequence comes from Bufo bufo, assembly GCF_905171765.1. Lineage (NCBI taxonomy): Eukaryota > Metazoa > Chordata > Amphibia > Anura > Bufonidae > Bufo > Bufo bufo. The sequence continues at coordinate 19,630,686 of NC_053399.1, read as the reverse complement.
AAAGGGAGAAAACTAGGTAGAAGACTGTCAGCCATCAGCAGGAGATTTATTTATAACCAGGACTCTTCTCAGGAGGTCGGGACTCTTTTCCAGGTCCAGTCTGCAATGATTGTGATGCTGGTTCTCGGCAACCACTTACATTTAGCTGATGAGTGACACACCGCTGACATCAGCATTTCTGTCACTATTTTATACTGCCATTAGTGAGGTCAGCATAACGTTGATGACGGGTTCTCTTTAATAAATGACCCCCATTATGGCTCAAAAGGACCAAAACAAAATGGGCAACCCATCCTCATGTTTTCATCTGTATGGTGCTGTGCAGCCTTTCCATGCAGCTGATTGGCGGTGGTGCCGGGAGTCGGACCCCCCCACCAATCTGATATTGAGGACAGGTCATCAATGTTGTACTCCCACAAAACCCCTTTAAACCACCAGGTGTTCAAAATTGTTTAAAAAAAAAAAAATTCTGGTCATTTGGATCTGAAATGCTCTGGTCATTAAGAGGTTAATAACAGGTAATGCTTTTCCTCATGCATGCCTCGTATCATTGTTACAGTGGAGAAGGTCGCCGTCGTGTGCCGATTTCTGGACATTCACTCAGTCACCAAAAACCATCTGTTAAAGTATTCCCTGGCCCATGCTTTCTGCTGTTTCCTAACTGCGGTGGAAGACGTGAACCCGGCCGTGGCTACAAGAGCTGGACTTTTACTGGACACCATTAAGAGACCCGCTCTACAGGTGAGACTGGGAATCCCGCCACAGAGTGGTGCCACTCCCGCTGCTCTTGTAGGATGGTGCGGTGGAGCAGGACTCTTTCCCCTTCAAATACATCGTTCTCTGACGTTCTGCCATGCATCGGTATAAGGATTGCCCGTTATTCCCGGTTTCTTCCTGCCTTGTCTTTGCAGGGTCTTTGCCTTTGCCTGGATTTCCAGTTTGACACTGTGGTGAAGGACCGGCCGACCATTCTCAGCAAACTGCTGCTTCTTCATTTCCTGAAGCAAGACATTCCTGCCCTCAGCTGGGAGTTCTTTGTGAACAGATTTGACACCTTGTCTCTGGAGGCTCAGCTACACTTAGACTGCAACAAGGAGTTCCCCTTCCCTACAAGTAAGACCTTTGGAGATACCTGGACTTAAAACATCTCTTCACATCTGACCACAACCTACATAATCAGTGCAGTCACTGTGTACATACATTACTTATCCTGTACTGATCCTGAGTTACATCCAGTACTATACTCCAGAGCTGCACTCACTATTCTGCTGGTGCAGTCACTGTGTACATACATTACTTATCCTGTACTTTTCCTGAGTCACATCCTGTATTATACTCCAGAGCTGCACTCACTATTCTGCTGGTGCAGTCACTGTGTACATACATCACATTACTTCTTCTGTACTGATCCTGAGTTACATCCTGTATTATACTCCAGAGCTGCACTCACTATTCTGCTGGTGGAGTCACTGTGTACATACATTACTTATCCTGCACTGATCCTCAGTTACATCCTGTATTATACTCCAATGCTGCACTCACTATTCTGCTGGTGGAGTCACTGTGTACATACATTACTTATCCTTTACTGATCCTCAGTTACATCCTGTATTATACTCCAGAGCTGCACTCACTATTCTGCATGCTTCATTTAATCAGCAAGTCCCTTATTATATTGTCCTTATACTTTTCTCCTCTTTTGCTTTATATTGTTATAATTTAGCCATCACAGCGGTGAGGACAAACGTTGCTAATTTAAGTGATGCCGCCTTGTGGAAGATCAAAAGAGCGAGATTTGCACGCAACCGACAGAAGAGCGTCCGTTCCCTGAGAGATAGCGTCAAAGGAGCTGGAGAATCCAAGAGAGCCCTTTCCCTGCCAGAGACTCTCAGCACCAAAATCCGTTGAGTATTAATGACTTAAATGAGATGCCCCATATAGCCGAACCCCCCTGCCCCCCATCATCACTAGCTTATGTCACATATCTCCGGTGCTGTAGCTGTTCCTTTTATTTGATGCCACCGTTCTTTTATCAGGTGCAGGATTTAGCACTACCAGCCCTTTAAACTCTTGCTTGGCGTTTGTGTCACTCGCCGTCACTCCTTGTCGTCTCTTACTTGCTCTCTTACCCTTCAGCTGTCAGGTTGACAAGACACGAACAGTCTGCACCGGTGCTTGGCGGCATGGCGGAGCAAGCTCAGGGTGAGTCTACGGAAAAATGTCTTGTATTATTCCGAAAATTCAAAAAAACCTCTGACGCAAAAGGACATCTACATGGCAGAGGATAGGAGGGGCAGGGACGTGGCCTCTACAATGAAGTTGGCTTCTGTCACTCAGCAATGTTATTGAGGCCTCTTGCACACGACCGTATGCCCTCCGAGATATACTGTCCGTCAGGGGGCCATATGTCCCGGGGCGGCATTGATCGTGCGCACGGGAGCGCACAGCTTCGTAGGTTACAATGATGCAGTGCACGTCGGGCCGCCCGCCGGGCTATTGTCCCGCACTCATATGATCTTACGAGTCCGGGACAATAGCCGCGCGGGCGGCCCGACGTACACAGCATCATTGTAATCTATGAAGCTGTGCGCTCCCGTGCGCACGATCAATGCCGCTCTGGGACATATGTCCCGCTCACGAACCTTATATCTCGGAGGGCATACGGTCGTGTGCAAGAGGCCTGAATCGTTGATTATCAGGGTCTGCTGGGCCCTTCCCTGAATAAAGGGTTGGATGTTGCACCCCAACCCTTATATTCTGTAGATTGATGGGGTTTGTACCCCTCCACTACAAGCACAAAAAGTGCAAATTTCCTCCAGTTAAAGGAGTTGTGCTAAGTTTGAAAGATATCCCCTATCCGCAGGTTATCTGATCGGTGGTCTAACCGCTTGGACCCCCACCGTTCCCAATAACAGGGTTCCCTTTTCCCTCTCTGAGTGCAGAGCCAGGTTGATCAAGCATGCTGCCCCCTGATTCATTTCCTTTAAGACTGCCAGAGATTGCCGAACCCTATACTAAGCTAACTTTGGCAGTTCCATAGAGAATGAATGGAGCGGCAGCGCACATGCTCGACCCGGTACTCCCGCTCTCCGGACTTGAAGGGGCTGTCCCCTAGGCACAGGATAGCCACCTCATTGTTGGGGGCCAACTGCTGAGACCTCCACTGATCAGATAGTTGTTCTCTATCCTGTGGATACAGGACAAACTTTTAAGCTTGGCACAATCTCTCTAAGTTTAACCCAAGTTAAAGGGGTTTTCTGCGATTTTTTTTTTTTTAATGGATGACATCATCGGTATCTGATCGGTGGGGGTACGACACCCAGGACCCCCGCCGATCAGCTGTTTGCTCACTAAGCACATTGTGTAGTGGCTGTGCTTGGTATCGCAGCTCAGCCCCATTTGCTTCTATGGGGCTAAGCAGCGCCTAGGTCACGTGACTGATGAACGTGACATCACATGAACTAGGGAAAGCTGCAAGAAAGTTGAGGCGCCGGTGCCTTTTCAAATAACTGATCGCCAGGTGTCCCGGTTGTCGGACCCCCACTGATCAGTCAAAAAATCTCCGAAAACCCCTTTAAATAGAAAAATGATAATGGTAAAGAAGACGGCGCAATTATCATTTTCCTATATAGATTGACAGATAAGAGGTACTGGCTCACCTTAACCCTTTCACTGCCAGGGGTGTTTGGACATTTTGTACCTCTGGTAGCCACAAAAATTTACACATTTTTGATGTACAAAATAAACCTAAATTACATGTAAAAAAAGCATACTAACCCCCCCCCCCCATATATTTTGTGAAAGTAGATGCCCGGCAATGTTGTCAGAATGGCGCTCAGCAGTTTATACAGACACCTTCCTGCAACTTTCCGTCAAAGTGTAATTTTTTATATTACTGGGTAAAAGTCTGATCCAACCAGAGCGTTATATGCACCTCACCTCTTAAAACGAAACGTTCAACATGTGCCCAGTCCATACATACTGCTTAGGCCTAAATTTACCTGCGCACAGATTCATAAAATTACCAGAACTGGAAAGGTCAAAAATCTGAATTTTTACTGGAAATTTTTTAAAAGTAGAAACCTATAAAATACAGGGTTTCTAGCCCTTGACAAGTAAGTGCTGCTGTTATCTACGTATCAGGCTGCTTTCTCATCCATCTCATTGGGGGACTCAGGCCTTGACCATGGGTATAGCTGTTGCCACTAGGAGGCGACACTAAGCACACAAAGTGTGAGCTCCTCCCTTCAGTTATGCACTAAAACAGTTTTCGCTTAGTGTCCGTAGGAGGTAGACCTCCCTGCTTTACAGGTCTTCTGAGTTTTTCATTTTTTTTGTTTTTTTTTCCCCCTTTTTTTCCTTTTTTCCTAGCAGGATTACAGGCAGTTCTAGCTGCCTGCACTCCCACCCAGGAGATGGGAGACCAGGGGGTCCCCAAGCCCGCGGCTCCTTCCCGGTCTCCAGAAGACGAGGCGGACCAGAGGTTCCTAAAGCCTCTGCATCCCACCAGCCTTCGGGTCACCACGGTCGCCCATAACAAGTCCCCTCTGTTTCCGATGTAGCAGCCCTCCCAAGGGGCCGCACACCGAGGGTGGTGACCCGGCTGGAACCAGGGGGGGCAGAACACGCCAGACGGGTAAGTATTCCTGGCTCCAAACCCCCCACTTCCCCTTCTCAGGTTACTTGCCCCCACTAAGCCTTGTCTCTCCAGGCGGGAAAAGAGTTAGCAGATCCATGTCAGCTCTCCTGTGGGGGGTGGGGTGAAGGGAAGCCCTCTGTACTTGCCAAGCTTCTTTCTGGACCCTGAACCACCAACTTCCCTCCACCCCCACCACCAGTGCCGCCTGCCCAAACGCCGACCTGTTTCTCGTGGAGTTCCGCTATTCTCCTCCCCCGGGGCCCTTTGAAAATTGAGGCCCCTGCTTCTACTGCGGCCTACTTCCGATACTTCTCATCCGGCCAACTTTTCAACTCGGCTGGGGCTCCTTGTGGCAGCACCGCTGTACGGGGGGTATGGGGGAGAGTCCTGGGGAATCAGTTGGCGTTCCTTTTAAAAAAAAAAAATTTTTTCATTATCGCGGGCGGCCGACTCCATTATGGGGGTGGGGCATGAGTTCTCCCCACTTCCCCCCCTCCTTCATCTGGCTTCCTGGCGCAAATCCTTTGCGCTGGTTTCTCTGCCTCCGCCCATCTCCTGCTCAGTAAGGCTGCAGTAAAGGACACAGTCTGGTTAAGCTCTTTCCCCTCCTTCCTACAGGGTCTTGCTCTACCCTCCTACCTTTCACTACAGGTACTCACTATGTCCGATCCCAGACCCCAAAGCCGTCAGTCACTTCCGCGCGACATTTTGTATGTGCTTCTTGTGGCTCAAAATTCCTATCCGGTCAGGACCCCCTGTGCTCCTCTTGCTCTGCTCCACCGCCAAGTGGCTCTGACCCTGTTCCAGTCACCCTCCCTGCCCAGCCCATGGTAGAACCAGAGTAGGTGCGCTCTCTGTCTAAGATGGTGCAGGACATTTCCCAGTCCAACAGGGCCATTGTGAACATGCTGGGGCATTTGGCTGCACGGCCACCATCTGACCAGTCAGACTCTGGGACCCCCTCTGCTGATCCCTATCGCGGCGTCCTGCAAAACGGCCAGACCACCCTCTCCTCGAAGGGCGTCTGCGTCCCCCCGTTTCATCCATCTCCCCGCCACCTCCCAGGTAGCCCCGCTCTGTCGCGTCCTCATTAGAAGAGGCGTGTTCTGAGAAAAATTTGTCAGACGCTGACTTTGTCTCACCGGCGGATCAGTCTTCCAAACTGTCCGCTATGGTAGACAACCTCATCGCAGCGGTTATAGAAATCTTACAGGTTGAGAACCCCGCACCCTCATCTGCTGGTTCTGGTTTTGCCTTCAGGCGATCTCGTCGCTCGCCAAGGGTGTTCCGCAACCACCTGGAGTTTGAGTCCTCCCTTTCCAAGGAATGGAACTTCCCTGACAGGCGTTTTGCTTTACCAAAACGTTTAGACGTCTCATATCCCTTTCCAGAGGATTGGACAGAGAAGTGGTCGTCCTCTCCTATTGTTCCCCTATCAATCCCCACCTCTGCCCCAGTTTTTTCGCTCGTCCCCCCCGACCTCTCCCTCCGCTGCCCATTCCTTTTTTCAGGCTATTCTCTCCCTTCTGTGGCAGGGAGTGATTGTTCCGGTTCCGCCTCAAGACCGTTTTTGCGGATTCTACTCCAATCTCTTTGTAGTCCCCAAGAAGGGGGGTACGGTCCGTCCCATCCTAGACCTCAAAGCCCTCAACCGATTCCTTCGGCTCCGCCGCTTCCGGATAGAGTATCCGGGTTCGGTCATTGCATCCATGGACATGGGGGAATTCCGGTCCTCGATAGACATTAAGAACGCCTACCTCCATGTTCCCATCTGCTTCGGTCACCAGAAATATCTTCGGTTCGCAGTGGGACCTTTTCATTACCAGTTTGTGGCCCTCCAGTTCGGTCTTGCCACAGCTCCTAGAGTCTTTACCAAGATTCTGGCCTCAGTCATGGCTCTGCTTCATGCCAGGGGGATAGTGGCGATTCCGTACTTGGACGATATCCTGATCAAGGGTCCGTCATTCCAGGCAACGGCGGACCGCTTGCGCATCGTTCGGGACACCCTGGAATGCTTCAGATGGGTTCTGAACCTATTAAAGTCATGTCTTCATCCATCTCGGCAGCTGATGTTTCTGGGCATGCTGTTCGACACCGATCGGGCCAAGATAATTTTTGCCCCCGGACAAACTCTCCGATCTCCGTCGTCAGATGCTCTCCTTGTTGCGGCCTCAGCCTCTTCCCATTCGCCAGTGCATGAGGGCTCTGGGCCACATAGTCTCTTCCTTCGAAGCAGTGCCCTATGCTCAGTTCCATACCAGGGCTCTTCAGCGGTGCATTCTGACCATTTGGGACCGTTCCCCAGCCTCCCTGGATCAACTGATCCATCTCCCTGCGCCAACGCGCCGAGACCTTTGGTGGTGGTTGATGTCTACAATGCTGACGTCGGGCCGCTCCTTCCTTCCCCTCCGCTGGAAAGTGTTGACAACAGACGCCAGTCTCCGGGGCAGGGGGGGGGAGTTCTGGACAATATCTCGGTCCAGGGCCCCTGGTCCCGCAAGGAGCGCCAACTTCCGAACAATATCCTAGAATTGCGGGCTCTGGGGGTATGTTCAATCCGACAACTCCACGGCAGTCGCATATCTAAACCACCAGGGTGGCACCCGGAGCCCCGCAGCCATGTGGGAAGCAGTGCTCATCCTCTCCTGGGCGGAGAGCCATGTCCTAGCTCTGTCAGCAGTTCATATCCCTAGCGTTGACGACTTTCTCAGCCGAGAGAGACTCGATCCCGGCGAATGGGCTCTGCATCCACAGGTCTTTCTCGCGATCTGCGAGCGGTGGGGTCGGCTGGATGTGGATCTCATGGCCTCCCGCTTCAACCGCAAGGTAGAGACCTTCGTGGCAAGGTCCAAGGATCCTCGGGCGTTGGACGCCCTTGTGATCCCGTGGATGCAGTTCACGTTTCCTTACGTGTTCCCTCCTCTTCTGCTCATTCTGCGTTTTCTCCAAAAAGTCAGGTCCAAGGGTCTGCCCGTCATTCTTGTGGCCCCGGACTGACCACGCAGAGTATGGCACGCATCCATAGTCTGCCTCCTCGCCGACTAACCCTGGCGTCTTCCCCTTCGGGAGGACCTTTTGTCGCAGGGACCGATCTTCCACCCTAATTTAGGGTCACTACGTTTAACAGCATGGCTATTGAAGCCGCCGTTTCTCAAATGCGGTTGTCCAGTCCATGATTTGTGCTAGGAAGCCGTCGTCCTCCTGCATCTATCACCGGACCTGGAAGTCCTACTTCGGTTGGTGCCAATGCCACCAGTTGTCTCCCATTCGGTTCTCGTTGCCTCGACTCTTGTCTTTCCTGCAGTCAGACATGGACTTGGAGCTGTCTCTCAGTTCCCTCAAAGGGCAAGTTTCAGCCCTTTCCATTCTTTTTCAACAAAACTTGGCTTCGCTTTCTGTGGTTCGGACCTTTCTGCAGAGGTGCAGCACGCTGCGCCCCCTTGCCGTCCTCCATTGAATCCGTGGAACCTAATCTGGTGCTCAGCGCTCTCCAGTCCTCTTCGTTTGAGCCTTTGCAGCAGGTGTCCCTTCACTTCCTGTCCTACAAGGTGGCCTTTTTGGTGGCAGTCACTTCCATCCGTAGGGTGTCGGAGCTAGCGGCTCTTTCCTGTCGGTCGCCCTTCCTTATCCTCCACCAAGACAAAGTAGTTCTTTGCCCTGTTCAGTCATTCCTTCTGAAGGTCGTGTCGGCATTCCATCTCAATGAAGAGATCATTCTCCCTTCCTTTTGCCCTGCCCCGTCTCATCCTCGTGAGCAGTCGCTCCACACTCTGGATTTGGTTCGGGCCATTCGCATCTATCTGTCTCAGAAGTCCTCTTTCCGACGGACAGATTCTCTATTCGTCATTCCAGAGGGACCGAGACGAGGGCTGGCAGCGTCCAAAGTTTCCATTTCCCCATGGATTTGTTTGTCCATTGTGGAAGCGTACCGCGTTAATGACCGGGCCCCACCCTTCCAGGTGACTGCTCATTCTGCTCAGGGGCGGTGGGGCCGTCTTGGGCGGTGCATCACGGGGCTTCGGCCCTTCAGGTGTGCAAGGCGGCGACCTGGTCGTCTTTGCACACCTTTTCCAAATTTTGCAGAGTGCACACCTTTGCATCTTCTGACTCTTCTCTGGGGTGTAGAGTTTTGCAGATGGCGGTTCTTTGATTGGTCAGATAGCTTCTTCGTTTATGACCCACCCCTGGGACTGCTCTGTAACGTCCCAAGGTCAAGCCTGTGTCCCCCAATGATACGGATGAGAAAACTAGATTTTTGTACTTACCGTAAAATCTGTTTCTCTTCCGTTCATTGGGGGACACAGCTCCCACCCATTCTCCTGGTTACGGGCCTCGTTGTGGCCTGCGGGATTCTGGCTTTGTACATTGTTTGGTTTTCCTGTTTTTCCTTTTGCTTCTCCTACTGCTTTTGCACAAACTGTTTTAGCTCAGTCCCTGTAGGAAGGGTATAACTGGAGGGAGGAGATCACACTTTGTGTGCTTAGTGTCGCCTCCTAGTGGCAACAGCTATACCTATAGTCAAGCCTGAGTCCCCCAATAAACGGAAGAGAAACAGATTTTACGGTAAGTACAAAAGTTTAGTTTTCACGTCGTCGTCCCCCGTCCCCCACTATAGAGATCTTATGACGGATCTCCATAGCGGAAAGGGAAAGCGCAGATGTGAAAGTAGCCTTACCTTTATTACAGGTCAGCATTCTCCAGAAAATGACAACATCATCAAGGACCCTCTGCCGGAGGACGCGGGAATCGACCACCAGACCGTGCACCACCTGATCACCGTCCTCATGAAGTTCATGGCCAAAGACAAGAGCAGCGCGGAAGCCGACATCAGCAGCGCCAAAGCTTTCAACACCGTGAAACGCCATCTATACGTGCTGCTCGGCTTTGATCAGCAGGAGGGGTGTTTCATGATCGCCCCTCAGAAAATGCGCACGTCTACGTGTTTCAATGCGTTTATTGCAGGAATAGCGCAGGTAAGGTGTCTGGAAACTAATATGGCTGCCATTACGTTTTACACTGTGAATGAAAAACTTACCACTGCCACCAAGGACTCTTTCCTGCTTCCATAACCAGGAAAGCTGGTGGACAATGCTTGGTTGAGCTGCCATATTGGTTTTTATCCAGCTTTCCCAAGAGCGATGAACCGTACGATGCCATCTTATACACGAATGCCCCTGTTTCATTAATCATTGCAAAAGTTCTCACACTCTGGGGGAGACAAGGCCAAGTCTTGCTACACGTCTTCCCTCCTTGGAATTCGTCACAGTATCTCCTCTTGATAACAGTTTGCCGTATCATTTACCAGTGACGGGAAATGGCGCCTGTCTTGTACGGTAAATGTTACTGACCTTTAGGGGAAGACGAGTTCAGATACACGTCGGCTGGTGACATCTAATAGTGAATGACCGCTTCATATCTGACCGGAAGAAGTGTAGAGTTTATGAACCATATATCTGGGCTAATGGACTGTTTTTTGTCTGCATGGGGCCCCTAAGGACCCCATGACCTGTTAAAACCTATTTAGATTTCATGCTCTGCAACATATAACTATAGCACGGTTCATCCTGAGCTTCCTGATTCATGAGTAAAATGTCTGAACTGCAGTGACGTCTGACCGAGCTGAAAGAGTAGGATGTGTGTAACTGTGCATGGCATGCCAGGGTAATGTATAGCAGTCAGGGTTTGACAGTATGTAACTAGGGTTACATCTAGCCTTTCTGCTGCCTGAGGCGAAAACCTTAACCTAAGCCCTTCCCTTCAGCCCATGGCCCTTTGGCTGCCCCCCCCCCCCCCACCCCCCCCCTTTGGCGATCGCCTCACCTGGCCTCATTGGTGGTGCACCCCCGTATGTAACTGTGTTCTAATGCAGCGTAAATCCCATGGAGATGGGTTGGGACAGTCTACATATATTGTCTGATAACGGTGATATTTCATATCTTGCAGGTGATGGATTATAACATCAACCTGGGAAAGCATCTTCTCCCTCTGGTGGTCCAAGTCCTAAAATACTGCACCTGCCCCCAGCTCAGGCATTACTTCCAGCAACCCCCCCGCTGCTCGCTCTGGTCTCTGAGGCCGCACATCCGGCAGATGTGGCTGAAAGCTCTGCTCGTCATCCTCTATAAGGTATACCGGGATGCTTTAAGGCTATGGACACCTTTTGGAACAAAGGTCTTTATGAAAATATCCAGGCGTTTCTGAGATACAAGGGTTAAAAAAAATCGTCTGCCAGCTCATGTGGCGCTCTTATCTCCGATCTCCTGACTTCATAAACACTCATTATCAAGCTGATAAGAATATGGCTTCAATAAATGTTTATGAGATCGGATATAAGAGCGACACATGAGCTGCAAGCTGAGGGGATTCAAAGAACACTGAAAGTGGCTGCTGGCAAACAGACTGATTTTTAACCCTTATATCTCAGAAACATCTGAACATTTCTAATAAAGGTCCACTGAAAAAATGAATTTTAGCCCAAATCGAGTAAATTGCAATCGTAAAAAAAAAAAAGTCTCTGAAGGTGTCCATAGCTGTTAATATCCTTCTGATTGTCCCTGTGATAATATTATAAAGCAAGGAGCCTAACAGCTCAATGGTTAACCTCTTTAGGGGATTCTGTAAGCAGTTTTGACCCCTCAAAACTACTGACGGCACTATATAGGTGTCTGGGGAAGCAGCGGAAGCATACCTGGGGTGATGGTCTTGCAGGTTGCATGGCCAAGAACTATTTTGCACGATCACAAGCTCCGTGGGGGCGGTCCCTTCCTGTGCGGCCCCCTGCACTGGACACATCCCCTCCCCTTTTCTCTGAGTGACAGCTGTAGCACCCAATCAGGAGACAGCTAAAGCCATCACTCAGAGAATAGTAGAGGTTCTGGTTACGTGTCTAGTGCAGACAGCCCAGGACCCTGCACATGAAGAGACCACCCTCATAGCACTTGTGAAAAGTTGGATTTCTTGGTGCAGGTTTCCAGCCTGCATGACCACCATTCTGGGGTGGCTTACACAGCTGCTACTGTCACCTACCTGTAGTTTATAATGATTTTGTCATGGAAATCCACGCTCTATGCTCTGACTTCCTGCTGAGATTATGCTTTTAGACAGCTGCCAGCCAGAATATGCAGAGCTGCAGTGTAAAGGATGGGGCAAGAAAAACAAAGCAGCAGCCTGATTGTCTGACAATACGGTATTGATCCTACAAAAGACTCCAATAGACAGTGCGGCTAAGCTGGAGTCACTGGGGGTCATTTACAAAGACCGTCTTTTTCTTCTGGTCTTTGTTTCCCCTCTGCGCTGATGTGGGGCGTGAGCCTCATCAGAAATTAGCCGCATTTCTGGCAATTCCCTTAGTGGAGTCGTTTTACGCCAACATTTACACCTGTTGTCAGGCGTAAATGTAAGTAAATTTGCCGGAGCCAATGTCCCAGCCCCCGGCACGCTCCCGTAACCACTCACCACGCTTGGGGCCCAAAAACAGGAAGGGGATCTGCAAATTAATTTTGATGCCTAAAAGCTGAGTAGCGTGCTTTGTAAAAATAACCCCCACTGATTACATTTTTGCCCTGATAGAAAAGAGCAGCAGTATAAGGCCTCATGCACACGACCGTAGGTGTCCCGATGCCGTATTACGGACCGCATTTTTCAGATCCGCAATACACGGGCACCTTTCCGTGTGCATTCCGCATGCGGACCCATTCACTTTAACGGGTCCGCAAATCCAGAGATGCGGAATGGTGCGGAACGGAGCCCTACGGAAGCGCTACGGAGTGCTTCCGTGGGGTTTCGACCCGTACTTCCGTTCCGCAAAAAGATAGAACATGTCCTATCTTTTTGCAGAATGTCCAGAAGTGAATGGGTCCGCGATCCGCTGTGGCTGCCCCATGGTCGGTGTTCGCGCATTGCGACCCGCAGGTCTTATGTGAAGTTTTCAGGGGGTAGTTCTGGCCATAGGTAGTTTGTAGCATTTGAGGCCCTTGTTTTAGAGGGGGACCCCTTGGGCCCTTGTCTTCAGTGTCTGCTCCAGCTCTTGCACCCACTTTTTTTTTTTTAAATATGGCGCACATTACTATTTTTCATGTTGCACCACTCTGTGATGGCGTGGGGGTGTAGGTAAGCGTACCCCCAAGTTACCTTCATACAGGCACCTCATTATCATGCAGACATAGACTCTCCTTCATATGGCGGCTGAATATGTTAATGGCCAGACCCCGGTCACCATTATTCCATATCTGTCATCTGTGATCTCACTCGGTGACACCAGAGTTCTCCGTCCGTCCTTCACCTGTCACCGAAGCCGTCAGCATGTCGCCTGCAGGACCGCTCGCCAGTGACCACGGCGAATAAATTAATAAAATCAGCTAACGACGGGCTGCTGATTCCAGGGCAGAAGAGAGATTTGGACTGCTGCCGTCTCATGGAGGATTTACTGATACATTGTAACAAATCCACAGGCTGGAGAGGTTTGCTGCTGTGTTTAAAGGGTTATCTTCATCTGATAAAGTGATGGTATATAGCGATATGATCATGGGGGGGTCTGACCTCTGGGGCCGAATTGATCCTGAGAACCAAGGGGCCGCAGCTCTTATGTAGCGCTGCATCCCCTCCACTGTTGTCTCCTGTACAGCTGCACCCTGGCCATCCACCTTGCAGGGAACTGCAGCATGACCCCAATGTGGTGCAGGGGTCACAGTGCTACACCATTTCTGCAACCCCCTTCATTCTCTGGATTGAGGCAGGTCCGAGAAATCGGACCCCCACCGATCATAAAGCATTGGCTGATCCTAGTGATATAAGACTGGTACATTGTAACAAATCCATCAGCTGTGTGATCAGAACACGATCAGATAGGATTTACACCTCTTAATATAAACAGAACTGCATCTGTTCAGTGACAGCAAGCAGAGATCTTGAACATCGTATAATAAAGTGTACATATTTTGTTTCTTTTCTGGCAGTATCCTTACCGGGAAGCTGATCTTGGGAAGATCGTGTTACATCTCATTCACATCACCGTAAACACGCTGAACGCTCAATACCACAGCTGCAAACCGCACGCCACGGCCGGGCCCCTGTACAGCGACAACAGCAACATCAGCCGCTACAGCGAAAAGGAGAAAGGTGACCGCTTCATGACAATTTGGCAAGTCTTAGCTGCCACTCAGCTTTGCGAGACTCCTGTAAGGCACGCTCCACGCAATGCCACTCCATAACTCACCACCACCTTTGTAGTTCAGGTTCTGGGAAAGCTGGGTGGCAGTCCTTCTGGGAGTTGCAATGGAGCCCATTTTGGTTGTCACCCATTTTTCCCTGCTTGTAAAGTACTGATTAGATTTTAGTAACAACCAGATCCCGTTTTGTTGCATCTCCAGCAGAGGAAGACAGCGTCTTCGATGAGTCCGACATCCACGAAACGCCCACGGGAGCCTGTAACAAGGAGTCCCAAACTTTCTTTGCACGTCTGAAGAGGATTGGAGGGAGCAAGATGGTGAAATATCAGCCAGTGGAGATGAGCGGACAGAGAAGTATGTGCTAGAACCTCTTGGGGCATCCTGTCTAAACCCTGCCGCGGTCTACTCAGGAGATGCCGCATTGCCACAGGATATGTCCACATTTCATCCATCTCTATGATTCAGCAGGGTGTGAATTGGGACAGTCCTGTGGGAATCTGGAAGGTTTGGGGGGGGGGGGGGGGGGTATCATACATTAGTAGGGACAGGCCAGTCCTCTGAAGTTAGGGTTCACACAACCCAGGAAGCATGGGAAGGTTTTTGCACCAGGATTTTGATTTGTTAGCCCCTCTTGGACGTGGCCTGTTTTGACAGCTATAGTAACTGTCAATGTCAAAGAGCCATAATGCTTTTATTTTTCCATAGATTTTTTTACTAAGATGAGTTGCATGTTTTTAATGATACCGGCTTGGAATGCCTAGAACTCATTGATTACTTTCATTCATTTTTTAGGATGGGTTCAAGGGGTTGTCTAAAACTTTTTAGAAAGTGGGCAAAATGAGTTAAAAAAATGAAAGAAGCATTCCTCACCTTGCTGATCCCCCTCGGCTGCTATTCCAACACTTACAGCTCTATGTTTTTTGGTTCAGTCTCGACACACTGGAGAAGGAAGGGGGAGGGGGGGTGACCTCTGAGGCCAGTGATTGGCTGAGTGGGTATTTCCTGCCATTTCCAGTTATTTCTTGAGATGGGACCAAGAAGAAGTGGCGACCAGCGGGTAGGGGTAGGATCAATGAGGTGAGCAATGCTTCTTTTATTATTTTCACTCATTCTGCCCCTTTGCTCCAAATTTTTATCCAACCCCTTTATTGGAAAAAAAACATCAGTCCCAATATTATTTTGCATGTTTTTCCCCCATGTGGTATTAATAACATTCAAACTTTATAATACAGGTTGTATTTTTTTTTCCCTTTCACTATATTTCTTTTATATGTGAATCTTTGAAGGGGTTTTCTGTTTTTTTTTTATACTGATCGGTGGGGGTCTAACACCCGGGATTCTCGCAGATCAGCTATTTGAGAGGGCACCTGTGAGCGCCGCGGCCTTTTCACAGCTTACCCTAGGCCAGTGATGTCAAGTTCATCAGGCGCAGCTCAGTCCCATTCAAGTGAATGAGGTTGAGCTGCAATACCAAGCACGGCCACTGTACAGTGGACGGCGCTGTGTGTGGTAAGCTGTTGGAGTTTTGACAGCTGTTCTAAATATTAAATGCAAGTTTCTCATGACAACTAATTAGATTGCTTCTTTAATCTTGAAATGTACCCCTTTAAAAATGAGAGCTGCAATCGGATTGGCTGTTCCATTGCACTAGTTTTGATAAATCTCTCCCAGTGTGTTTTAAATCTGCATTTTTTGGGCTCATATGAGCATGATGCATCATGATAACATACTCCACTCGTGGACAACCCCTTTAATTATTTATCTCCTCTCTTGCTTCCTTCCAGGTGAAATAGAACTGGCTGAGTACCGAGAATCCGGAGACAGCATCCTGCGCTGCGTAAGAGAAGAAACCATGCAGAAGAAACGGCTGCGTTCCCTTAAGCAGAAGTCCCTAGACATCGGCAACACGGACTCCTTGCTGTTCACCTTGGACGAGCACCGCCGGAAGTCCTGCATAGAACGGTGCGAGATCAGCCACAGCCAAAAGATGAACGACTATGCGCAGTCACGTCAGAACTCCTCCAACAAGGCCGATAATGTGGATTCCAACGAGAAGCCATCGGAAAGAGACAGCGACCATGAGGTCAGGAAACCCGTTATACCAGAGGTGAGGTTGAGTTGCATGGAGACCTTCGAGATCAAGGTGGACTCTCCAGTGAAACCGTCTTCTCCAATAGAAGACTTGGATCTCATAGATTTATCTTCAGACTCCACCTCAGGCCCGGAGAAACAGTCCATGTTATCCACCTCTGACAGCGACTCTTTGGTGTTTGAGCCTCTGCCGCCCCTGAGGATCGTGGAGAGCGATGATGAAGAGTTCCAGCTCATCAACAGTAGAAACATTATGGTTTCAGCTACTTCAACTCCCATCAGCGCATCTGTGCTTAGCCTAAGTATGACACCGCTGGTACAAGTGAGCATAGAGGATTGCTCGAAAGCCTTCACCGCCGAGGATTTCTGCTACAGTCCAGATTTGCAAGCAGAAGACATCTTTTCCCATGGTGCAGAAGATCAAAAAGACTTGGTCAAACGAGAAGGTTTCCTAGAAGTCTCCACCGGGAGCCCGCTCACTCTCAAACAGAAGAGGGACCAGCTACGCAAATCCTGCGCTCTCGCCGACATGTCTGTGGATGACAACTTCGAGGACCCCATGGAAGAAAACAAGTCCCCTGTCAAAATTGTCCATCTCAGCGTCCCGGTGGATGCAGAAAACCAAACGGATAGTGAGAAGCCTGATGCCGGCACAGAATCAGATCCGGAGCAAAGTGTAGAACCGAAGGAGGAGACGGAAGAGTTTAAGATACAAATAGTTCCCAGACAACGGAAGCAAAGAAAGATAGCGGTCAGTGCAATCCAGAGGGAATACCTGGACATCACCTTTAATATCCTGGACAAGCTGGGGGAGCAGAAAGGAACAGGTAACTTTTTGTACCGTCCTAAAACGAGTTGCATTATATCAGGCTGTCCGTCTGGTCTGCACACAACCTCTGCACATATATGTACATGTCTCTGCAGAGTTTGCGGCTGCACAGAAATCATGGAGTTGCAGAAGAGAGTAGCTGGCCGTCAGAGGCAGGAGGACCTTTCAAAGAGAAGGCAGAGATGGTTTATCGCCGTCCCTGCCTTCCTGATTCCTATATGCATAGCTGGTAGTTGCAGGACCTGCTGGGTCTTAGCAGAACCAGATCAGCTCTACAGTTCATCTCAGCATTAAAAAGTATAATCTCAAGCTAACATGCTCCCTAAAGGTTTTTATTTATTTTTGACATTATAAGGGGGCACAATACTGTATAAAGAGAGTGTAAATAAATTCAAAATAAATAATTAAAAACATTAACAAATACAAAGAAAAAAATACCTATAATTATAGCCCCGCCCCTGAGGAGCCAAAACTATACATGCCTTATATAAAAATGACAGATAGGGGGGCTCAACCTGAAACTATGGTATGTGCTATTAAAAAAGACACTTTCATCCTGATTTCATCCAAAAATATTAATATAAAAATGGCATAAAAATACAGTTTCATATATATCACGAACAAAGATGCCAATATCACTTAAAATAATATAAACCATTGTAGCTTCTAGCCCATTATGTGCTTAAGAAAGCAGAACTATGTTTGGTCATGTATCTTCGCTTCATTATTGAGTTCATCAGTATTTGTGCCTTGGGCTGAAGACCTAAGTAAATCTGATTGCTGCCTGACACCTACATTAGAGAGACTGGTTGTTATGCAGAGTTTCCCTAGCAACCAGACTGTCAGACTCCACTCGGCTAGACATTGTAGCGCTGGACTGACATTTTTCTTGTCTTTGTCTCCTACCAGAGACTGATACTAAAGAGCTGTCAATTTTGGAGATTCCTCAAGAATCGTCTTCTGCACCCACCCTAGAAGCCGGGGTCCCCGAGCCCTGTAGTCGTTCATCTCTTGCAAGTAAGTTGTGTACTCACTTATATTAATATGAGGAAGAATTCATGCACTTCATGCTCCGGAAATTCATAAAAAACCAAATGTAATGGTCATGTGGTGCTCAAGGGTAAAAGCAAAGTCATCTAGACACAGTATAGGTGATACATGCTGGATCAATGGAGGTTTGACCACAGGGACCCCAAGTTATCCCTTAATGGATGGTCTGCGAGGCCCCACTAAGAATGGAGTGGCAGTACACATGTCTTTCCAAAGCTCTATGGACATAGACGAGCCCATAGAGTTGAATTGAGCGGACACAGCTCCATTCAAACGGGGAGAGCGGGCCCCCATTCTGGTCATCTGTGGGGACCCCAATGGTCGGACCTCTGCTGATCAGATACTTATCCTCTAACCTGTGGATAAGGGATACATTGTCTTAATAGGACAAAACTCTAATCAGGGGTGCACCTAGCCTTTCTGCTGCCTGAGACGAAAAATCTAATGGCGCCTCAACCCCCCCAATGCCAATTTCTTAACCTAACCCCTTCCCTCCAGCCCTACTGTTAAAGACATACTTGGAAAACATTACATACAGGGTAATACAGCGCCACATACTGTGCTTCCCAATACTTGTCACGGATGATGTTGCAGATAGCTGGAAGTTATGAATAAACATCTGACTGGCTTGATCCCAATCTAAGGAGCATATAGGTGACCCCTATAAACCCTAAGAGCTCACCCTGACTGCTAAGCACATACAAGGGTCTCAAAGGTAGACGATTGTATGCCCCCGTACCTAGACTGTGTGACACCTGAAAACCCTATAATAGTGAGGGGACACGACCACCGGCTCCCTGCACTTAATAGGGAGGGAGTCAGGGTCACCTAGAATCTAGCCAACAAGGAAACACAATACATGAAAGGACTTATCTGAACAAGCAGCGACAGAAGTCTCCAGCAGTGAACACTTAAATCCAGGAAGTAGTATAAACCGCAAAGTGAGGCAGTATGGGAGGGAATATAAAGGAAAGAGGATTAGTCTAAATAGGTGACACCTGGGAGAAGAAATGAGATGAGAAAGTGAAACCAAAACAAAGAACATCATACAAGAGGTAGAAAAGGACGTCTGTCAGACCTTCTCACAGAAGTGGCGGTGACAATACTATACTGCAGAAACAGATAATCCCCCTTCCGCTGCCCCGATCTTGCCCCTACCTGGTGCTGCCTGAGGCAGTCGCCTCATTGGTGGTGCGCCAGTGACCCTAATGCAAAAGCTGAAACCCCATACAGATCTAATACCCCTCAACACAGTAGCAGCATGTCTCCACTGTTTTTGTAATTTGTTAGCCTGGAGTCCAGACCGTAGAGAATTGTCTCGGCTGGATGCAATTGTAACAAACCCTCAGTTGGGAGAAGTATAGTTTTAGCTCAGGATGTGTTTTCAACCTTTAAACGAGAATGTTTCCATTCCACTGACAGCAAGCAAAGATCTTGAAAATGGTAAGAAATTGAAGCACAAGGTGCATGAATGGGAAATCTTAGTTAGGCACAGTTGGAGGAGCCACTAAGCGCTCTGTGTGTCTTAACAACAAACCGATGCATTTTATATCTGAATTTTTGGACCCCCTCCAAAAATGACCAGGAGCAGGGTGGAGCTTGGGAGTGCAGTGGGTGTGGTTTATTTTTGATTATTAGTAATAGGATCCATGCAGGGCTGTTCATATAGAGAAAACACTATTGTGAGGCATCTGTAATCCAGAAACAGCTGCTTCTTCCTAATATATCGTAATATATTTATATCCATCAAGCGCAATATAGGCAAATGAAAAGGGGCTCTCTTGGTGCACTTAGTGTGGCACAGCTCATGAAGAGGCAGCTTGAACACCAATCCAGTGCACTCCACAGCATCAGTACCTGGGATCCGGGTAGGTGAAGACCAACTCACCTCGCTCATGACCACCACAAACCATGCGACATCACACATTCTTCTGATACAGGGGATAAGGAACTGCTGCGTTTAGTGGTGTAAGGGACACAATCCTCAAATTAGGCATGTAGAAAATCTGCATTATATTTACAGCACCATTTCCATATTTTGTCCTGTGGTGTGAATTTGCTTTATTATTTTACTGGCAAAAGCTGGTATAAATATGAAGAAATAGAAAACTGAATGAAAGCATGCATTCAACTCGATCACCATTTGCATTCAGGTATAATAAATATTTGAGTCATTTTGTAAATGCTTTACATTACTGTACTGATCCTGAGTTACATCCTGTATTATACTCCAGAGCTGCACTCACTATTCTGCTGGTGAAATCACTGTGTACATACATTACTTATCCTGTACTGATCCTGAGTTACATCCTGTATTATACTCCAGAGCTGCACTCACTATTCTGCTGGTGCAGTCACTGTGTACATACATTACTTATCCTGTACTAATCCTGAGTTACATCCTGTATCATACTCCAGAGCTGCACTCACTATTCTGCTGGTGCAGTCACTGTGTACATACATTACATTACTTATCCTGTACTGATCTCGAGTTACATTCTGTATTATACTCCAGAGCTGCACTCACTATTCTGCTGGTGCAGTCACTGTGTACATACATACATTACTTATCCTGTACTGATCCTGAGTTACATCCTGTATTATACTCCAGAGCTGCACTCACTATTCTTCTAGTGCAGTCACTGTGTACATACATTACTTATCCTGTACTGATCCTGAGTTACATCCTGTATTATACTCCAGAGCTGCACTCACTATTCTGCTGGTGGAGTCACTGTGTACATACATTACTTATCCTGTACTGATCCTGAGTTACATCCTATATTATACCCCAGAGCTGCACTCACTATTCTGTTGGTGCAGTCACTGTGTACATACATTTCATTACCTATCCTGTACTGATCCTGAGTTACATCCTGTATTATACTCCAGAGCTGCACTCACTATTCTGCTGGTGGAGTCACTGTGTACATACATTACTTATCCTGTACTGATCCTGAGTTACATCCTGTATTATACTCCAGAGCTGCACTCACTATTCTGCTGGTGCAGTCACTGTGTACATACATTACTTATACTGTACTGATCCTGAGTTATATCCTGTATTATACTCCAGAGCTGCACTCACTATTCTGCTGGTGCAGTCACTGTGTACATACATTACATTACTTATCGTGTGCTGATCCTGAGTTGCATCCTGCATTATACTTCAGAGCAGAAATCTGCCGGCATTTCCAGCATCACTGTGCATCTTCCTGTGACCACATAGCTAGAATAGCCTGTGTACATATTCCAGGAGACATACGATGACTTTGTATATACATATAAGTTGCAGACGGAGTTCACACATACCCACGATCACTGGCAGGACCTCGCCACCTCCTGGTTGTGGGAAAAGATCCTCAGTGTCTGTAAGGAGCGTAGAAAGCCAGAAATATAGTTTGTTGCAAAACGTTCTAACTGACTGTAAGAATGTATGGATCACACCTTCCGGACCCAGGCATATAAATGTCGTAATATTCATGACAGTTTCCATTTCTATGTCAGATTTTTTTTTTTACATTTACCTGTGAAATGATAAACACTATTATATATATTATTATATAGAATAATAATGTTTTTTTTTTTTTTTCTTTAGATGATCCCAAAGCAGCACATGAAGTTTTAGGAAGCATTTCCGAAGTCTCCATGGGAAGGACGAGCATCCCATATATTCAGATAGGTGAGTCACTACTCAGTAACAGACTAGGGTGAGGCCTGGAGCATGTGGACTGGCCATGGGGTCTACAAGCAGGCCCGATCCACCTGCCACGTTGTAGCCTCACCACAGTTATCTTTATGTATCTTTAAAGGAGCCACCAAATCCAGCCTTCTCTCCGCTCCCAGCATTGTCAGCATGTTTGTCCCGGCTCCTGAAGATTTTTCTGATGAGCAGCCCACGGTAATGTCTGACAAGTAAGTGCCTCTCCGTGTATTACCTAGAAGCCCCCCCCCCACCCCGCTCCTTCTAGGTAACATAGATATTGTGTATCTTTGCAGGTGTCATGACTGTGGGGCCATCTTGGAGGAGTATGATGAAGAGACCTTGGGCCTGGCCATAGTCGTTCTCCTGACCTTCATACACTTGAGCCCAGATTTGGCCGCACCCCTGTTGCTCGATATCATGCAGTCTGTGGGGAGGTCAGTTCTTTCTATAGCAACTACTAAGGGTCCCTCAAGAAGGTTTATGTGGCTTCGCTCATCCTGTATCTTCTCTCCTAGGTTGGCCTGCAGCACGAGTTTCTCCAGCCAGGCAGACAGGTAAATAATCTGCGATGTATTGTTCACCTATCAAATGGATTGGGGCCACGAAAGAACCAGCATGTGGCCTGTTCATAGCAAACCCATTCATCCCTGCAAAAAATAAACTCACGCGGCCGTTGTGGTTCCGTTCCGTGCCTTGGGGAACTCAATTTGCGGCCCCCGATGCACAGGCAACATCCGTCCAGCGGCCGGGATGGATCGAGACCCATTCAACTCGAATGGGTTTGTGATCCGTCCGCACCGCAAAAAAATAGAGCAAGTTCTATTTTTTTTGCGTTGCGGAGGCACGGATAGAAACATCACGGAAGCACTCCGTAGTGCTTCCGTGGGGTTCCGATCCGCGCTTCCAGTCCGCATCTCCGTGATTGCGGATCCATTCAAGTGAACGAGCCCTTAGAATTCAGGACTCTGCTCCAGTGCCATCAGACGCATATGATAGTACATCTTGCTTCATTGCGTATGAGCAGTGCATGCGCAGTGAAGTGAGTTGTACTGTCTTCGGCTTTATTCCCCCCCCCCCCCAGCTACATAGCGGCATGCAGGTGTTTTAGTGGCCCCTGCACAGGATCCCTTTATCGACCAGAGTGTTGCGTTCCTAAATGAGCAGACGTAGAGAGACAGTCAGATTTATCACAGTGGCTCAGGCTGCACGGTACTTTTGGTGAATGACTACAACACCCATTGGTTGGCTTACTTTCACCAAATGTTGGGGGTCATTTATTAAGACCGGCGTTTTAGACGCCAGTATTAATAACCCCAATAGCTGGCGGTGGATCCGCCAAAATTATGAAGAGGGGCCGGCCACCACATAACTTCGGCCTATCCAGCGCCAGTCTCAATGTAAGACAGCTTCCGCGCTGTCTTACATATGGACCTTTTTCTACACCTAAAATAGTCATAGAAAATGATGAATGAGACGGGCCTGCCTGCCCGTCCCCTTCCCCGCCCGTGCCACGCCCACATTTTTAAACCTGGCGTGAGCGGGAAAATGTCGCCGTTTGCTTTCCTTCACTTATGTTTTTAGACATTTATTTTACATAAAATGCCCCTCGTGCAGTTCTTAAAGAGGTTCTCCAGCTTTTTTTTTTTTTTTATTTGCCTCTCCAGACAGCAGTACCTGTAGAGAAATCCATACTCACCCGGCTCCTTGAGCTGTCTCAACTGTACTTCCAGTCTACGTCTGTCAACTAAAGCCAATGACTGGCCTATAGCGGTGATGTGCCCTCAGTCAGCACATGACCCAGCAGTGTCATGCCGCTTGAGGACGTGTCATTTCTAAGGCCAGTTAATGCCGTTTGACGACGTGTCACCTCTAATGCCAGTCAATGCTGCTTGAGGACGTGTCACCTCTAAGGCCAGTCAATGCTGCTTGAGGACGTGTCACCTCTAAGGCCAGTCAATGCTGTTTGAGGACGTGTCACCTCTAAGGCCAGTCAATGCGGTTTGAGGACGTGTCACCTCTAAGGCCAGTCAATGCTGTTTGAGGACGTGTCACCTCTAAGGCCAGTCAATGCGGTTTGAGGACGTGTCACCTCTAAGGCCAGTCAATGCTGTTTGAGCACGTGTCACCTCTAAGGCCAGTCAATGCTGTTTGAGGACGTGTCACCTCTAAGGCCAGTCAATGCTGTTTGAGCACGTGTCACCTCTAAGGCCAGTCAATGCTGTTTGAGGACGTGTCACCTCTAAGGCCAGTTAATGCCGCTTGAGGACGTGTCACCTCTAAGGCCAGTCAATGCTGCTTGAGGACGTGTCACCTCTAAGGCCAGTCAATGCTGCTTGAGGACGTGTCACCTCTAAGGCCAGTCAATGCTGCTTGAAGACATGTCACCTTTAAGGCCAGTTAATGCCGCTTGAGGACGTGTCACCTCTAAGGCCAGTCAATGCTGTTTGAGGACGTGTCATCTCTAAGGCCAGTCAATGCTGTTTGAGGACGTGTCACCTCTAAGGCCAGTCAATGCTGCTTGAGGACGTGTCACCTCTAAGGCCAGTCAATGCTGTTTGAGGACGTGTCACCTCTAAGGCCAGTCAATGCTGCTTGAGGACGTGTCACCTCTAAGGCCAGTCAATGCTGCTTGAGGACGTGTCACCTCTAAGGCCAGTCAATGCTGTTTGAGGACGTGTCACCTCTAAGGCCAGTCAATGCTGCTTGAGGACGTGTCACCTCTAAGGCCAGTCAATGCTGCTTGAGGACGTTTCACCTCTAAGGCCAGTCAATGCTGCTTGAAGACGTGTCACCTCTAAGGCCAGTCAATGCTGCTTGAAGACGTGTCACCTCTAAGGCCAGTCAATGCCATTTGAGGACGTGTCACCTCTAAGGCCAGTCAATGCTGCTTGAAGACATGTCACCTCTAAGGCCAGTCAATGCTGCTTGAAGACATGTCACCTCTAAGGCCAGTCAATGCCATTTGAGGACGTGTCACCTCTAAGGCCAGTCAATGCTGCTTGAGGACGTGTCACCTCTAAGGCCAGTCAATGCTGCTTGAAGATGTGTCACCTCTAATGCCAGTTAATGCTGCTTGAAGACATGTCACCTCTAAGGCCAGTCATTGCCATTTGAGGACGTGTCACCTCTAAGGCCAGTTAATGCTGCTTGAGCACGTGTCACCTCTAAGGCCAGTTAATGCCGCTTGAGGACGTGTCACCTCTAAGGCCAGTTAATGCTGCTTGAGGACGTTACTTATTGTTACTTCACTACGTTACTTACTGTGGGCTCTTCTAAATTCTTGATGGAAAACTGAGTTCTCCTTTAAGTAAGAAAATGTTTGTCGCTGGGCTGCTATCTGTCAATGACATCATATAACACAACATTAATTAACGGGACCCGGGAGAACAATGATTTCATCCCCGAATTAAGTCACAGGGGAAGATTTATAGATGTGACCTCCACTGATGACGAAGACAACGGATGACTGGACGTGATGAGAGGTGAAGATTCAGTGTCTTAACGTTAAAATATCCGACCGTTAATACATCGCTGCGATTACGTCATTGGCAGGGAAGGAGACTTGTGCTTATCTCTTAATTATTTGTAATTAATTCCAATCACAAGCAGAAGTGTCATAGGAAGGGTTCTTAAAGGGGAATTGCACGTATTTTTCAGAAGAAGAGGTTAGAGATGAGGGTCTGTTGAGGATTCGTGGACCTGAACCCGAACGGTCCCCCTTAAATTGCTAAGAGATATGTAAAAGCAGAGGTATCAGGTTATGTGTCATATGGAGGATCTCATTTAAAATATTAGGGTCACAGTGCCGACAGATTCCATAAAATTCTGAATGCAGGACTGGATATGCCATAGAGTTCAATGACACACACTGTGCTACCCCCATCCGCCACTAGGGGGAGCTTACTGCATACTACTTTATTTTTTTCAATCAAATCGTTTTTATTATTCAAATAAAATTGGCATATTACAAGACAATTTGCGTCTACAACTTTTCTGAAATTTTCTCCCCTCCACATCTCATATACACAGAATTGTATAAAACATTATCACATGTCCAAATATTTGATACATCTCCCACAATCATTGTACATAATGAATATACCAATACAAAGAAAAAACAGTTACAGAGTTATTTGACTGTTAAAACCCAACAACAGACACTCTCGGGACTGCCTCCAATATATCTTCCCACTGTTCCTTAGGGATGTCCCCCAGATCCTTTTCCCATTTCCTCATCCTTGTAAGAGGGAATCCTATCAAAAATTTGTGTAAAAGCAGAGCATACACCTGTGATATCAGACCTCTCTTTCCTCCAGTTGGAAGAACCAGTTTATGGACCACATCCATTTTTGCAATAATGCAACCCTTCCTCATCGTGACATCATAGGCGTGTCTCAGTTGCAAGTATTGATAGAACCACACTTTAGGAATGTTGAATTCCTGCTGTAGGCCTTGAAATGATTTAAATACATTAGTCTCGATCAATTGACCTATCCTCATTACTCCATGGGATTCCCAGTTTCGGATTCCTGATAGAGAAATGAACTCCTGCATCAAGTTATTGTTCCATATTGGGGAAAGCTCTCCTACCCCACCAACTCCCCTGATCAATTTCACCTTTGTCCACACTTTTTTCATAAGCTCTATAAGCGTCGCTTTCTCTCTCCCCCCATGCATCCCTGCACCCTCCAGAGTACCCATAAGGTCCCTACTACCCAACCAGTGTTGCAGTATCTTCCCCGTCACATCTGGTAGCTGAAATTCCATCCAACCCTTAAAATGTTGACACTGAGAGGCTAAGAAATAAATCCAGGCGTTAGGGACAGCCAAGCCACCTTCAGACTTGGGATATTGCAGCATCTCCAGCTTAATCCTAGCTTGACCATATTTCCAGATAAGATCTCTGAATATCGAATGTATTTTCCTAAATCTCTCAACTGGGATCCATACAGGGGCATTATTCAATATGTATAGTAACTGAGGCATCATTACCATTTTTAGGAGATTCACTCTGCCCACCACCGACAAAAAGAGTCTACCCCATGTCCTTGCCTTCAGCCTAAAAGTATTTAGCAAAGGAGTTAAATTAAGCTCTTCAAAATCCAGCAGTCTAGGTGTTATATATAGCCCCAAATATTTAAACTTGCCCACCCAGGGAATCAAACTATCTGCCCGCACACCAGAGAGTGCCTGTCCGTCTACCGGCATCAAGGCAGACTTCTGCCAATTTATCCGAAGCCCAGAGAAGCCACCAAATCTATCTATTAAAGCCATGGCCGCATCCAAAGAGCCCCCAGTGTCACCCAAAAATAGCATAGTGTCATCAGCATACATTGCCACTTTATTTTGCGTCTCACCATATCTAAACCCCACAATATGAGGTGACAGGCGGATAAGGGCTGCAAGTGGTTCAATTGCTAACGCAAACAACAAGGGTGACAATGGGCACCCCTGTCTGGTGCCTCTGGTCAAAGAAAAGCTATCTGACAACCCCCCATTAGCTCTGATCCGTGCCTTTGGACTTGAATACAACACTTTCACCCACTGAATAAATCGAGCACCAAAGCCCATGACTCTCAAGGTTTCCCATAGGTAGTTCCATTCAACACTGTCGAACGCCTTGGTGGTGTCTAACGCAAGTAAGGCCCTATCTCCTCCATTGTCTGCTGGAATATTCAGACTAGCATATACTCTACGGATATTTATAGCAGTCGATTTCCCAGGCATAAAGCCCGTTTGATCCGGGTGCACTATAGTAAGTATTACCCTGGACAGCCTGTTCGCCAACACCTTCGCCAGGAGCTTCACATCAGCTGTTAATAGCGAAATTGGTCTATAGGAATCAGGAACTTTGGGATCTTTCCCAGGCTTAGGAATAACTACTATGATAGCCTCCTGCATAGAATGTGGTAGCGAACCCGTCTCCAGGGAATGATCAAGAACCTTAAGTAATTCAGGAAGAAGTACCCCCTGCAACTTTTTATACACCTCCACTGGTATGCCGTCTGCCCCCGGCGCCTTACCGTTCGCCATCCCCCCAAGAGCTACCTCCAACTCCTCCAGCGTGATCGGCTCTTCCAGTCTCTCTCTATCCTCCTCTGATAACACAGATATACTGCATACAACTTTATAATGGCGTATAATTAATTAAAAGGGGTTCTCCAGTTTCATAATGAATTTTTTTTTATCTGCCCAGAGTGTCCCAGACACTACATGTTAATGTCCCATATACCTGTTTTTCATGTTGGCGCTTTTCCTTCCCCTGTTCTCAGCATCACTGCATCCTGGCAGGATGTCTACATGCAGAACTTCCTGTTTTCATCAGCTTCCTGTTGGGTTTTCTAATCGATCCCAGCTTATGTTTCAATGGGTTAGCTAACATGGAGAGAGGAATTTGCGGGGGGGAGTATAAGTACTGCAGAGGGAACAGTGGGGCAGGTGGAGCAAACCCTTTGAAAGATTATAGAGCAAAGCATGCTGGGATTGGTTAGAAAACCCAACAGGAAGCTGATGAAAACAGGAAATCCTGCATGTAAACATCCAGCCAGGATGCAGTGATGCCGAGAACAGGGGAAGGAAAGTGCTGACAGGTATATGGGAGATAAATGTGAAGGGTTGCATTATGAAACCAGACAGTATCACAGTATGCAGTAAGTTCCTAAGCTCCCTCTTGTGGTAGCTTGTGGTAACCCAGAATTTAGCAATGTGGTGTTAAAAAATAAAGTGAATAAAAGTGTAAAGTTGTTGGTCTTCTCTTTTAAATGAACATATCAGAAGCATGACTTTTATACAGATATGATTATCCCGCTCTACATTCTCTTCCTCCCCAGTATGATGATTCCAGGGAACGTGGCGGGGGTGGCCAAACAGTTCCTGCGCTGTGTTTTCCATCAGCTGGCTCCCAACGGCATCTTCTCGCAGCTGTTCCAGAGCAATATCAAAGGTGACGTGTCAGAGGGTGCACATTCCCTGGGTCTATACCGGTGGATTGTCACAGCGCTCATTAATCATCTTCCGATTCCCTCTTTCACAGACGGCAGCTTTTTGCGAACCTTAGCGGCATCTCTGATGGACTTCAATGAGCTCAGCTCTTTTGCTGCACTGAGCCAACTGCTGGAGGTAAGAAATGAACATGAAATATTTCGGAGGCTCAGGATGTTCCGCTTGTTGTAAGATTGATCCTATAAAATGAACCAGCATGGTGGGTGGTCCTGTTCCTTAAAGTTTTTTGGGGGGGATTTTAATATTGATGTAATATCCATAAGACAGGGATGCCCAACCTGCGGCCCTCCAGCTGTTGCAAAACTACAACTCCCAGCATGCCCAGACAGCCTACAGCAGGGCATGATGGGAGTTGTAGTTTTACAACAGCTGGAGGGCCACAGGTTGAGCATCCCTGCCATAAGACATACGTAATTGGGGCAGGTCCAACACCTTCGCTCACCCTGCCGATCAGCTGATCTGCAAAAGCTCCAGCGCCAGAAATATACAGCTCCATTCACTGTGTAGCGGTTCATGCTGGTTACTGCAGCACTGCGTCCACTACACAATGGACAGAGCTGTGTAGTTTCAGAGCTGAAGTTACTGCAGAACAGTTGGTTGGAGGGGGTGGTGGGGTGCTGGACCCCTGCTAATCAGATATTAAAGGGGTTTTCTGGGAGTAGAATATTGGTGACCTTATCCTTAGAATAGGTCTTTAAAATCGGATCGATGGGGGTGTAAATCCCTGCACCCCCACCGATCTGCTGTTTGAAGTGGCTATGGTGCTGCGGTGAGTGATCTGTGCTATTCCAAGGCCAGTGACGTCACATTCATTGGGCACATGGCATTCAAGCCAATGGGCCTGGTCTGCAATACAGCCATTATACAGCACTGTGCTATGTAAGGCCACTTTCACACTGGCGTTTTGGCTTTCCGTTTGTGAGATCCGTTCAGAACTCTCACAAACGGTCCAAAACGGATCAGTTTTGCCCTAATGCATTCTGAATGGATAAGGATCCGCTCAGAATGCATCAGTTCCGTCTTCCATTCCGCTCTGGAGGCGGACACCAAAATGCCGCTTGCAGCGTTTTGGTGTCCGTCTGATGTAACTGAGCCAAACGGATCCGTCCTGACACACAATGTAAGTCAATGGGGACGGATCCGTTTTCACTGACACAATCTGGCACAATAGAAAACGGATCCGTCCCCCATTGACTTTCAATGGTGTTCAAGACGGATTTGTCTTGGCTATGCTAAAGATAATACAAACTGATCCGTTCTGAACAGATGCAGACGGACGTATTATCTGAACGGATCCGTCTGTGCAGATCCATGACGGATCCGCACCAAACGTGAGTGTGAAAGTAGCCTAAGCTGTGAGGAGGGCGAAGTGCTTACCGAAACAGCTAATCAGCGGGGGTATCAGGAGTCAGAACTCAGTGATCTGATATCTTTAGGATATAGGCCATCAATAGTGAGATCCTGGAATACCGCTTAAGGCCTCATGCACACGACCGTTGTTTTATTCTGTGTCCGTTGTGACATTTTTCGTGATTTTCTGCGCACCCATTGACTTTCAATGGGTCCGTTGAAAACTCGGCTAATGCACCGTTTGTCATCCGCGTCCGTGATCCGTGGTTCCAGCCCGTCCAAAAAAATATAACCTGTCCTATTATTTTCGCGGAAAACGGTTTGCGGACCTATTAAAGTCAATGGGACCGCTAAAAAACACGGAGGCACACAAGATTGTCGTCCGCGCGTCCGCCTCCGTTTTTTTCCTATCATTTGCATGGCAAACCTGTCTTAGATTTTTTTTTACTTTCCTTCATGTCTGGTGGTCCTCCAAAAATAAAGGAAGACACACGGAAACAAAAACGGAAATGGATCACGGAACAACGGAACCCCATTTTGCGGAACAGAACACAACAACGGTCGTGTGCATGAGGCCTTAAAGTGTTTCACAATAATCACTTAAAAGTTTAAAAAATAAATAATTAAAGGGGTTGTCCGGGTTCAGAGCTGAACCCGGACATCCCTCCATTTTCACCCCGGCAGCCCCCCTGACATGAGCAACGGAGCAGTTCATGCTCCGATGCTCTCCTTTACCCTGCGCTAAATTGCGCAGGGCAAAGGCATTTTTAGGAGTTCCGGTGACGTACCGGGGCTCTCCATGGGGCTGCCAGGAAGCCCGGCGACGTCGCCGGCACTGATGGGCAGGATTTAGCTCTGCCCTAGCCAGTAAAACGGCTAGGGCAGAGCTAAAGCCCGCCCCTCAGAGCCAGTGACGTCACCGAACACACTGCCAGGCGGAAGTTACCGCCCGGCAGTGTGTTATTTAAAACAAAAGAGCCCGTGCCCTGCGCGATTTAGCGCAGGGCACGGGAGCGCATCGGAGCATGAGATGCTCCGATGCTAGGCTTAGGGAGGCTGCCGGGGTGAAAATAAGGGTATGTCCGGGTTCAGCTCTGAACCCGGACAACCCTTTGAAGTAACAAATCGTTACAATTTAGAGTAAATACAAAATAAGAGAAAACATTGGAAAATGATACAGCCATAATCGGAGAAATATACAATTTAATAATAAAAAATAGTTTTTTTCAGAAATAAAAAAGGGGAAAAAAAATATTACAACTTAAAACAAAAGTAAAATAAATGAAAAAGGAAACTGCTGAACAATTGTTAATGAAAATAAATAAAATAATAAAAATATACAAGAAAGTATTATATATGAAAAAGAATGCTAATTAGAACATGCAGGAAGGCTCGGCCTGAACTATATGCCCCCCTAAATAGCACACGGGCTCACATAGTAGATTTATATATTAAAGGGAACCTGTCACCGGGATTTTGCTAGACATGGGTTGCTAGATGGCCGCTAGCACATCTTCAATACCCAGTCCCCATAGCTCTGTGTGCTTTTATTGTGAAAAATAAACGATTTGATACATATGCAAATTAACCTGAGATGAGTCCTGTCCCTGACTCATCTCACGTACAGGACTCATCTCAGGTTCATTTGCATATGTATTTAATCTTTTTTTTTTACACAATAAAAGCACACAGAGCTATGGGGACTGGGTATTGCGGATGTGCTAGCGGCCATCTAGCAACCCATGGCCTCAGCTCTATACACAAAATCCTGGTGACAGGTTCCCTTTAAGCTTTTTCCCAAAAATGTCTTCATCTGCTGTCCTGGGACAGATACAGAACACCAATCCGTATCATAGTAATGTTTTTTTTTTTCTAGGGGTTGAATAACAAGAAGAATTTACCAGCCGGTGGTACGATGCTGAGATGCCTGGAAAATATTGCCTCATTCATGGAAGCCTTACCTATGGATTCCCCCAGTAATCTGTGGACCACTATCTGTAACCAGTTCCAGACCTTTTTCACAAAATTGCCTTCTGTCCTTCCACTAAAGGTAGAGCTTCTCATTCATCCATTTAGGCCTCATGCACACGACTGTGGTGTGTTTTGCGGTCCGCGAATCGCGGATCCGCAAAACACAGGATGGCGTCTGTGCGCATTCCGCAATTTGCGGAACGGCACAGTCAGCCTTCAATATAAATGCCTATTCTTGTCTGCAAAGTGCGGACAAGAATAGGACATGTTATATTTTTTTAGCGGGGCCAGGGAACCGAGCAACGGATGCGGACAGCACACTGAGTGCTGTCCGCATCTTTTGCGGCCCCGTTGAAGTGAATGGGTCTGCATCCGAGCCGCCAAAACGGCAGCTTGGATGCGGACCAAAACAACGGCCGTGTGCATGAGGCCTTAGGTAAATGAAACCCTGTACAGTGCAGTACCACTTAGGACCACCAGAGCTAATATCTGTCATTTGTCGACTACTCTAGTGTTGGATGAAGTAGATGCATTTTAGGTAATCATGTGCATCACATTGGGTTAGTTTCCCCGCGTCACCTGACAAGGGTTGCCCAAGCCCTTCAGGCCGATTTACCTCACGCTGTTACGCCCTACGCCGGGCCGTAACTTGAGCATAAATCGCCACCTGAAGCCTGCAAGCACACCCACGGACTAACACGAAACTTTCACTGCCACCACCCGTCAGTTATAAGGTCGACAGGACGCCCCTAAGTGTTCCACTCGCAAGCAGACACCCACACGATAGCAAGCCTCACGGTAAAACAACATACGGCCTCAGACTGCACACGCACTCTTCAAGGTTACAAGACAAAGCATCAAACGTTCAGGTTTAATGTATAAAAAACAGACAGCGCTTGGTTACAAAAAATGATTAACAAGAGACATACAGAAATGGCAAACAGTTGTAAAATAAAAAGGAGAAAACAGAGAAAGTCCTTTCCTCCCAGGGGATTTGGGCAGAGTAATGGTGAATAGTGTTGAGCGAACTTCTGTTTTAAGTTCGGCGTCTAAAGTTCGGCTTCCGGTTAGCGGAGAATCCCGATATGGATTCCGAATTCCGTTGTGGTCTGTGGTAGCGGAATCAATAATGGCCGATTATTGATTCCGCTACCACGGACCACAACGGAATTCGGAATCCATATTGGGATTCTCCGCTAACCGGAAGCCGAACTTTAGACGCCGAACTTAAAACAGAAGTTCGCTCAACACTAATGGTGAACAAACCAATTCGATTGGATCTCCCACTTTGTGACACCCAAATATCCAGGGATTGCATTTGTATGCCTTTCCTCCAGGGGCAGGCCTGAGGGGGATTCTCACTCGCCCCTCTGCGCCAAGCTTCATTGCCCATGCAGCCGGCCCCCTGGCCAACTTGGGAACAGGAATGAAAATATCAAAAATATAGTTTCCCAGTTGCCCTGGTGAAGATACAGACCCCCAGCCCTTCTTCTAGCATATCAAACGCGACGCGTCCAGGACGTTCGGAAGATGAGATCCTTATTTTAAGAAGATGAAGGCGAGTTGATGCGCCATGTCTGGTGTCCATGCGATGCCCCCCATCATACTAGATTTTGGGGACATCCGATCCCTCCTGAACAAGTTATGAAGGATTACGGATTATGGTTCATGCTCTGGTTAGGAAGCCCTCATGCTGACACAAGGCGCCGTAGAGTCTGCTGTCCCCTGTCCCATGTGTGACCAGCAAACGGGGCCCATCCTCGTTAGTCTCTCTTTTCCGGGGAGCAGGCTGCTGTTTTCCCAGACATCTCGGCCTATATGCAGCTTTAAACCAATTCATCAATGGCTGCTGGCCTGGCAACGCAAATACATAAATACATACGGTATATATATATATATATATATATGTGAATCCCACCAGAACATGTTACATCACAACACATAACCATAAAACTTATATTATCACAGCAAACATTATAATAACTAGGGATTAGGCTGTCCTTATTCCTGACACTGACTAATCGTGCACATGTGTTTCCGTCCAGTGTTCCTTAGATTCCAGTCTGCGGATAATGATTTGTCTTCTGAAGATCTCAACATCTAACGCCACCAGGGTAAGCATCATGCTCATCTCATCTCGCCTGCAGCGACTATCCATCCTGCACAACCCCTGTTTCCGTTGCATAGTTCCTATAATTGCAAGGGGCCCCTCTGCAGTCACTCAGTCTGGGCAGGACCTGAATGCCCATTAGCTGAGGGGCCCCACCGTGTCCCAATCCATCGGCAAAGGAAGGTGCGGAGCCTTCTGCTAGTCTGTGCTCCAGTAAGTGACATCACCGCTATCCACGTCTCTATTCCCAGCCATAGAATGGGTAAGGGGAGCCTCATTCATCCCCCATAGATTGGAATAAAGTGGGATACATTGAATATGTTCTGTACCAATGAAAGCCTATGATGCCGATCATTATCTTCCTGCTTCCAGAGTCTGCTGGAGCCATTCTCCAAGCTGCTGAGCTTCGTCATTCAGAACGGGGTGTTCACCCTAGCGTACCTCGTTGAGCTCTGTGGCCTGTGTTACCGGGCGTTTACCAAGGTGGGGAAATATTTGGTCTATTTTTTATTTTTTTTTGTCGCTAGAAAACACGTATTGTTCATGTGACTTCCGTTTTTTTTTTTTTGTGCTGTTTTTTTTTTTTTTTTGTCATGATTGATGAGTTTTTTCCCTATATAGAAGACTAAAAAAATTGCTGCATGG
Source organism: Bufo bufo (assembly GCF_905171765.1). Classification (NCBI taxonomy): domain Eukaryota; kingdom Metazoa; phylum Chordata; class Amphibia; order Anura; family Bufonidae; genus Bufo; species Bufo bufo. Next base: position 19,596,126 of record NC_053399.1, on the reverse strand, counting down.
CCAGAGCCTGCTGTGGCTTATACTACACGCCATTGACTGAAAACAGATAACATAATTAATATAAAAATAATCTTAATCTTAATAATTTATCTAGAAATATCCCTGCTAAAATAAAATGCACTTGGAGGTTAAAAAAATTTGGAAACAGTCGGTGAAACATCACCGCTGCGGCCACCCATTGGCTGCAGCAGCACACGAGACCCCTGTCAAACCGGATGTTGACATGTGGGACCGCAGCACCTCAACAGCAGCAGGGGAACTGAGCGGCAGCAAGGAGGTAAGTATACAACAACGTGGTGGTGGTGGTTGGGTCAGGCTCCCGAACATGGACAACCCCTTAAAAGATTTGGTCCGCGTCACCTGGTTGTTATTGGAGACCACCAACAAGCTTGTTGTCAGATCCTCTTGACCCTATTGCATCTTAGCTGAGTTTCTTTAACCCCTTCCCACCCTGGGCTGTACTATTACATCGCAGGAACCACATAGTAACTATTATAGCACTACAGGAAATCAGATTCCCCAGTGGACATGGTGGAGTTTCCCGTTCGAAGGCCGTATACTCCCTATAATGATGGGGCATTCAGCATCTGGTTCTATCTGCGTCCAGCTTCCATTTTCCACTTCCTTCAGGTTTTCGGCTAGTGATTTTGAGATGTGCAGGAAATCAAGTTAAATAAGACAAACTGAAAAATCAATGAGTGACCTGCGGTGGGTCAGCGACTTTTCAGCCGTCTAACTAATTGGAAATGATGTTAATGCGGCAGCAGCGGCTCGATACTATTGACCAGAGCTCGTCAGGGCAGAGCACGCATTATTTCCATGATTCTGCTGTGGCCATTGGGTTGTGCAGGACGGTAACTCCACACAGGGCGGAGCGCTGCAGCCGGCATAGCACATCACATTTTATGGGCCGCAGAAACCTATCAGTCCTCAGCCGTCTTCTATCAGTTTATTTCCGCAGAACATTACTCACCCAGCTCTTCCAGAGTTCTGAACAACAAATATGCCTCTGAGACCTGAGCGCCCTCACCCGGCGCTGTGTCCTGCCATCATGAGTACAGCCACGTGGGGTGCGTTGTCTGCAGTGGAACGTCCACTGAAGCTTTTGGTGTAATTCTGCCGCGTTTTAAAATCCTCACTTCAGATCAATTTTCGCTTTGAAAAAAATCCCATCCAATTTGTCGCCCAGTTGGGGGCCGCCGATTAGGGAGGATCATCCAAATAGGTAGGGACAGTGGCACGAGTGGAGGTCAGGTCTGCACTGTTCCCTACCTGATGTGACACAGTTTCCAGTTTCTACATAGTTAGGCCTCTTTCACACGGGCGTGTTGCCGTATTGCGGTCCGCATTTGCGGATCCGCAATACACGGGTGCCGTTCCGTGGGCATTCCGCATCACGGATGCGGACCCATTCACTTCAATGTGGAATGGTGCGGAACGGAACCCTACGGAAGCACTACGGAGTGCTTCCGTGGGGTTTCGTCCTGTACTTCCGTTCCTTGCAAAAAGATAGAACATGTCCTATCTTTTTAAAGAAACGGCCGGATCGCGGACCCATTCAAGTGAATGAGTCCGTGATCCGCTGTGGCTGCCCCACGGACTGTGTTCGTGCATTGCGGCCCGCATTTTGCGGGCCGCAGCACGACCACGGGGCGCACACACCCGTGTGAAAGAGGCCTTAAACATACAATTCCCAGGAAGCTGAGTAATAACCAATATGGTCTCCATTTCTGTTTCTGCAGCTGTGGTCACCCAGCTTTCCTGAAACTAAATCGGTAAAGTATTGCAGGGGTACACCAGTTGAGGAAAGCTGCGCGGTATCCAGTATAGCTGCCATTATAGCCCCTTACTTAATTCTGCCAATGGCTGTGTATAGGTGTACAGATGTAGCAGAGCTGGGCTGTGATTTTGCAGCTGCCACTAGCACTGCACCCAAATCAAAGGTCTAAGGTGACGGGCAGACATGCATTATATTTAAGGGACCTTTTTTTTTTTTTTTTTTATCAAATGCAGGAACGGGACAAGTACTACCTGACCCGCAGCGTAATCCTGGACCTGCTGCAAGCCTTGAAATTAAAGTCTCCCCTGCCAGACACCAACCTCCTGCTGCTGGTTCAGGTACGAAGGCTTCCTAGTCTGGAGAGGGGTGGGGGGGATGGTGATTACAGTGAGAATGAAATGGGCCATTTCATCAACCGTTCTCCCCAGTGGACGCACTTATTTGTGCTGAGCCCTTTCATTAAATTAAAGGGCTGGCATTAGGGATCTGTCTTTGCATCTGAGCTCATGAGACCATTTCCAAGCAAATGTGACCTACTTAAAAGGAGTAGGAGAATTAAAGTGCGCCCACCACCTTCACACAGGCTGTGTGCCACGGGCAGAGAGAAGGCGTTTAGTCAGTCGATTCTAGAGATGGTGGTTATTACATGTAAAGAGAAGTGCATGTTTGCTGTTTTTCATGACACTTCATCCACTAGGTGGCTCTGTTTTTTTTCTGTATATTTTTTCTCTTGATATTGATTCTGCTTGTGTTGTTAGTTCATTTGTTCAGATGTTGGAACGAAGTTGTCAGAGTCCACGATCATTCACAAGCAGATGATTGCGTCGTTACCCTCGGTGAGTGATGATCCCCACTTCCATTCTTTCTATGAGTAGTCCTCGAATAGGGAGTTGATGTGATATCCTTTTTTTGCAGACAGATCTAGGAGGGGCAGGGAGGTCACCCATAGACCCTACAGGGAAATTACCCAGTGGGCCGCCGATGCCAAGGGGGTCACCCAAGCCCGGGTACATACCAATCTGATGCTCTCATCATTAATGCTAGGAGTAGCTTGTACTTATTCACCTGGCTGGCAGAACAAAGTGCCTTCCTGCATTCAACTGTATTGCCATCCTCAGCATGGTGATAGACTTGAGGACTGTGGCGGGGGCAGCGGTATTATGTGCTGCACTACAGTATTACTGGCCCTTCCTACTTATATTGGCCCCGCCTTCTGTCAATTTGGACCCGCCGACAACATGGGGCGACCTTTAATTTTTTGGCCATTTTAAGTTCCCAGTCCAACCCTGATAGATAGATAGATATATGACACAGATAGATAGCTATGCGGTAGATAGACAGACATAATACATATATACAGTATAGACACACAGCAGTGGAGCATTACGGTTATCACCGCCCTCCATGATCACCGGCAGTAATGCAGAACGCGCCGGGCCCCTCTGTCAGTCACTTTAGTCTTGTGTTTGTTTTGCTGTCAGAGAAATGTCAGACATCGCAGTCTATGAGACAGAAGGGTCCGGCTCAGCTCAGTGAGGATCTGCTGCATTATCATAACCAGGATGGATATCTGCACATGATGCTGCCATATCAAGATTTAACCACTTCCTTCCCAGGCTGCTGTAGCTTCTGGCCGTACGTTCCCCCTGTGCTGCAAAACTTCCTCTGCTACATGAAAAATCTCTGGGGCTTTCATATGAAAGAATATCCATATCTGTGTAATAAATTAAATTGCTGCGGACTCCAGTAATGTTATTATAAAATGCCAATACTGTGATTTCTGCCTGCCTCTTACTTGCTAAAATACATTACTCAGCAGTTTTGAAATGTCAGGACGTAAACAGCAACAAATGGATGATATCATCGGAGAATGTGAGAAGCAAATTGCTAAGCACTTTTATCAGCTCAGAAGTTAAAGTTTTTTTGTCAGATACTAGATGTCAGGACTACACACTAGAGTCCAGTCAGGTATCTAATAACTACTATAATACTGCTCCTATGTACAAGAATATAACTACTATAATACTGCCTCCTATGTACAAGAATATAACTACTATAATCCTGCCTCCTATGTACAAGAATATAACTACTATAATACTGCTCCTATGTACAAGAATATAACTACTATAATACTGCCTCCTATGTACAAGAATATAACTACTATAATACTACCTCCTATGTACAAGAATATAACTACTATAATACTGCCTCCTATGTACAAGAATATAACTGCTATAATACTGCTCCTATGTACAAGAATATAACTACTATAATACTGCCTCCTATGTACAAGAATATAACTACTATAATACTGCTCCTATGCACAAGAATATAACTACTATAATACTGCCTCCTATGTACAAGAATATAACTGCTATAATACTGCTCCTATGTACAAGAATATAACTACTATAATACTGCCTCCTATGTACAAGATTATAACTACTATAATACTGCTCCTATGTACAAGGATATAACTACTATAATACTGCTCCTATGTACAAGAATATAACTACTATAATACTGCTCCTATGTACAAGAATATAACTACTATAATACTACCTCCTATGTACAAGAATATAACTACTATAATACTGCCTCCTATGTACAAGAATATAACTACTATAATACTGCTCCTATATACAAGAATATAACTACTATAATACTGCCTCTCTGTACAAGAATATAACTACTATAATACTGCTCCTATGTACAGAAATATAATTACTATAATACTGCTCCTATGTACAAGAATATAATTACTATAATACCGCTCCTATGTACAAGAATATAACTACTATAATACTGCCTCCTATGTACAAGAATATAACTACTATAATACTGCTCCTATGTACAAGAATATAACTACTATAATACTGCTCCTATGTACAAGAATATAACTACTATAATACTGCTCCTATGTACAAGGATATAACTACTATAATACTGCCTCCTATGTACAAGAATATAACTACTATAATACTGCTCCTATGTACAAGAATATAACTACTATAATACTGCCTCCTATGTACAAGAATATAACTACTATAATACTGCTCCTATGTACAAGAATATAACTACTATAATACTGCTCCTATGTACAAGAATATAACTACTATAGTACTGCTCCTATGTACAAGAATATAACTACTATAATACTGCTCCTATGTACAAGAATATAACTACTATAATACTGCTCCTATGTACAAGAATATAACTACTATAATACTGCCTCCTATGTACAAGAATATAACTACTATAATACTGCTCCTATGTACAAGAATATAACTACTATAATACTGCTCCTATGTACAAGAATATAACTACTATAATACTGCTCCTATGTACAAGGATATAACTACTATAATACTGCCTCCTATGTACAAGAATATAACTACTATAATACTGCTCCTATGTACAAGAATATAACTACTATAATACTGCCTCCTATGTACAAGAATATAACTACTATAATACTGCTCCTATGTACAAGAATATAACTACTATAATACTGCTCCTATGTACAAGAATATAACTACTATAATACTGCTCCTATGTACAAGGATATAACTACTATAATACTGCTCCTATGTACAAGGATATAACTACTATAATACTGCCTCTATGTACAAGAATATAACTACTATAATACTGCTCCTATGTACAAGAATATAACTACTATAATACTGCTCCTATGTACAAGAATATAACTACTATAATACTGCTCCTATGTACAAGAATATAACTACTATAATACTGCTCCTATGTACAAGAATATAACTACTATAATACTGCTCCTATGTACAAGAATATAACTACTATAATACTGCCTCCTATGTACAAGAATATAACTACTATAATACTGCTCCTATGTACAAGAATATAACTACTATAATACTGCTCCTATGTACAAGAATATAACTACTATAATACTGCTCCTATGTACAAGGATATAACTACTATAATACTGCCTCCTATGTACAAGAATATAACTACTATAATACTGCTCCTATGTACAAGAATATAACTACTATAATACTGCCTCCTATGTACAAGAATATAACTACTATAATACTGCTCCTATGTACAAGAATATAACTACTATAATACTGCTCCTATGTACAAGAATATAACTACTATAATACTGCTCCTATGTACAAGGATATAACTACTATAATACTGCTCCTATGTACAAGGATATAACTACTATAATACTGCCTCTATGTACAAGAATATAACTACTATAATACTGCTCCTATGTACAAGAATATAACTACTATAATACTGATCCTATGTACAAGAATATAACTACTATAATACTGATCCTATGTACAAGAATATAACTACTATAATACTGCTCCTATGTACAAGAATATAACTACTATAATACTGCCTCCTACGTACAAGAATATAACTACTATAATACTGCTCCTATGTACAAGAATATAACTACTATAATACTGCTCCTATGTACAAGAATATAACTACTATAATACTGCCTCCTATGTACAAGAATATAACTACTATAATACTGCTCCTATGTACAAGAATATAACTACTATAATACTGCTCCTATGTACAAGGATATAACTACTATAATACTGCCTCTATGTACAAGAATATAACTACTATAATACTGCTCCTATGTACAAGAATATAACTACTATAATACTGCTCCTACGTACAAGAATATAACTACTATAATACTGCTCCTATGTACAAGAATATAACTACTATAATACTGCTCCTATGTACAAGAATATAACTACTATAATACTGCTCCTATGTACAAGGATATAACTACTATAATACTGCCTCTATGTACAAGAATATAACTACTATAATACTGCCTCCTATGTATAAGAATATAACTACTATAATACTGCTCCTATGTACAAGAATATAACTACTATAATACTGATCCTATGTACAAGAATATAACTACTATAATACTGCTCCTACGTACAAGAATATAACTACTATAATACTGCTCCTATGTACAAGAATATAACTACTATAATACTGCTCCTATGTACAAGAATATAACTACTATAATACTGCCTCCTATATACAAGAATATAACTACTATAATACTGCTCCTATGTGCAAGAATATAACTACTATAATACTGCTCCTATGTACAAGAATATAACTACTATAATACTGCTCCTATGTACAAGAATATAACTACTATAATACTGCTCCTATGTACAAGGATATAACTACTATAATACTGCTCCTATGTGCAAGAATATAACTACTATAATACTACCTCCTATGTACAAGAATATAACTACTATAATACTGCCTCTGTGCAAGAATATAACTACTATAATACTGCTCCTATGTACAGGAATATAACTACTATAATACTGCTCCTATGTACAAGAATATAACCACTATAATACTGTCTCCTATGTACAAGAATATAACTACTATAATACTGCCTCCTATGTACAAGAATATAACTACTATAATACTGCTCCTATGTACAAGAATATAACTACTATAATACTGCCTCCTATGTACAAGAATATAACTACTATAATACTGCTCCTATGTACAAGAATATAACTACTATAATACTGCCTCCTATGTACAAGAATATAACTACTATAATACTGCTCCTATGTACAAGAATATAACTACTATAATACTGCTCCTATGTACAAGAATATAACTACTATAATACTGCTCCTATGTACAAGAATATAACTACTATAATACTGCTCCTATGTACAAGAATATAACTACTATAATACTGCTCCTATGTACAAGAATATAACTACTATAATACTGCCTCCTATGTACAAGAATATAACTACTATATTACTGCCTCCTATGTACAAGAATATAACTACTATAATACTGCTCCTATGTACAAGAATATAACTACTATAATACTGCCTCCTATATACAAGAATATAACTACTATAATACTGCCTCCTATGTACAGTAATAGGACTTCTATAATACTGGTGTATTTGTGTATGTGTCAGCCTGTTGGACATGCAGGGGACTTGTTACTGGGTGTTTGCTCAGACTCTTCAGGTCCGTGTCCTCTGTGGATTCCTGGAGTAGAGCAGGTTTCATACAGAAGGTGCGAGGTTTGTCTGTAAATGGTAAACGCTGTGTGTTCATCTCTCTCCAGTAACTTCCTGCAGAGAGCGATCTGTCATTGTGCTTTGCTCCTGCCCCTCCCTCCACCATGAGGACTTGACATCTATTAAATAGAGGAAATATAAGTGGACACTGGGGAGACTCGCTGGTGCCGCACATTGTTAAAGTTTATGGGGTTGGCGCTGTCTGTCAGAGAGGACGGTAATGCTACAGATTTACGAGGCGGGGGCTCACGAATCAGATTCTCTCATTGTAAACATAAAGGCAGAACCTCTCTGAAGTCAAATTTCTTCTCGACATCCATCACTACGGATATAACGCAATATAAAAATGCTGAATTTATAATGGATTCTATCGCGTGATGACGTATTCACGCTACGTTGCGCCTCCCTCTTCTCGTTCCACCTCCTCACGCCGCGTAACATAGGCTCTGCTCCGATCGACCCAAGGGATTTACCCGCTTCTGAGCCCTCCACGCGTTTGGACTTCTTGAACGCCCTCCATGCGGCCGTGTCGTGACTGCCTGCTCCTGCATGGTGCCCCGTGGATGGTTATTGTCTCCGGCTCCCGGCTGTTCCTCTCGATTCCTCCCCCGTCTCCTTTCTCCTGGTTCTCCGCTGGTTCCTGGATTGAGGTGTGAAGAAGTTCTGCTGTATCCTTGATGAACTGCTGTTGTTATCATAGGAAAGCTGGATCAGAGCTGTTTATATTTTTTTTATGGGGGAGAAAAGAAAAGAAAATGGGGAAATATTGATGAAAAAAATAAAGGGGGAATCCAGAGAGAAAGAGAAGAAAAATATTGGGTCCCAAGCAAAATAGGTGATCACTGGACTATTCAAAAACAGGCCAGAAGCCTTCAGAAACAGCAAAAATAGATCAGTTCCTGAAACCTCCCAAGAGCAGGAGCAGATCAAAAAGGGATCTATGATACTAATGTAAAAATAAATGCTGGATCTAGAGTGGAAGAAGCGGCGGACGATTATCCCCAGGAGGAGGGGGCGGACGAGAGAGGACACTACTGATTTGTCTAATGCCGAATCCTCCCCACTAAAAGAAATTCTGGGGGCGGTCAAAAATGGACGATGTCTCAAAGATACGCGACCGAGTTACAACCATAGAAAAATCCATGGGGGTTTTGGAGAGTGAAGCAAAAAATGTTAAAATCTAAATTGTCTCCTTAAGGATGGATGTTAACATCTTTAAAAAAAAAAAGGCGGTGGACCTGGAGGATAGGTCGAGGAGATGTAATGTAAGAATTATTGGTCTACCTGAGGGTACAGAAGGGTCAAAGCCTGGATGAAATGATACAGACCTTAATTCTTGAGAAATTTGGAAAGGAACATTTTTCACCATTATTTTTGGTAGAAAGAGCACATGGGGTGCTCGGGGTAAACCAATCCCTGGAAGGCCTCCGCGGATAATATTAGTGAAGATACTTGTTTTCACGAGACAGGGATATGATTTTGAGAAGGGCTAGGAAAAGCCCTCCTATTCTATACAACGGGAGTAAAGTGTCCTTCTTTCCTGATTTTTCTAAAGAAATTCAAGAAAAGAGACGCAGTTTTACTGCGGTAAAAAAAAAGTTGGCAAGAAAGAGACATTAAATACTCAATTGTTTATCCAGGTAAATTTCGGCTCATTTTTAAGGGGTAAATTCTCTATTTTGATACCCCTGATCTCGTGACAGACTAGTTGGATCGGAATAATATTTGAGCATAAGCATTACTTCCGTAGTGGTGGGTTTGGAGGAGTGGTCTTAGTTAAGAGATCTGGTGCAGTAATGTGGCGGATCAAGAGGATTGGGGGGGTTTATGAGAGGGATTGCGATGCGTCTCTTAGGAGGAGGGGGAAGAGGAGGTTTATTTTTATTTTTTATTTTTTTTGGGACTTTATTGGTTAAGTTGATGTCGACTAAAATCCTAACCTGGAATGTTTGGGCCTGGGGGATAGGATTAAAAGACAAGCGGTTTTTGATTTGGTTCAGAGACCTCTACCAGCGATTGTCTGCCTACTGGAGACTCACTTCACTGGGGGGGACAGTCACGTGGCTCGATAGAGGATGGGCCGTGCAGACGTATCATTCCACTCTTTATTCTAGAGGAGTGTCAGTTTTAGTTCATAATCGGACCATGTACCGCTCTCTCTTGAGGTATCTATGGTCGATAATAAAAAAAAAAAGGGTAAGACCCCCCTTCAGGTCAAACCCCCACTGGATTTACTTAATGGATAATCATAAAATGATCGAACAGGAGATTGTCCGATTCTGGGATAGTAATTATAATTCCGTGAAAATTTAATCGGTGTGGGATGTACTTAAAGAGGACCTTTCATCAGTTTTAACATAGGCTGATTATGGTATTACCTTGTAGGACGGCCCCCACTGATGCCATGGATGTTTTTTTTTTTTTTCAAAAGCAACCCCCCCCCGTTTGTCCGCTGTTGCCCCCAGTTAATTTGACGCCTTGTATTCTAATGAGCAGTAGCGTCTGGAATTCTCCAGAGATAAAACAGGGAAATTATGCAGAACACAAGCCAGGAATACTCTAACTTCCTTTTGGATAAGACTCAGCAGAGGCTCTTTTTTAAGGGACAAAAATATTTTGCTGAATCAGGTCGCCCCGGGGAAATTATTGGCGAGGGTGATCTCGACTCAGGATCAAAAATAAAAAAGAGATATTAAGTATTCGTTCATCTGAGGGAATAATTGAAGACCAAGAGTATATAAAAGGAACCTTTGTTAGGCATTCTGCAGAGTTATACAAATCAGATAATAAGAATATTCCAGATGAAATGATTGATGCCTACTTGGATTCCATCTCTCTACCGGCCCTTACGGACACGCAGAGAGAATCTCTTGATCTTGAACTTTCCCTACATGAGTTAGAGACAGCAATAAAAGCCTGTACCGAAAACTCCACCCCTGGTTCAGATGGATTCCCATATGAATTCTATCGTAAATATAGGGAGGTTATCCTCCCTTGTCTATTGAGGGTGTTTACTGAATCATTGGAGGATGGCATCCTTCCGGAATCAATGTTAGAAGCTGTGATAGTATTAATATTTTAAAAAAAAAAGATATGGATATGGAGTCATATCGGCCGATTTCACTATTAAATACGGATGTGATGCTTTTTTCAAGGTTATTACATCAGTTATACATCCTGATCAGAATGGCTTTATTCCCACACATTATAATCTCCATCGCTTGTTTGCGAATTTACAATATTCCGGGGGGGGGGGGGGGGTCTCTCGCTCCATCCTGTCTCTAGATGCCTCTAAGGTCTTTGACAGGGTGGAGTTGAGAAGGTCTTAGAAAAAAATGGGATTTGGTGCTAGGTTTATAAATATGATTAAGCTTTTGTATAAGTCCCCTAAGTCCAGCTTGAACATCAATGAGAGTTTGACAAATTGTTTTTCACTGAGTAGAGGTACCCGTCAAGGGTGTCCTATTTCCCCATTATTGTTTGATATTTATATCGAGCCTCTTGCAGGCAAGATTCTAGGATTGAAGGGTTCTCTAAGCCGATAGAAAAAGGAGGGCTGAATATTCCATATTTTAAGGGTTATTTTATATCTGCACAGTTAGGGCTATATTGCCAATGGAAGAAAAGACCATTATGTAGGACTTTGGAGAGTAGATCTGGCTATGACAACATGTTTACTTTATTGCAATCTGGGCAACTATCTAGTGGGTGGCAGGATTATGGTGAGACAAGGAAACTTTTTATTAAGTCTTGGCACACTACCAGAGGATGGCTGGGAATAAAGGGATCCTTATGTTGTACACCCCTTTGGCATATTTACCACTTACAGGTTTTAGATGAATTAGTAGGGGATCAGTATTGGCAAAAGAATAGCATTTTTTTTATCTTGCACAGGTGGTGAGGGAAGGAGATATACTTCAGTTTTTGGAGTTAGCACAAAGAGAGAATATAATAATTTAGCATGGTTTAGGTACTTTCAGCTTTGTTCGGCACTTTTTAGTCTTAAAGAAAAATCTTTGCTAGATATACTGTATTTTTCACTTTATAAGATGCACAGGTTTAAGAGGAGGAAAATAAGAAAAAAAAATTTTTTACCACACCTTATATCAGATCCTCAGATCAGACCCCAATAATCAGGACATCCGATCAGACCCCCATAAATATCAGGACATCAGATCAGGCCCCCGTAAATATCAGGACATCAGATCAGGCCCCCGTAAATATCAGGACATCAGATCAGACCCCCGTAAATATCAGGACATCAGATCAGGCCCCCGTAAATATCAGGACATCAGATCAGGCCCCCGTAAATATCAGGACATCAGATCAGGCCCCCGTAAATATCAGGACATCAGATCAGGCCCCCGTAAATATCAGGACATCAGATCAGGCCCCCATAAATATCAGGACATCAGATCAGGCCCCTATAAAATTCAGGCCCCTGAAAATTGTAGATTCACACTGAAGGCATCAAAACTATGAATTAACACATGTGGAATTATATACATAACAAACAAGTGTGAAACAACTGAAAATAGGTCATATTCTAGGTTCTTCAAAGTAGCCACCTTTTGCTTTGATTACTGCTTTGCACACTCTTGGCATTCTCTTGATGAGCTTCAAGAGGTAGTCCCCTGAAATGGTTTTCACTTCACAGTTGTGCCCTGTCAGGTTTAATAAGTGGGATTTCTTGCCTTATAAATGGGGTTGGGACCATCAGTTGCGTTGAGGAGAAGTCAGGTGGATACACAGCTGATAGTCCTACTGAATAGACTGTTAGAATTTGTATTATGGCAAGAAAAAAGCAGCTAAGTAAAGAAAAACAAGTGGCCATCATTACTTTAAGAAATGAAGGTCAGTCAGTCAGCCGAAAAATTGGGAAAACTTTGAAAGTAAGGGCTATTTGACCAGGAAGGAGAGTGATGGGGTGCTGCGCCAGATGACCTGGCCTCCACAGTCACTGGACCTGAACCCAATCGAGATGGTTTGGGGTGAGCTGGACCGCAGAGTGAAGGCAAAAGGGCCAACAAGTGCTAAGCATCTCTGGGAACTCCTTCAAGACTGTTGGAAGACCATTTCAGGGGACTACCTCTTGAAGCTCATCAAGAGAATGCCAAGAGTGTGCAAAGCAGTAATCAAAGCAAAAGGTGGCTACTTTGAAGAACCTAGAATATGACATATTTTCAGTTGTTTCACACTTGTTTGTTATGTATATAATTCCACATGTGTTAATTCATAGTTTTGATGCCTTCATAGTCATGAAAATAAAGAAAACTCTTTGAATGAGAAGGTGTGTCCAAACTTTTGGTCTGTACTGTATATATACTCAATATAAACCTGGGGCATAAATGGGCAGCTATAAGTCCACATATATACTCATTTACTGGGCCCACATACAGGGGACCCATATATACATGGCCATATAGGGAATATATATCCCTATTGGCCATATAAGGGGCCAATATATATACAGATATACATATATATCAATGAAGGGGCAGGTACATATATATCTATATATACGCCCACCTGACTTCCCTCTACAAGGGGATTATGGGTGGGGTCAAAAATGAAGAAAATGATAATGATGGTGATATGAACATGTATGTACAAAAATTGTTTGATTCTTAATAAAATTTTGGAAAAAAGATAATGGATTCTTTGTAATTCAGTCTTTACTGTTGAGGGCTACATTGTATCCAGTCATAGAACCACCTTTGCTTCATTAGTTAAAAAATAAAAAACTTCTGATGTCCTGTAGATAGATGGTTGCATTGGGATGGTCTCTGAGATACCCCCCCCCCCCCCCAACAGTCATTACATCAAAAGGATTCCCTAATACTGATGCCCCTTTGTCACAGTATGAATATCTCTAACCATTCCTCCATTGAGATCTGGAAGTGTTGATGGGTCAGTTGTAGATCTGAAAATGCACATACACTTTAATATCCCATTCAAGTTTCTGTCCGACCTGTCAAAATGAGCCCAGAGGGTCAGATTTCTCCATGATAGAAACCAAAGTGACAGGGCAGTTGGAAGAACATCAGAGATCTTCAAGAGTAACAACACTGTGGACCACCAAGCCAAATGGGCAATGCCTTTTGGAAGACCCCAAAAGCAAAGATCATAAGGCTTTGAAGAGCATGAGAAGTTTCTAAACTAAATTTCTAAGGGCGCGGCCACACAGAGTTTTTTGGATGAGGTTTTAAGGCAGGATCTGCCTGAAGAATTTTTTTAGCAAAAGCCAGATGTGGATCCACCAGTAAGGAGAAGTATACTGTAAGTCCTTCCTTTATGTTTCTGATTCCTTTCAAATCCACTTCTGGCAGATATGCTTCAAAACGTCATCCAAAAAACTCTGTGTGGCCATACCCTGAGAGATCAAGTGTTCAGAGGAGCAGCAGAGATGTTCAGGTTAAAAACTTAAGGGCAAGGGCACAGCCTCCAAGATGTCCATGTAAAGAAAAACAAGCACGGAGCTTGGAAGAGCTATAGAGATTTGTACAAGAAACACTTAGAAGAGCATTGCAAGATAGTTGGAGATCTCCTCTGGGACCTGTGAGAGGTTTCTTTAGATTAGACAGTGTGGAGTTAAGTCAGGTGGAGTCACCTTTTATGTTGCATTACTGATGCCCTTTTCTGTTTCTTTCCCACTGTTTAGTGTGGCACGGCCGCCATGGAGTGCACCAGACAATACATTGGGGACATCTTGGATTTCATTGCAGATATGCACACCCTGACCAAGCTGAAGGTAAGTCCCGGTGGAGAACATTGGAAAGTCACCATACAAAGCTCATGAAGCTGCATGTACCTCCATGATATTATGTCATGAGTCTACTTCCTCCCTCCGGTAGAGCCACATGAAGACCTTCTCACAACCCTTGCACGAGGACACCTTTGGTGGACACCTTAAAGTAGGTCTTGCCCAGATTGCTGCTATGGAGATAACTCGTGGAAACCACCGAGACAATAAAGCGGTCACAAGATATCTGCCCTGGTTATACCATCCACCGTCAGCCATGCAACAAGGGTAAGGGCAAAAGAAAATAACTTTCTTGGAAATGGAAAAATTCTGAGACAATATCCTATAATTCCATTTCTGTCTCTATTATCTGATCTGTCTTTTTCCCCCTAGTCCCAAAGAGTTCATCGAATGTGTCTCTCACATCCGACTCTTGTCGTGGCTTCTCTTGGGGTCTCTCACCCATGGCGTGGTCTGCATGAATTCGCCCTCCCCATGTATGCCAATCCCATTAGATGCCGGCTCACATGTTGCTGATCATCTGATCGTCATTCTCATTGGATTTCCTGAGCAATCAAAGGTAAAGCAAGACCATATATCAGACCATACCAACTGTGGTTACTATTTAAAGGGCAAGTCCACTTTAGGGGCAAAGGTAATTTAGGAACTGTATTGTGGGCGGTGTTAAGGCTGTATTATATCGCTAACGAGCCTTCACAGTAATGCTCCTCTGGAATTCCGGGAAGTAGGGATGCAAATGAGCATCCAAGTCAGGTCTCAAGGCCTATTTAAAGGGTTGAACATTGACCTATAGGATAGCTGCCTTACATCTGGTGGCATTAGAGGCAGAACTTGCAAAGAGCTCATTTGCATCCCTTCTGGCAACCAATATGTTTTCCTGCAGCGCCCCCACAGGGCAAATGAAGCATTACACAGTTTCCATTTGAATTCTTGGGCTATCTTTGTAATACATGAACATGCTGGGTCCTCCAGGGAGAGAGATGCTCATTGTAACTGGGGAACCCCTCTCTAATTACCCGACAGACCAGACACCCCCTTTAATGTGCATTTTATATCTCTGCAGACCTCCGTGCTCCACATGTGCTCCCTCTTCCACGCCTTCATCTTCGCCCAGCTGTGGACGGTGTACTGCGAGCAAGCAGCCATCGCTCCGTCCATTCAGAACCAGAACGAGTTCACGGCCATACTGACGGCTCTGGAGTTCTGGAGCAGGGTCACCCCCAGCATCCTGCAGCTGATGGCGCACAATACTGTGGTGAGTGCAGGCCCTGAACTCCTCTGCATGGTTCAGTTAATCTCTGGTAATTGGCATTCCTGTAGAGCTCAAATAATTAGATCAACACGCTGCAAATCCTATTATGCAGATAATATCAGCCGGCTGGTTTCTGTCCATTTCTGAATGGCATTTGGAGGAAGCGAAATAGAGATTTTTCCTTGGGAGGGAGGCAGAAATACTCTCCACCCCATCTCCAGTACTCTGCACCCCACCTCAAGTACCCGATTCCAAAATCAGTGCTCTGGGGGGTCATTATCAATGTGTATTCCCATCATCTGCTTTCTGTTTTGATATTGTCCATGCTTGGCTACGCTGCTAACACAGAGGGAGATGGTGACGGGTGGAGATGCCACCGAAGCTGCTCGAAAAGAATGAAGGACCCTTTTTAATTTGCTTTGGAGCCTTTTCACCTTAGTATTCAGCACTGACGGAATAACCAACCTTCTATGACATAATGGAGACCGTCATGATGGTGACTTCTTCTGCTCAATCACTGCTGAAGCCATGGCTGCCAGTCTTATGTGATCTTTTCTGTTTTTGCAGATGGTGGAAATGGTGTGTCTACATTTGATCAGCCTGATGGAAGCGCTGCAGGAGTGTAACTCCACGGTTTTCGTGAAGGTAAGGTGCCCCCCCCCCCCCCCCCCCAATTTCGCGTCTTCGCAGCATGCCAGGTTGACTATTGTATGCTCACCCAGAGACCTGTATATAAAAAATACTCCCTATGGATTCTGCAGAGGGGCATTTATTAGACATGGAGGGAGTCGGACTCGTGTCACTCTTCTAAAACTGGCCATACACATTAGATATATATTGGCAAAACCCGCCATTTTCAACCCAATCTATTGTGTGGGAGTCTCACTACTCTCCTGGCAGATGTCAGGGGAGAAGAGGGGAGGGCATGTTGTATTTTGACATGCCCAATCATTTTGTTCTGCCCACCAGAAGTATCTGACAGTGACTTTCTCCCATTGACAGCATGTGCATGCTCGCCGTGTACAGGAGGATCGGGGGAAATAGCTGTCGGCCAAATTACATCCGTTATCTTGTTTTTGGCTGCCATGACTGATGTAAAAAATGAAAATCAGGCATCATATAGTACAGGACAATACATTTCTTACAAAGCTAGAACCAGCTGCAAACTGGGTCCAGAGATCCCCACATTCACTCTTCCAGTTGCTAGGCTAGATTCCCTTCAGCCTGGCAGCTCAGGGGGCGAGTCCTTTCCGTTGCAGATCTCTCCCTGTAACTGCCACAGCTTCTAACAGAACATAGGGCTGGTGTCAGTTGAAGATTTAAACTGAGCACGTGCGACCAGCTCAGTAAGACGACCAAAAAAAAAAGGAAAAGACCAAACAGCAGGTGGCGCTATCCAGATACATTTTATTGAATAGCTCACTGGCTATACTACATTTTTAATTGCATGCAATTACCAAAGTATTCAGATCCAGGCACTGGTTTGAAAAATGTAGAATTTGTTTTGTGGGCAGAGAGGTGCACCATGGTGTATGGTCCGTCACTCTTCTTTAACATGGTTGCATTATGATAACCCAATATAGGGATATATCACGTGTGTATTACATACTGAAGGTATTGACAGTATGGGCAGAGATGTGACAGTATAACGTATCTGATGCCCGAGGAACCACAAGTTCCAGCACAGCTTACCCGCTGAGAAGCCAGGGTATGATGCAGCAATGTATTAAATTGAATTACCGTGAAAGCTTTTTGTGTTTCGTGACATGATGTATAGGAAGGTGCGCTGCTTCTCCAGCATGGAGCGCAAGGTGACTCATCACAGATCTAGTCGATAGCAATTATCCCCGGCCTTGAGATTTAGAGGTGTAATTGCAGATCTTGATAATGTTAAAAGGACGTAATTGCATTCATATTCTGGACCTGAAATGGCGCGGCCAAGGTCTTATTAGGAATAGACGTTCATTCGCTGCGCTTGGTGCCTCGGTGGAATCTAAATCAACAGAGGACAAGGTGGGCAAAGGAGGCTGTACCGAAAATAAGACCCTTGTGTGCGGCCAGGTCATGTGACCAGATGAGTCCTGGATATTCAGGAATCCCTAGATCGGGTATCGGCAACCTTTGTCAGTCCAGCTGTTGTCAAACTACAACTCCCAGCATGCACACCTTCTTGGCTGTTCTTGTAACTCCCATAGAAGTGAAAGGAGGATTCTGGGAGTTGTAGTTTCAGAACAGCTGGAGTGCCGAAGGTTGCTGATCACTGCCCATAGGCAGAACGGCCTTAGGCCTTATGCACAAGACCGCGCCGTGTTTTGTGGTCCGCAAATTGCGGATCTGCAAAACACGGATGCCGGCTGTGTGCGTTCTGCAATTTGCGCCCATAATATAGAAATGGAACAAGAATAGGACATGTTCTATTTTTTTTTTTCTGGGCTACGGAACAAAGCGACGGATGCGGACAGCACACGTCCACATCTTTTGCGGCCCCAATTGAAGTGAATGGGTCCGCATCCGAGCTGCAAAAAAATGCAGCTCAGATGCGGACCCAAACAACGTTCGTGTGCATGGGGCTTTAGCCTTCGTATCGTGATCTGCATTCAATGCCACCTTCATTATTCGTAGTGATCACACCCTGAAGTGAACTGGGCCACTTAGTTTCGAGTTACCATCGGCGCCGCTTATCTCCAGAAGAGAAAATCAGTTACTCGGTTGTGTTTTTTCATGTGTACATTTGTATTAACTTTCTGTATCTTTTTCCGCAGTTGATACCAATGTGGTTACCGATGATCCATTCTAATATAAAGGTGAGCGACCGCTTTCTTTTTATGGATGATGGACTGCTATTTAGATGCATACCAGGGACGGACTGGGGACTTAAAATGGCCCTGCAAAAGAACTTAAAAGTGGCCCCCATGTTGTAGGCGAGTCCCAATTGACAGAGGGCAGGGCAACATAAGTAGGCGGGGCCAGCAATACCTTAAAGGGATTCTGTCAAGGGTTGCTAGATGGTCTCTAGCACATCCGCAATACCCAGTCCCCATAGCTCTGTGTGCTTTTGTTGTGTCAATAAACCGATTTGATACATATGCAAATTAACCTGAGGTGAGTCCTATCCCTGACTCATCTCACATACAGGACTCATCTCAGGTTAATTTGCATATGTATCAAATCGGTTTATTGACACAATAAAAGCACACAGAGCTATGGGGACTGGGTATTGCGGATGTGCTAGCGGCCATCTAGCAACCCATGTCCTCAGCTTTATACCCCAAATCCCGGAGACAGGTTCCCTTTAAGGACTCCTGCACAACACTGTATCTGTTTTTGCTGGCTGCAAATGGCGGATCAACAAAACATGGATCCCAGCTGAGTGCATGCTGGTGGAGTCACTGTGTACATACATTACTTATCCTGTACTGATCCTGAGTTGCATCCTATACTATACTCCAGAGCTGCACTCACTATTCTGCTGGTGGAGTCACTGTGTACATACATTACATTACTTATCCTGTACTGATCCTGAGTTACATCCTGTATTATACTCCAGAGCTGCACTCACTATTCTGCTGGTGGAGTCACTGTGTACATACATTACATTACTTATCCTGTACTGATCCTGAGTTACATCCTGTATTATACTCCAGAGCTGCACTCACTATTCTGCTGGTGGAGTCACTGTGTACATACATTACATTACTTATCCTGTACTGATCCTGAGTTACATCCTGTATTACACTCCAGAGCTGCACTCACTATTCTGCTGGTGGAGTCACTGTGTACATACATTACATTACTTATCCTGTACTGATCCTGAGTTACATCCTGTATTATACTCCAGAGCTGCACTCACTATTCTGCTGGTGGAGTCACTGTGTACATACATTACATTACTTATCCTGTACTGATCCTGAGTTACATCCTGTATTACACTCCAGAGCTGCACTCACTATTCTGCTGGTGGAGTCACTGTGTACATACATTACATTACTTATCCTGTACTGATCCTGAGTTACATCCTGTATTACACTCCAGAGCTGCACTCACTATTCTGCTGGTGGAGTCACTGTGTACATACATTACATTACTTATCCTGTACTGATCCTGAGTTACTTACTGTATTATACTCCCAGAGCTGCACTCACTATTCTGCTGGTTCAGTCACTGTGTACATACATTACTGATCCTCAGTTACTGATTATTTCTTTCAGTAGAGTATTGGCAAACCTAAGTGTAATTATTATGTGTCTCTTTTGTTCAGCATTTATCAGCCGGGCTGCAGCTGCGCCTCCAGGCAATACAGAACAGTGCAAACCAGCAGAACCTGCGGATGTTACAAGGCTCGGTGCAGTTCAGCCACAACTCGGGGGTTCTGAAGAAATGGCTCCAATGTACTCAGTTTAAGATGGCGCAGGTGGAGATCCAGTCCTCAGAGGCTGCATCGCAGTTCTATCCCCTGTAGTGTTCCAGTCCTCAGAGGCTGCATTGCAGATCTATCCCCTTTAGTGATCCAGAACTCAGAGGCTGCATCGCAGTTTTATCCCCAGTAATGATCCAGTCCTGAGAGGCTGCATTGCAGTTCTATCTCCTGTAGTGATCCAGTCCTCAGAGGCTGCATCGAAGTTCTACCCCCTGTAGTGTTGTATAGACCGGGTGGTCTATTCAGGGGGTCACATGACGGAGATGTTTTTTCCTGTTGCCATAAAGCAGAAGGGTTGGGGTTAATAGCTTTTAGGAAAGGTCAGGGGTGAAGTGAGAACTGGGTGAGATACTGAGCCTGACTAATTGGGTGGAAGAGGAGGTGTTGGCCTCACATCTCAGCCTCGGGGTACTGTCTGATAGCCCTAACGGCTCAGTCCACCCGTGGACCTTTATTTTGTAAGCCATGAAGGGAGGCATTGCACTGCAGTCTAGGGACACATACCAAAGACACCGAGTTTAATAATATGTGGAATGGATTGCGCCGCGGTCATGTCTGCCGCATCTTACCCGTTCACCACTGCGGTGAATATGTTATTATCATGAGTTTTTTACTGACTGATTTTAGAATGATCAGAATTATCTAATTAATAGTTACATTTATCAGCCTGAGCCAGCGTAAGGGTCTTGTTAAATCGGATGGTGTCATTGTAATGAAGTTAAGAGGACCCCTTATTGTTGAACGTCATCTACATTAAAAGTGGAGCCATGAATCACTGTGTACATACAATACATTACGGTACTGATGCTGAGTTACATCCTGTATTATACTCCAGAGCTGCACTCACTATTGTGATGGTGGAGTGACTGTGTACATACATTACTTATCCTCTACGGATCCTGAGTTACATCCTGTATTATACTCCAGAGCCGCACTCACTATTCTGATGGTAGAGTCACTGTGTACATACATTACTTATCCTCTATGGATCCTGAGTTACATCCTGTATTATACTCCCAGAGCTGCCCTCACTATTCTGCTGGTTCAGTCACTGTGTACATACATTACTTATCCTTTACTGATCCTGAGTTACATCCTGTATTATACTCCAGAGCTGCACTCACTATTCTGCCGTTGCAGTCGCTGTGTACATACATTACTGATCCTCAGTTACATCCTGCATTATACTCCATGCACGGTGACCCCGCTCTTTGTCTCTGGTAGTTCTATCTGTATCCTGTAACATGGTGCTCATTAATGGCCACGTTCCTTTTTAATCCATGGCGATACTTCACAGCTTTGTATGTCACCGGAGTCGCTTCCTTTCACTCTCTGATCTGTGCGTCTTCTATCAAACCAGTTCAATCACAATTGATGTCCTGTGGAATGCGGAGCGCGGAGGAGGTGACAGATTAAAGAGCTGACACTTTGTAATTCCGCTTATAAATAACAGCGGTAAAATGTGCTCGGAATATGAATTAACGTCAGGTCATAACCACCGCACAGATCTTAAACCCGGGCCCGAGAAGATGAACGCGTAGATATAAAGTAAACGGGGGTCGATCCACTGGAACTTCTGAACTTCCAGTATTGGATACAATGTCACTGCTGCCATCTTTGTTTTGATGTAATTCACAGATGACGATCTCAGGCCCAATTCACACCTGCTGGCGTTCCTGTCAGGTTACTGATACCTGTGACAGTCAGAATAGTATAATTGTGGTATGCAATTAAAAACAGAAACAGATGCCAGTGTGAACAGACCTTATGCAGAATGTTGGTTGCTAGGGACAGTGAAGCATAGCAACCAAGCTATTCTTAAAGGGCATCTTTACCTGTGACACTGGCTGACCTCTTACATGTGCGCTTGGCAGCTGAAGACATCTGTGTTGGCCCCATGTTCATATGTGTCCGCATTGCTGAGAAAAATGAAGTTCTAATATATGCAAATGAGCCTCTAGGAGCAATGGGGGCGTTACCATTACACCTAGAGGCTCCGCCTTCTCTACAACCGCTGTACCCTCAGCACTTTGATTGACAGGGTCAGGCAGTTTAAATGTCATCACATCAAAGTGCAGAGGCCAGGCAGTTGCAGAGAGAGCGGAGCCTCTAGGTGTAATGGCAACGCCCCCATTGCTCCTAGAGGCTCATTTGCATATAATAAAACATCATTTTTCTCAGCAATGCGGGCACATAGGAACATGGGACCAACACAGATGCCTTCAGCTGCCAAGCGCAGATGTAACAGGTCAGCCATTGTCATCGGTACAAAACTGCTGACAGATGCCCTTTAAAGAAGCAGAATTACCCTCGCCTTCAATCCGTTAAACATCAATCTGTCAGTCAGGGGTCTGGAAAGGCTGGGTGACAACCAAGCAGCTGGAACAGCAGACATATTATTTGGCACCCAGCTTTGCCAGAAGCAGATATGAAAAAGGAAGAAGCTGAGTAGTTCTTTTTTAATAGGAAATATAAGAAATACGGAGCTATATGGGCGCCATAATGTGTCCTGCTTTAGATTCCGCTGCACTCGTCAGTCTGCGCAATATTGTACATGTCTGTATATACAGAGGACCGCGCAGTGTATTCATAGCTGTACCATATATACTATTTCTATACGGAGGCTGGGTTTTCTAATTGTAAAAATGTGAATAGATTTTGAGACTCCTGATATTTCACCCACGTTAATTTTAAAATTACGTTTCTTTTTGCCGAAAATTAGATAAAAATAATTGAACAGCTAATCAGCAAAAGTTACCCCCGTACGTCACTGATGAGATTATTAGGGAAACGGCACAGTTAAAATCTACAGAAAATGTGATCTTTGGTAAATACTTTGCTTTACTTACCTTGTATCAGTTTTGACTCGCATGGTGTGTTTTTTTCCTCCAGTCATAGCCAAAGCTGCATTTACAGTTTCTCTTTAATGGGGTCAGTGGGAGTTAAAGGCTATGGACACCTTCAGGGCAAATTTTTTATGAATGCATTTTACTCATTTGGGCAAAAAAGCATTTTTTTTTTAATTTGTCTTTATTAAAAATGTTCAGCCATTTCTGAGAAACAGGGGTTAAGAATCAGTCAGTTTGCATGCTGTCACTGTCTCTTTTTTTAATCCTCATGTCTAGCTCTTATCTCTGATTTCCTGGCTTCATGACCACTCCTTATACCTCAATTATCAAACTGATAAGAATATTGCTTAAAGGCTCCCTGCGCCGCTCCTGTGCTGCTGCTTCTCCCCGTGCGCGGATGAAAACCAATGGCAGGCGGGGACGAGCCTCCCTAGCGTCACCCGGCGGCGGTGCGGGGACCAGGAACGACGCAGGGACCGGGGTAAGTATATTCACTGTGAGGGGCCCTGGCATATGTGGGGTCAGTATATAGGATTGGATAACCCCTTTAAATAAGTCTTTTGAGATCAGGAAAACAGAAAAAAGTGCTACACATGAGCCGTCAGATGATGGGATTCAAAGAAAACAGACTTTTAACCCTTGTATCTCAGAAATGGCTGAACATTTTTATTAAAGGCCAACTTAAAAAATGATTTTAGCGCAAAATAAGTAAAATTTTATCATATAAAAATGCCCCTGAAGGTGCCTTTAAGAAGACAGTTCTAGAGTGTGACCGCACTGAAAAGGATTTTAACTGCAGAGCAATTTGTTCCCAGCAATTAGGTCATTTTATGGGGTTACCCTTTTCCAAATTGACCATTAGGCCTCGTTCACACGACTGTTTCCGTTTTCCGGTCTTCAAATTCCAAATCTGCAAAATACAGATATGGTCTGTGTGCTGTATACATTTATTTTTTTTGCAGGCCCATATACTTAAATGTCTGCACTTTTGCGGACATATAATATCTTTTTGCATAACGGACATATGGATGCGGAAAGCACACAGATGAGGCTACTTTCACATTAGCGTTTTTTGTGGATCCATCATGGATCTGCAAAAACGCTTCCGTTACAATAATACAACCGCATGCATCCGTCATGAACGGATCCGGTTGTATTATGTCTTCTATAGCCATGACGGATCCGTCTTGAACACCATGGAAAGTCAATGGGGGACGGATCAGTTTTCTATTGTGTCAGAGAAAGCGGATCCGTCCCTATTGACTTGCATTGTGTGCCAGAACTGAACCGTCTCGCTCCGTACCACATAACGGACAGAAAAACGCTGCAGGCAGCGTTTTGGTGTCCGCCTCCAGAGCGAAAATGATGACTGAACGGAGGCAAACTGATGCCTTCTGAGCGGATCCTTTTCCATTCAGAATGCAATAGGGCAAAACTGATGCGTTTTGGACCGCTTGTGAGAGCCCATGACGGATCTCACAAACGGAAAGCCAAAACGCCAGTGTGAAAGTAGCCTGATCCTTGCGCTTTTATCGTTCGTATGTCCATTCTGCAAAAGGGTAGAACGTGTCCTATACTTGGCCGCAAAATGCGGACCACAGGCCTCCTCAGGATGGGCTATCAGTATGTAATCGGTGGGGGGGTCTGACTCCTGGCGCCCCCGCCAATCAGCCGTTTGAGAAGGCCGCGACTCTCCGGTGAGCGCTGCCGACTGTTGCTAGGCCAGTGACAGTCACAAAGGCCTATGTGCAGTTCAGTCTTTAGTGAATGGGCCTGAACTGCAATACCAAGCACGGCCACTATAGAGTGTATGGCGCTGTGCTACATATGTTGTGAGGAGGCAGCGGCCTCTTCAAACAGCCGATTGGTGGTGGTATCGGGAGTCGAACCCCTACCGATCAGCTATTGATCACCTATCCACCTCATAAAGACCCTTAATATGGACGCCACTCAGGTTCTAGTTGCTTAGAGATGTTTCCTAGATTCTATGATGACAAATAATGTATTCCAGATGTTATTATAAGCCTATAATGAGGTGTAAGAGGTAATTTATAGTCTATTATATATATATATCTAGCGCAGCGTTATCAAATATTATATTCCCAGGCATCCAATGGTCCGTGAGGCTGAGGACACATGTTGCGTGTTCCTGTGCTGCGTAATTCCTAGTCATATCATGTGATAGTGTTAGCCCATTTTGATGCGTAAAATTTACGTAAATGTTTTTTTACCAGTAGTGCTACAACTCCCAACATGCTCCTTCAGCCTGTGCCAGTCGCATTGAACTTTTTCTTGCTTCTTTTTCACCTCACTGGTTAATTTTGATGAGTGAGTTGGAGTAAATGGCACAAAGTCATGTTGAAAATCTACGTCATAGCAGTTTGCCTGTCAACTTTGGTGTAAAATACACCATATAGGCCTGTGAGCCGAGAGGATGAAAACGGCATCGCCGTGTAGCCCCAGCTGCGCTCATAGTTTTTTATATGTGGTAGGCAGCCTATTCCTGTCAGAATTGTGTATTTTTTTTCAGTCTTGTATAAAAACAAGTGCAGACAAAATGGAGGAGATGGGTTGCCCCTAGCAACCAATCAAAGCACAGCTTCCATTTTCTAAGCTGCGCTATTCAAATGAGAGCTGGATTCTGATTGGTTGCTATAAGCAACAGGGCCTGTAGTTCAATTTTGCTGACTGGACCATAGCAACCTCCTATCAGCCAATCAGATAGTTTCTTTCATTTTACCTGTGCAGAATGGACCTTGGAAGCAGTGCTCTAATTGGTTACTACAAGTGAATAGTAGCCTATCAGAGTTCAGCTTTCATTTCCTTACAAGCGTTGAAATGTGATAAAACTGATTGGCCCTGAGGGAATCGCTATGTTCGATATGGCCCGGTTAAAGAATACAGCCTGGTTCCTGGTAGCAGCCAATCAGATTTTGTCTTTCGGTTTTCCTCAGTTTCAACCCTGATTGGCTGTTATGGACGACAAGGCAACGGTGCATCAAACGCACATTAAATTGGCAATGGGGCAGCATCACTGAACCTTTCCTTGACACGTTGTGCTCTATGGGGCCCCAGTGGCCCCGGTGTACTTTATATTCCTCATATACTATACATGTCCACCAGTATCAGGGAGCAGTAGAATGCAGTGCAATAGAGCAGACAATGTTATTGCTTTCCTCTTGAGCCGACCGTGGTGTCGGCGCCATTAAAGTGCACTTAGAATTCCAGTAGGAGAACTGTGCTTAATATGTCTTTTTATGATCACATGATGTGCTGTCATTTATGTTGTATTTCACTGTTTTTCGTGGTTTAGTTTTTTGTTGCTTGAAGCATTCTCATCCTTAAAGGACCTCATGGAAGCTTAAGCATTGTGCAGTTCATTTGTAGTCGTCTGAGGGGGTTGCATCCAGTTGTCGTTACGTGACTTACAGGTGGAGCAGACTATGTTGCGCAGTCCGTGACTCTCCTGTATAAAAGGTGAAGGCGCTGTGTCTGAAGCCATAATGGCCTGGGCCCCAGTGAGCTGATCGATTCGCTTGTTTCTGCACTAATTTATCACTTTTGGTTCAAGAAACGCCAATAATATAATTTTTGGGAGAATTGGCGGAACTCGCATTCTGCTATGTGGTCATCTCTACCAGACGGGAGCTCGTGTGGCAATAAAGTCTGCTCCACATGTAGACACAAGAGATAATAAGGGCTGAAGAACATTTGGTGGCCTAAATTGACCTTTACAAAGACCTGGTGGGTGGGGGTGGTCACCCACTGTCACTGGATTTTGGGGTGGGCCCGGGTCTGGTCTCTGCCCGTTACCTCTTCCCCCACGTCTGTCATTTTGTTTTTGTTCCAGCAAAAAAAAAAAAAGATCGAGACAAGTGGTTTACTTTTCTGAGATTTTATGTCAATGACTGTAATAAAGGAAGTTATTATGTGTGATTTACTGGAAATGTGTTCAGATGAAATAAATCCGTATTATTTATTACAGAGAAGGCTCTTGTGTTCTTTATAGATGCCAGCACTCTAGAACTGCTCATACGTGGGTTCTAGATCCCATTTAGAGCCCTATTACAGCTGTGGTGACCCCAGAAATAGTGGCAGCCTGAAGATGACACCACGAACAGTCCACATAGTGCACTCATAGTGTGCCCATAATTAGCACCATCCACATAGTGTCCACATCAATGGTGTCCACACAATCAGTATCATCCAGATATTGTCTCCAGTGCCATCCAGGCAGCAATTCCATAATCAGTGGCCTCCATGAAGTGTTTCCACAATCAGTGCCCTCCAGAAAGTGTGCGTACCATCAGTGTCCTCCATTGTTCTTTTAATCAGTGTCCTCCGGATAATGTCCCCATAATCATAACCCTCCATATAGTGTTCTCATAATCAGTTCTCTACAGATAGTGCTCCCATAATCAGTGTCCTCCCGATCGTGTCTTCATAATCAGTGTCTTCAAGATAGTGCTCCCAAAATCAGTGTCCCCATAACCAGTACCCTCTAGGTAGTGTTCCCATAAGTGTCCTCCAGATAGTCTTACCATAAAAAGTGTCCTCATAATCAGTGCCCTCCAGATAGTGCTGCCATAACTAGTGTCCTCCATATATAGTGTTCCTATAATTACTGCCCATTTGATAGTGTTCCTAGAGGTAAAGACAGAGTGTACATCCATAATTATTAACATTAAAAGTTAACAAGAGTTCCCCCATAAACAATGTATGCTTCGCCTTAAATCGTACCATCAAATGCGCCCCCATAAACAATGTTAGGCATGAACTGCCCCCATATTTACTGTCTTTCATAGTAGACTGATTCTGCAAGTCCCATTAATTGCCCATAGGGGCATCCACAGAGCACCTAATAAACCGTTTCACCAAGAGCCTGAAGGTCTCCATAAACTGTGTCAAGAGTGCCCTTATAATTAGTGCCATCCAGAGTCACCCCATAAAGAGTGCCTCTCTAGATGCCAAACTTCTGACTTCCAGATTAGCCAGGCGCTTGAACCAGTTACTCCCAGGACTGATCCATACCGATCAGGTGAGGTTTATCCCTCAGCGCGAAGCTCCTGACAATATCCGCAAGCTTCTTAATGTTCTCCAC
This sequence comes from Bufo bufo, assembly GCF_905171765.1. Classification (NCBI taxonomy): domain Eukaryota; kingdom Metazoa; phylum Chordata; class Amphibia; order Anura; family Bufonidae; genus Bufo; species Bufo bufo. Next base: position 19,567,860 of record NC_053399.1, on the reverse strand, counting down.
AGGTCCAATAAGCAAACTAAACCTCTCATGCTACTCTCATTAGATATAGAAAAGGCCTTTTATTGTCTTTCTTGGGACTACACGTTTGGGGTTTTGCACTGTATGGGATTCCACGGTCCGTTTGTGGAGGTCCTCCGTTCTATATACTCTCATCCTAAGACCTTTCTGAAACTTACCTCTCTCCATCCTTCACCCATTTTGATTGGCAGAGGAACACGCCAGGGCTGTCCTCTTGGCCATGGAGCCCTTAGCTAATTTAGAGGTAATCCGGACATTTCAGGCGTTGAGATCGAGGTGCAGGAATATAAACTGAACCTATTTGCTGATGATCTCTTATTAACTAGCCCGATAATTTCAGTGCCTAATCGATGAAAGGTATTCACCGATTTTTCTAAAGTCTTGGTATTGCAACCAAATCATTGGCCATATATTGTAATATCTCTCATCCAGCGGTTCAACTACTAGAACCAAACTTTGGTTTCGTTATCCGCAGGGACAAATTGTCCTATTTAGGGATCTTTCTAACACCTACTCTGAATGGTATATACCAGGCGAATTACCCTCCCATTTTCCGTTCCATCAAGTGTGACCTAAGTGGGATTCACCCATGTTGTCCTGGATCGGCAGAGTACATACCGTTAAAATAATGTCCCACCCGCGTCTGATTTATCTGTTTCACACTGTGCCATTTCCTGTCGCTATAAAAGAGTTTCAGGGGCTACATTGAGACATTTCTTGATTTATTTGGGCCCATAAACCCATCCCAGGATTAAACATTCTGTAATGTACCTTCACAAATGGTTAGGAGGACTATCGCTACCTTCGCTAACCTCCTTCTAGTTTGGTCAAGCTGGAGTCTGATCTTTTGGCTCCTATCTCTTCATCAGTGCTCTACTGGTCCACAGAGCCTATACCAGTAAGACTAAAGCTGGATTTACATATTCATGCTGAGATGGCATGAGGATATCCACCAAAAGATGCCTGTGTCTAGGTGGCGATCCTGCTATAAAAAAATGTTGGTAAATCAAGTTCTTCATAGTGCATACTATGTCCCTGAGCGCTTACATCGTCTCTATCCATCAGTCTCAGCACTGTGCTTTATGGGCTGTGCGATGATGGGATCTGTGTACTACACCTGGTGGGCCTGCCCTGTTGTCAGTACTTTCTGGACCTCCATCTGCTTTGTCTTGACCGATATTTTAGGCTATACATTCCATAAATCACTTACAGTATGCCTTCTGGGTGTGAGCCCCATCGGAATGAGATTTGCCCCCTTTAAATTGGCTCCATTCTTCCTTCTTGCAACTCGTATATACATATTATATACATACAAGCTGGAAAACCTCCACCCTCTCCATTGCAACAGTTAAAACTAGAATGGATTAAATGGCTATCTTTGAAAAGATGGCAGCCATTAGTGATGACAGAGTGGAGGATGTTGCAGTGGTGTGGCAACCGTGGATATCCTCTTCCCATTCCTCCCACTCAACATAAAGTGCTTATTGGTTTGAGGGGCACTTGTCTGTGCGGCTGAAGCCTGGAGGGTTAGAGAACATTTCTAGAGAACATCCTACCCTGGGTCCAGGCATTTATGTCCCCTCAGTAGTAGAGGAGCTGTAAGGCTGCAAAATATAAGCTAGCTAGGCCATAATGGCTGTGTCACCATGACTCTATCTCTCTCATCTGTAGAGCTTCTATGGCTCCATCCCTGTGATTGTTCTCAGATGTCACATTGACATAAATCCACATTATTTACAATCCACGAGGCCTTCAGAAAATCCAGCTGACCACATGAGAATGCGGCACAGAGGAGCTGTAAAATTTACTGTCCTGGAAAAAGCGCTAACGAACATCTTCTGGAGTTTATGGCCATGAACGGTTGGTACCATTGAGCCATAAATCTGCAAGATGAACATTTGACTGCCAGGGGATGTATTTTATGGGAGTCGTAAACAAGAGCATACAGAGCGAAGGCGAAACAGATGATGGGATAATATATTTATGGTGTATTAAACAAGCGGTTCCAGAGCAGCCTGCATGGACTGATGTACCCAAAAGATCTACAGTGAAGACACTGTCATCCCCAGGAGCTTAGTATCTTATTACCAGAGGTTTAGATGACTAATGATTCCAAGGATCTTTTCAGATTGTGAAGATCAAAGAGCAAAATAGCGGTCACTGGTTAAATATAAACTCACTGGAGGGTCTTCTTTTTGGGACTACCATACATGACATATTCATCCCTGATTTTCACCCGATTGTTGGATTAGGACACCTACATGGGCCAGAATTACCACAAGTGAACAAACTATGCGATCACCCAACTGGTCTGGTTAGATGGTGGTCATCATCTTATTTCGTCAAGGTTCACCATCCCCAACCATGAATATTCAGTTGATTCCTTCATTGTTGTTGCGTCATGGAGAAATTTGAAAGCATCCATGGGTCTTCAGCATCTATGAGCACCTATTTCTGAACCCATTCAAACCTCATCACCCAATAGGGGGCCAACGGCGAATGCAGAGAAGATGGGGTCCTGCAATAATAGTTAAAATTTGAATGCTAGAGTGGCTTTATGGTATCAGACCCCACCATCCCATGACAAGGTGGGCTGGTGGTTGGTGACCTCTTCAAAACACAGAAAGATGACATGACCCTCTGGCCCTTTCCCTAGTTTCCTAAGGATGGTGTGGAGAAGAGAAGCCCTATGGAGGGTCACACAAGACCAAAGACATGAAGGTCAGGTCAACATAACCATGTGCCCTTGGCTCGAGCTTTATGTGGTACCTACAGAACGTCTTTGACTCTGGTATGGGTCTACTTAATGCATTAGGCCCTGATTTACTTGCTAGAACTCCTCTATGAACCCCACCACTGCTTGCAACAAGATGTCCTCAAGGTCGTTGTCTTGAATTTACCAACTCTTTAAAGATTCCATCGTGAAGAATCCTGCGTTCAGGGAAGGACATTGCAATCACCAGACATTTGTAATAATACAACACGCGGTAACTCTCAGGAGTTGACAAGAACATTGTATCATATGACAAACATGATTTAATCAATTAGCGTCAGACAGAAATTGATTGATGTTTGTAAGAGAAGCTTCTCTAGGACCGGTGATCCATCTTTTATTCATAGATGCTCCCCTGGGGAATTATTATAGGACAAATTTACCCTTACACGGCCAAACACCTGTAGAAAGATTGGGTGGGTTCCCTCTAGTCAAAAGTGTCACTACAATAGGGGGAGACATTCAGCCATGAGGGTCAGCAGAGCCACGTTATAGGGAAGCACCAGGGTCACATGTTCCAGGTCTCCATCCCCTTGGGATCCTAGGGTACTATCTACGGTATCTATACATCTATTTATTCTAATGTATCCATCCTATTGCCTCACTGGCTAAGCTATACCTAAAACTCCCACAGAATTCAGTGGAGAGGGCCACATGAATGAGTACCCACATCTTCCATACATGACTTATTTAGGGGGTCTGGTATAATGGGGCTTACCACCAAATTTCTTTGCCCAGAAACCATCCACAAACCTTAATGCAGCTCTGCTGATAACATTGTTCATACTCATTCTCTTGGTGTATGAATAGAATCCCGGAGCCACAGTAAAGACTGCCATCTAAACAGGTAGAAGGTATTCATAGTTTTACATCATGTAGATTTATGTGTCCTTCAGGGTAGAAGGAAAGCTCTTGGGACAGCCCTTGTGGTCACTGTAGTGGTTGTCACCAGCAATGCTACTCCTTAGGCCGATATTTTCAGGCCATTAGATTTTAGGGTTGGTGCTCTTTAATGCGCTGTGACCAGATATTATACAAGGATCTGTCATTTCTTGGATTATTTTCCCTCTGCTCTGACAGGAGCTTAAGCAGGGAAATCATCTTCAGAAACCCCAGCGTACGCCACATTTTGATGGACACCCGGAGACGCTGCGTTCGGCCTGAATGCTGCATGTATTATTAAACAGAGAGGTTTTAGCTTGTGAATATTTAACATCCTGGCAGTGATGGTGACGAGCGCTCCTGACCCCAGTGCTGTCTCTGAGGCACGAGGTCTGTGAAGTCAAGAGTCTAAGAAGAGGTCACATCAAAGCCTGGTCAGGTAGCAGAGCCCTGTCCATCAGCTGTGCCACCTCTGGCTCTGCCACAAACAGACTGATGCCCAGGAATCTGGTCTTGGTTATCAAAATCGTGTACTGATCCTGAGTTACATCCTGCATTATACTCCAGAGCTTAATATTCTGCTGGTGGAGTCACTGTGTACATACAATAAATTACTTATTCTGTACTGATCCTGAGTTACATCCTGTATTATACTCCAGAGCTGCACTCACTATTCTGCTGGTGGAGTCACTGTATACATACAATAAATTACTTATTCTGTACTGATCCTGGGTTACATCCTGTTGTATACTCCAGAGCTGCACTTCCTATTCTGCTGGTGGAGTCACTATGTACATACATTACTTATCCTGTACTAATCCTGAATTACATCCTGTATTATACTCCAAAGCTGCACTCAATATACTGCTGGTGCAGTCACTGTCTACATACATTACATTACTTATACTGTACTGATCCTGAGTTACATCCTGTAATATACTCCAGAGCTGCACTCATTGTTCTGCTGGTGCAGTCACTGTGTACATACATTACTTATCCTGTACTGATCCTGAGTTACATCCTGTATTATACTCCAGAGCTGCACTCATTGTTCTGCTTGTGCAGTCACTGTGTACATACATTACTTATCCTGTACTGATCCTGAGTTACATCCTGTATTATACTCCAGAGCTGCACTCACTATTCTGCTGGTGCAGTCACTGTGTACATACATTACATTACTTATCCTGTACTGATCCTGAGTTACATCCTGTGCTATACTCCAGAGCTGAACTCACTATTCTGATGGTGGAGTCACTGTGCCAATATATTACATATCCTGTACTGATCCTGAGTTCCATCCTGTATTATATACTCCAGAGCTGCACTCACTATGCAGTATCCACCATTCGCCTCCAGATGTCACTGTTGCAGCACTTCTTTATCTTCTTCATCTACCCCTCTATATGGTGATGAATTCAGAGTGCAGAGTCTGAGTCTTGCTTTAAAGGGGCTGTCAGAAAAAATGTATCTAAAAGGCAGGGAGGTTGTTAAAATAAAATGAAATAGTTATACTTTGAGACCCTTTTGCTCCAATGCCTCCATGACATGATGTTCTTAGCTGTAGCAATGATCTTTCAAATACCGCATGTGACTGCCGCAGCTAATCGCTGGCCTCAGTGGTACGTGCACATGATTGGCGGCATATATGGGAACGTTATGGCCGGATAAAGGATCAGAGTGGGGGTGTGGGAGCTGGCAGGTTCAGAGTGGTGAGTATAGCTTTGCCTGTCCCCATAGCTTCCATAGACTTTAGTGGCCATCTCTCCTATAGGTGCCTGCAATGAGGCTGGGGTCTCAGTCCCAGAATTGGGATAATCTCCCCCTCCATCCTGGACAAGCACATACAGTAAATGGCATGGCACAATGGGCAAATGTGCAGCAACCAGACGCAATTAGCTCAAATTATCTTGGAGGGAAGTCATCGAATCCTTTTCTGATCGTTTGTTACATTAAATCTGCGCTGATACATTGTATCATTCTGGATATCCTACAGAGCATTGCCCAGACTGAATTATACCATTGTAACAAATCCTCTCCTGTGACAAGTGTTTGGTTTCAACCTTTGGATATAATCTACAATATTCCTGTTCTTTCAAATTTCTTTTTATTAAGCATATTAAGTCAAATATACTTTGTGTACCATGAACATAAAAACATAAAAACAACATAGGGGAACACGCCCCAGGATCATATAACATAGAGCATAATACAAATATGATATACACAAGAAGCCTCAATTATGAGTTCAGAGCAACAACACAGATGACATGGACATAAAGTACATATAAGGATTGTGACATCTCAAGATTTCTCAAACCATTTAGCCCATTTAATCATAAACTTATCATGAGATAAATTCTCCCAGCTAGACAATTCCTCCATTCTACATATCTCTTGGACTTTCTCCTTCCACATCTGCACGGTTGGAGGTTGCGCAGAGAGCCATTTTAATGGGATAAGTAATTTGGCAGCAGAAATAAGGTGAGAAATTAAAGAGTGTTTACTAACAGGACAATGGAGATCCGGAAGGTTGAGAAGAACAGCAGTTGGTGAAAGGACCGTATTAGAGGAACAAATGTTCTTCACTTCATTGGCAACCATATCCCAAAAAGGACGTATAACAGGGCACGACCACCAAATGTGTAGAGCAGTACCTTTCCCTGTAGCACACCTCCAACAGTTAGCTGATACTTCAGGATACATTTTGTTCAAAAGATCAGGTGTACGATACCACCTCGTCACGATCTTAAAAGCATTTTCCTGGACTGAGATGCAACGGGAGAAACCATGTGAGTGGTTAAGGATCCTTTTTACATCTGCCTCAGAGAAATGTGTGTTCAGTTCTGACTCCCATTGGGTAATATAAAGAGGGTATTTATTATCCTTTGGTTCTAGACTTTTGCTGTAGATGTATGAGAGTAATTTATTTCTAGGGGTAGGGGATTGCAGGATAACATCATACCAAGATGGATCATACCCCTGAGGAGCTTTTTGTAGATAATCTAAGCAAATCTTTTTGAAATGGAGGTAGTGTAAGTGCGACCATTTTTGTGTTTTATATAACGTCTCCAAAGCCACAATGTCTGGTACCTTCTTATCCTTCAATACGTCACCCACTACCACATTACCAAACCTAGGCCACAAGTTAAAGACGTCTACATAGTCTGAGTGGAGAAGATAAGGAATTAGGCGTATTGGCGTGAAAGGGGAGGGGCCTTTTGATAATGGCATTTGACAAGTAAGTTTCTTCCAAGCTTTGTGGATTCCTACAAATGAAGGATTGTTTAAGTTATTTACCACTGTAGATATAGGCGAGGTATCCCACAAACTGGCCAGCTCCGAGGAGGACCAGGAAGTGTTGGCTATCTGACAACCTAATTTATGGGAATTGGGGTTGAGAATTTCTGAATGCAGTCTAATCAAGTTGGCCAGATAATAGTTTTTAACATCAGGTAGGCCAAAACCACCTCTGCTCATAGGCTGAGATAAGCAACTATAAGATAGCCTGGGCCTAGATTTTTTCCAAATAAAACTTGAAAAAAGGGTTTGGACTTGAGTTAAGTAAGAAATAGGGAGGGAGATAGGCAAGGTCTGAAAGAGGTATAATAATCTGGGCAGGACATAGGTTTTCAGGAGATTTTTTCTGCCTATCCAGGACAAAAAGGGGATCTTAAGATTTTCCAATTGTGACCTAATGTCAGATAATAAAGGAGTATAGTTTAATCGGAATAGGTGTTTAGGGGAAGGAGTTATATTGACCCCTAGGTATTTTATATGGGATGTGGACCACTGAAAGGGAAAAGCTTTGGATAGGCCATTTACTATGTCTGTGGGAAGGTTAATACTCATTACTGAGCATTTTGAAAGATTGATTTTGAAATTAGATATATGGCCAAATTCCTCTAAAAGTTTCAAAATCTCAGGGAAAGCAGTGACTGGGTCTGACATAATGATCAACATATCATCTGCAAAGGCCGCAACGGTGTGATAAGTCAAACCCACTTTAAACCCCTTGATGATGTCGCTTTGTCTAATTTTCTGTATTACTGTCTCTAAACAGAGAATGAAAAGGGAAGGGGACAATGGACACCCTTGGCGAGTACCGTTAGAGATGGGGAATGTAGGGGATAGGACGCCATTAACCCTCACCCGAGCGTGAGGGGCTGAGTACAGGGACATCACAGCATCTATGAACTTAGAGTGGAAACCAAACTTAGCAAGAGTGGCCACCATAAATCCCCAGTCCACTCTATCAAACGCCTTTTCGGCATCCGTGCTTAACAGAGTCAGATTGTTTTTGGATCTTAGAGCTTGTTGAATTAACAGCTGGACCCTAAAAGTGCTGTCCCTGCACTCCCGCCCCCCGACAAATCCAGATTGGTCTGGAGCTATAAGATTTTTCAGAAAGGGGGCAATTCTGTGGGCAATTAGTTTGGCCCACAACTTTATGTCGGTATTTAAGAGGGAAATAGGTCTGTAACTGGACGGAATTTCTGGATCTTTGTTAGGTTTGGGGAGGACCGCGATATGAGCCTCAAGGGCTTGTTTAGCTGGGGAAACCCCATTTAACATTGAGTTTAAATAAGATACTAGATGGGGACCTAGTATATGAAAAAATTTCTTATAATACGCAATTGGCAGTCCATCAGGGCCGGGACTCTTCCCCGAAGGAATGGAATTAAGGATTTTCTGGACTTCTGGAAGGGTGACAGGAGATGTCATAGACTCGCTGTCAGTAGGGGATAGTTTTGGTAGATTAATTGAAGATAAAAAGGAATTAGTGAGGGCATTCCTGTCTTGGATAACAGAAAGGGACTCTTTCCCACGTAAGTTATATAGGGCAGAATAATATGCATTGAAAATTTTGGCAATACTCGGAGTGTCAGATGCTATCTTATTCAAATTATCACGCATCTTAGTGATGTAGGATTGTTCATTTCTCATTTTAATTTGGGCTGACATTAATTTATTACCCCTGTTGCCGTGTACATATTGTCTATGACGAATTTTGAGGTAAGCTTTAGAAGCTTTAACATTCATAAGATCCCCTAGTTCTCTTCTCAAAGTCAGAAGAGTCTCCAAATCAGAATCAGACATAGACTTTTTATGTATTTGCTCAAGGGAAGAGATTTTAGCAAGCAGGAAATTCAGGCGACTATCCCGTTTCCTTTTTAGGAATGAACCCAAAGCTATAAACTCCCCTCTCACCACCGCTTTATGTGCCTCCCAGAGAGAAGCAGGAGAAGTCCCCTCCAGGTCATTAAGAGTGAAATAGTCAGTTATTTTTTTCTCAAATGTGACAGTGTCAGCTTGAGTAGATAGAAGTGTAGGATTAAGGGTCCAAACCCACTCTCTATTAGGAGCCCCGGGTATGGCCAATGAGAGAGTAATCGGAGCGTGATCCGAAATCGTAATGCTGTGTATTTCAACTCCTCTGACCTGAGGTAGCAATCTATCTGAAATGAAAAAATAATCCAGTCGCTGGTAAGATTTGTGGGGGTGAGAGTAGTGAGAGTATTCTTTTTTGTCAGCATGCATAGATCTCCACACATCGCATAAACCCATATTCCTAAGTTTACTAAGTAACCCCTTCAGCACCCCAGCGGAGACCGCGGACCTGCGAGAAGAAGCATCCAGAAGGGGGTTAAATGTTAGATTGAAGTCCCCGCCTATGATCAACAGACCGGAGGAAAAAAGGGAAATTTTCCGCAGGACCTTGCTCAGCCATTTAGAAGTATTGTTATTAGGAGCATAAACATTACATAAAGTAACTTCCATACCCCCCAATATGCCCCTCAAAAGAAGGAACCTTCCCTCGGGGTCCGCCATCTCCGCCTTCACGCACAAGGGGACACTTTTATGAATACCGATACTAACCCCTCTAGTGGCTGTAGAGTTATTGCATGCGTGGAACCAATGCCGAAAAGAGGAGCGGGTTAGATTAGGGATCCTGTCTTTTTTAAAATGTGTCTCTTGGAGCATAGCAATTTGTGATTTGCCCGATCTTAGTATCTGGAAGATGCGACTCCTCTTAATGGGGTTATTACACCCATTCACATTAAATGAAGTCACATTCAGTTTTAGGTCAGACATCTGTAAAGTTATATCTCATAAAAGGCTGGGAATTGAGAGCTCTATGATCCAACTTATCAAACCATACAGTAACAGAAAGGACCTTGTTAAAACTCAAGGCTCCAAATGTGCGCATAGTTCCTGCGCATAAAAAATTAAGGGTTAAGAATAACAATAACATGTGATGCCTGAACTGCCCAAGCCTCAAATGACTTGAGCCCATATCAGATGACATGGTGAAAAGACTAACCGGTAGAAAGGTGACCAGTAAAGGCGCTGAGCGTTTGCCTTATAGGTCCAGCCTGATTCAAAGCAGTATATACCAGACAATTACTTGCAAGGAAAGGAAGGAAATACCATGATGGGAAGGGGGGGGGGGGGGGTGGGAGGGGGGGGGGGGGAAACATGGCTCTGACATATAGTGACAACGAATAAGGCACAAGTAAATAGCAGGCAAAATACAATGCCAACTAGGTAAAATATAGAGAAAAGGGATTAATTCAATAATCAATCGTTAGTGTCCATTCTGGAAGGACCGCCGTTTCTTCTATTCTTCTGTTTCTTGACTGTAGACCACTTCTGTGGGACTTGTAAAGGGGGCAAGTCCTCCTCCAAGGGAATCGGCAACCAAGAAGAAAGGAACATGGGTTCCAGATTAAGTGGCTCCCATATTTGCCGCAGGTCTTCTGGTGAGCGGATAGTAAAGCGCTTATTTCCATTAGTGATGAGGAGGCCAAACGGGAAAAGCCAGCGGTAAGCGATTTTTGAGGAGCGCAAAATATCAGTGAGAGGCTTCAATAGCCGTCGTTTCTGTAAAGTAGAAGAGGCAATGTCCTGATATAGCTGTATTTTAGAGCCCATAAGCTGAATTTCTCCCACGGACCTAGCTCTTTGTAGGATCGCTTCAGTGTCCTTAAAGCTTAATAGCCCGCATATAATGTCTCTGGGGTTGTCGGGTGGCAAGGGTTTCGGGCGCAGGGCCCTGTGTACTCTTTCCACAATAACATTGCTAGCTCTGTCAGAGCCTAATAGTGTCACAAACAGGGACTCCATTACTTTAAACAAGTCTTCCTTGTCAGCAGCTTCAGGCAGGTTCCTAATTCTTAGGTTTTTCCTGCGACTCCTATTCTCCTGATCTTCTAGGAGCAATAGGGAGTTGTTTATAGCCATGCGGTGCGAGTCTAGTGTGACCCCGACCGCTTTGTTAAAGGTTATCAGGGAGTCTTGGTTTTGTTCTAGGGTCTCCACCCTATCCCCAATATGGCGGACCTCCGCCTTAATGACCGTCAGATCAGCGGCTATAGGGGCCAGTGCTCTATTCAGAGCCTCATCCAGGTAGCTCCTGGTGAGGGTGACCGGGTCACTCACCTCTGCCTGTGAGGAGAAATCTGCCCCATCAGGCGCCGGAGAGTCAGGATGAAGCGTGGTCGCGTCTATCTGCCGAGGCGCCATCTTGGGAGCGCGCCCGGCTTGCTGTGAAGGTTGGCGGTTGACAAATTTCTCCATGTTCTGTTGGAGTTGCGAACCCTCCGGCGGCGATGTCAAGGTGCCCAGTAGGTTTTTCGGCTGGATTTTCACCATTCCGGTCGATTAGTGTGCTGAGACTAGGTTTAATAGAGGCTTGGTAGCGGGAGCTCTACTCTCTTGCTTCCTCCATCGAGCGCGGTCAGGCTCCGCCCCTCCAATATTCCTGTTCAACAACAGCAAGCAGAGATCTTGAAAAATGGTGCGAATTTGAAACATAAAAGCTTTCAGAAACCATTATTAAACTCCATTTTCAGACCAGGCTTCGACCTTGAGGTGTTAAATTGTTACAGGGCTAAGAACCTTCGCGCAGTGCCATGTGCCGGCCTGTCACCGCACAAGACGCCCTGGGCGATGCTCCATCTCCGGGAAGAGCTGGTACTAGTGCCGGGAGGTTTCTATTAGATGAATGTCCCTGTCAGGGGCCGCAATGTAATCCTGTAGCCTTTGCTGATATTTTAATGTAAATGATATTACAGAGAATTGAATTTTTGCGGCCGGAGTCCTGCACACGGCGATTATCCGGGGAGGCTCGGCTCCCGCTGTGACATGGACTTGGCTTGTTATTCCATTGTCTCAAGCGCTAATTAGGTTTTCCTCTTTAAATTTGGTTTAGTGCTGATGTGTTTTAAGGCATATTGAAGATGACAGAGGAGCAAGGTCAGAGGGGTGGAGGACAGGAAGAGGGGAGACACCGCTGTCTGCTTACTGCACATTATGGGTGGTATTAAACAGCACAGAGGATGCAGAAGGAAAACCGTGGCACTCCAAGGTCTTCAAAAGAATCTGTGTTTATTTGCCCGGTGGGAATAAACACAGATTTTTTTGAAGACCTTGGAGTGCCGCAGTTTTCTTTCTGCATCTACTATACATCCGGGAGTCCATAGGCTAGGATTCGACACCGCTGGCACCACCACCAAATGGTTACTTTGAGCAAAGGTCTCAGTGAGTAGTGCTGTCTTACTATGGTTCAGACAGTGTGAGAGCCGATGGATGATAACACATTAATCAGCGCTCGTTTGCTGCACCGGCCTGATTACATAGGCCGGCGCAAACGGAGTGCGGGAGGAAGAATTTGCCCCTCCCTTATTTTGTTCTATTCAGACGCAGTACCCCGGAATAGGATTGCAAACTGTTCTTGTTATGTAATGTTATGTTATTTAATATGTTAATGCCTTGTAATGCATTAGAATAAGCTTTGTATGGATTAGTCAGGGCTAAACGATCCTGACTCTGCCCCTGTAGGAGGCTGGGAGATGGACTTAGGTCCACCCCTAGCTCAGTCAGTTGTGTGCTAGTGGAGGAAGTGAGAGGAAGTTACATATGCTCACTCTTCAGAGAACTAGGCCATTATCCCAGAGAACCACTATCTCTAAGAAATTTACAGAGAGAAAGTCATCTCTACTCTACTGCAGTACTCCAGAAAGGAAAGAACTAGAAGGTCCATACTCTGCATGGCCAAGCACTGGAGTCAGTCAGTACGGTATTGGCTGTTTAAGGCCTCATGCACACAAACTTATTTTCTTTCCGTGTCCGTTCTGTTTGTTTTTTTGCGGACCGTATGCTAAACCATTCACTTCAATGGGTCCACAAAAAACGGAAGTCACTCTGTGTGCATTCTGTTTCCGTATGTCCGTATTTCTGTTCCGCAAAAAAATAGAACATGTCCTATTGTTCGCATTACGGACAAGGATAGTACTATTCTATGACGGGTCGGCTGTTCCGTTCCGCAAAATACAGAATACACACGGATGTCATCTATATTTTTTGCAGATCTGATATTTTTTGCAGCCCTAAGACTTTACTGCAGTGAGAGGGACATTGCTAATACATCCTTCACACTTGGCCACTATCTGCCCCACTCTATCTTAGGCTTCATGCACACGACCGTTGTTTTGGTCCGCATCCGTGCCGCAGTTTTTGCAGCTCGGATGCGTACCCATTCACGTCAATAGGGCCGCAAAAGATGCGGACAGCACTCCGTGTGCTGTCCGCATCCGTTGCTCCGTTCCGTAGCCCTGCAAAAAAATAGGCATTTCTACAATGGGCCGCCCGTTCCGTTCCGCAAATTGCGGAAGGCACACGGGCGGCTTCCGTTTTTTGTGGATCTGCGGTTTGCGGACCGCAAAAAACGGAATGCTGATGTGCATGAGGCCTTAAAGTGGTTGTCTGGACTTTAACTATTGATAACCTATCCTCAGGATAGGTCATCAATATCAGATCATCGGGGGTCCGACACCCATCACCCCCGCCGATCAGCTGTATGAGGAGACGAGGTGCGTGCACTATCCTTGCTCTCTTCCTATCCGCTGCTGCTTTGCCATAGACAGCAGCGGTGAACAGGAAGAGAGAAGAGAGACAGCACGTGCGCCCTGTGCACCCGTCACCTCATACAGCTGATCAGCAGGGGTGACGGGCACAGACCCCCGACGATCTGATGTTGATGACCTATCTTGAGGATAGTAAAAACCTGGACAACTCCTTTAATCCTCTAACCCTCAGCAGAGAATTACAACCACCATTGCAAGAGTAATATTGCCAGCCTTAGATTCTACAGGGATAGACTTTGGTGAGCTAGGGGGAAAGAGCACTACAACCCCTATTCTGGCCTATTTCCATACACTGCTATCTGGGAAGATTTGCACTGTGAATTATTTGGAACTGTGCTTTGATATTGTTGGATGTTCTACAACTTTGATTCTGCACTTTAGTAAAGAGAGACTTTTATCTTCTACAAGTGGCCTGGTTACTGACTCCAGCGTCATATACCGGCATTCCTATGAACGCTTCTTCCCAATCATTTGCCCGATTATCATGCGGTCTAATAGGGGCTTTACACAATGACCAGTGGCTGCTTCATGTCATCCGATGACCTTCCATGAACATGAGTGAGGGTCTCTTGGCAAGTGCAAATTTGTCATCAAGTCACAGAAACCCCTGGTGAGTGCAATTTAAAGCGTTTAGTATCCAAAGAAGAAGCCCATTGCTATATGGATAGTTTTCACACACATGTCCCTGATCTCCCAGCACAGGACTATGGCACAACAGGACCTGAGAGCAGATCTGTCAATCACAGGGAAACACCACCTTCAGCATGATAAACTCAGCACCACCACCCCCCCCCCTCCTCATCTGTATAGTGCACACACAGGTAGGGACAGCACCCCCTCCTCCTCATCTGTATAGTGCACATAGGTAGGACAGCGCCCCCTCCTCCTCATCTGTATAGTGCACACACAGGTAGGGACAGCACCCCCTCCTCCTCATCTGTATAGTGCACATAGGTAGGACAGCACCCCCTCCTCCTCATCTGTATAGTGCACACAGGCAGGACAGCACCCCCTCCTCCTCATCTATATAGTGCACATAGGTGGGGACAGCACCCCCTCCTCCTCATCTGTATAGTGCACATAGGTAGGGACAGCACCCTATCCTCCTCCTCATCTGTATAGTGCACACACAGGTAGGGACAGCACCCCCTCCTCCTCATCTGTATAGTGCACACACAGGTAGGGACAGCACCCCCTCCTCCTCATCTGTATAGTGCACACAGGTAGGGACAGCACCCCCTCCTCCTCATCTGTACAGTGCACACAGGCAGGGACAGCACCCCCTCCTCCTCATCTGTATAGTGCACAGGAAGGGACAGCACCCCCTCCTCCTCATCTGTATAGTGCACACAGGTAGGGACAGCACCCCCTCCTCCTCATCTGTATAGTGCACAGGAAGGGACAGCACCCCCTCCTCCTCATCATCTGTATAGTGCACAGGAAGGGACAGCACCCCCTCCTCCTCATCTGTATAGTGCACACAGGTAGGGACAGCACCCCCTCCTCCTCATCTGTATAGTGCACACAGGCAGGGACAGCACCCCCTCCTCCTCATCTGTATAGTGCACACAGGAAGGGACAGCACCCCTCCTCCTCATCTGTATAGTGCACACAGGAAGGGACAGCACCCCCTCCTCCTCATCTGTATAGTGCACACAGGTAGGGACAGCACCCCCTGCTCCTCATCTGTATAGTGCACACAGGCAGGGGCAGCACCCCCTTATCCTCATCTGTATAGTGCACACAGGAAGGGACAGCACCCCTCCTCCTCATCTGTATAGTGCACACAGGAAGGGGCAGCACCCCCTGCTCCTCATCTGTATAGTGCACACAGGCAGGGACAGCACCCCCTCCTCCTCATCTGTATAGTGCACACAGGTAGGGACAGCACCCCCTCCTCCTCATCTGTATAGTGCACACAGGTAAGGACAGCACCCCTCCTCCTCAACTGTATAGTGCACACAGGCAGGGGCAGCACCCCCTCCTACCCATCTGTATAGTGCACACAGGCAGGGGCAGCACCCCCTGCTCCTCATCTGTATAGTGCACACAGGTAGGGACAGCACCCCCTCCTCCTCATCTGTATAGTGCACACAGGTAGGGACAGCACCCACTCCTCCTCATCTGTATAGTGCACACAGGCAGGGACAGCACCCCCCCCCCTCCTCATCTGAATAGTGCACACAGGCAGGACAGCACCTCCTCCTCCTCATCTGTACAGTGCACACAGGCAGGGGCAGCACCCCCTTATCCTCATCTGTATAGTGCACACAGGAAGGGGCAGCACCCCCTGCTCCTCATCTGTATAGTGCACACAGGAAGGGACAGCACCACCTCCTCCTCATCTGTATAGTGCACACAGGAAGGGGCAGCACCCCCTGCTCCTCATCTGTATAGTGCACACAGGAAGGGACAGCACCCCCTCCTCCTCATCTGTATAGTGCACACAGGTAGGGACAGCACCCCTCCTCCTCATCTGTGTAGTGCACACAGGTAAGGACAGCACCCCTCCTCCTCAACTGTATAGTGCACACAGGCAGGGGCAGCACCCCCTCCTACCCATCTGTATAGTGCACACAGGCAGGGGCAGCACCCCCTGCTCCTCATCTGTATAGTGCACACAGGAAGGGACAGCACCCCCTCCTCATCTGTATAGTGTACACAGGCAGGACAGCACCCCCTCCTACCCACCTGTATAGTGCACACAGGCAGGGGCAGCACCCCCTCCTACCCATCTGTATAGTGCACACAGGCAGGGGCAGCACCCCTCCTACCCATCTGTATAGTGCAAACAGGCAGGCAGGGGCAGCACCCCCTGCTCCTCATCTGTATAGTGCACACAGGTAGAGGCAGCACCCCCTCTTCCTCATCTGTATTGTGCACACAGGCAGGGACAGCACCCCCTCCTCCTCAACTGTATAGTGCACACAGGCAGGGACAGCACCCCCTCTTCCTCATCTGTATAGTGCACACAGGTAGGGACAGCAACCCCTCCTCCTCATATGTATAGTGCACACAGGCAGGGACAGCACCCCCTCCTCCTCATCTATATAGTACACATAGGCAGGGACAGCACCCCCTCCTCCTCATCTGTATAGTGCACACAGGAAGGGACAGCACCCCCCATCCTCATCTGTATAGTGCACACAGGCAGAGACAGCACCCCCTCATCCTCATCTGTATAGTGCACACAGGCAGGGACAGCACCCCCTCATCCTCATCTGTATAGTGTACACAGGTAGGGACAGCACCCCCTCCTCCTCAACTGTATAGTGTACACAGGTAGGGACAGCACCCCCTCCTCCTCAGCTATATTGTGCACACAGGCAAGGACAGCGCCCCCTCCTCCTCATCTGTATAGTGTACACAGGCAGGGACAGCACCCCCTCCTCCTCAACTGTATAGTGCCCACAGGTAGGGACAGCACCCATTCCTCCTCATCTATATAGTGCACATAGGCAGGGACAGCACCCACTCCTCCGCATCTGTATAGTGCACACAGGAAGGGACAGCACCCCTCATCCTCATCTGTATAGTGCACACAGGAAGGGACAGCACCCCCTCATCCTCATCTGTATAGTGCACACAGGCAGGGACAGCACCCCCTCCTCCTCATCTGTATAGTGCACATAGGCAGGGACAACACCCCCTCATCCTCATTTGTATGGTGCACACAGGTAGGGACAGCACCCCCTCCTCCTCAGCTATATTGTGCACACAGGCAAGGACAGCGCCCCCTCCTCCTCATCTGTATAGTGCAAACAGGTAGGGACAGCACCCCTCCTCCTCAACTGTATAGTGTACACAGGCAGGGACAGCACCCCTCCTCCTCAACTGTATAGTGTACACAGGTAGGGACAGCACCCCCTCCTCCTCAGCTATATAGTGCACACAGGCAAGGACAGCACCCCCTCCTCCTCATCTGTATAGTGTACACAGGTAGGGACAGCACCCCTCCTCCTCATTTGTATAGTGCACACAGGCAAGGACAGCACCCCCTCCTCCTCATCTGTATAGTGCACACAGGTAGGGACAGCACCCCCTTCTTCTTATCTGTATAGGGCACACAGGTAGGGACAGCACCCCTCCTCCTCATTTGTATAGTGCACACAGGCAAGGACAGCACCCCCTCCTCCTTATCTGTATAGTGCACACAGGTAGGGACAGCACCCCCTCCTCCTCATCTGTATAGTGCACACAGGTAGGGACAGCACCCCCTCCTCCTCATCTGTATAGTGTACACAGGTAGGGACAGCACCCCTCCTCCTCATTTGTATATTGCACACAGGCAGGGACAGCACCTCCTCCTCATCATCTGTATAGTGCACACAGGCAAGGACAGCACCTCCTCCTCATCTGTATAGTGCACACAGGCAAGGACAGCACCCCCTCCTCCTCATCTGTATAGTGCACACAGGTAGGGACAGCACCCCCTCATCCTCATCTGTATAATGCACATAGGTAGGGACAGCACCCCCTCCTCCTCAGCTATATTGTGCACACAGGCAAGGACAGCGCCCCCTCCTCCTCATCTGTATAGTGTACACAGGCAGGGACAGCACCCCCTCCTCCTCAACTGTATAGTGCACACAGGTAGGGACAGCACCCCTCCTCCTCAACTGTATAGTGTACACAGGTAGGGACAGCACCCCCTCCTCCTCAGCTATATAGTGCACACAGGCAAGGACAGCGCCCCCTCCTCCTCATCTGTATAGTGCACACAGGCAAGGACAGCGCCCCCTCCTCCTCATCTGTATAGTGTACACAGGCAGGGACAGCACCCCCTCCTCCTCATCTGTATAGTGAACATAGGCAGGGACAGCACCCCCTCATCCTCATTTGTATAGTGCACATAGGCAGGGACAGCACCCCCTCCTCCTCATCTGTATAGTGCACATAGGCAGGGACAGCACCCCCTCATCCTCATTTGTATAGTGCACACAGGTAGGGACAGCACCCCCTCCTCCTCAGCTATATTGTGCACACAGGCAAGGACAGCGCCCCCTCCTCCTCATCTGTATAGTGTACATAGGCAGGGACAGCACCCCCTCCTCCTCATCTGTATAGTGTACACAGGCAGGGACAGCGCCCCCTCCTCCTCATCTGTATAGTGTACACAGGTAGGGACAGCACCCCTCCTCCTCAGCTATATAGTGCACACAGGCAAGGACAGCACCCCCTTTTCCTCATCTGTATAGTGCACACAGGCAGGGACAGCACCCCCTAATTCTCATCTGTATAGTGTACACAGGCAGGGACAGCACCCCCTCCTCCTCATCTGTATTGTGCACACAGGCAGGGACAGCACCCCCTGCTCCTCATCTGTATAGTGCACACAGGTAGGGACAGCACCCCCTCCTCCTCATCTGTATAGTGCACACAGGCAGGACAGCACCCCCTCCTCCTCATCTGTATAGGGCACACAGGTAGGGACAGCACCCACTTCTCCTCATCTGTATAGTGTACACAGGCAGGGACAGCACCCCCACCTCCTCATCTGTATAGTGCATACACAGGTAGGGACAGCACCCCCTCCTCCTCATCTGTATAGTGCACACAGGTAAGGACAGCACCCCTCCTCCTCAACTGTATAGTGCACATAGGTAGGGACAGCACCCCCTCCTCCTCATCTGTATAGTGCACACAGGTAGGGACAGCACCCCCTCCTCCTCATCTGTATAGGGCACACAGGTAGGGACAGCTCCCACTTCTCCTCATCTGTATAGTGCACACAGGCAGGACAGCACCCCCTGCTCCTCATCTGTATAGTGTACACAGGCAGGGACAGCACCCCCACCTCCTCATCTGTATAGTGCATATAAGCAGGGACAGCACCCCCTCCTCCTCATCTGTATGGTGCACACACAGGTAGGGACAGCACCCCCTCCTCCTCATCATCTGTATAGTGCACATAAGCAGGGACAGCACCCCCTCCTCCTCATCTGTATAGTGCACACAGGCAGGACAGCACCCCCTGCTCCTCATCTGTATAGTGTACACAGGCAGGGACAGCACCCCCTGCTCCTCATCTGTATAGTGTACACAGGCAGGGACAGCACCCCCTCCTCCTCATCTGTATGGTGCACATAGGTAGGGACAGCACCCCTCCTCCTCAGCTATATAGTGCACACAGGCAAGGACAGCACCCCCTTTTCCTCATCTGTATAGTGCACACAGGCAGGGACAGCACCCCCTCATCCTCATCTGTATAGTGTACACAGGCAGGAACAGCACCCCCTCATTCTCATCTGTATAGTGCACACAGGCACGGACAGCACCCCCACCTTCTTATCTGTATAGGGCACACAGGTAGGGACAGCACCCCCTCCTCCTCATCTGTATAGGGCACACAGGTAGGGACAGCACCCCCTCCTCCTCATCTGTATAGTGCACACAGGCAGGGACAGCACCCCCTCCTCCTCATCTGTATAGTGCGCACAGGCAGGGACAGCATCCCCTTCTCCTCATCTATATAGTGCACACAGGCAGGGACAGCACCCCCTTCTCCTCATCTGTATAGTGCACACAGGCAGGACAGCACCCCCTCCTGCTCATCTGTATAGTGCACACAGGTAGGGACAGCACCCCCTTTTCCTCATCTGTATAGTGCACACAGGCAGGGACAGCACCCCCTCCTCCTCATCTGTATAGTGTACACAGGCAGGGACAGCACCCCCTCCTCCTTATCTGTATAGTGTACATAGGTAGGGACAGCACCCACTCCTCCTCATCTGTATAGTGTACACAGGCAGGGACAGCACCCCCTCCTCCTCATCTGTATAGTGTACACAGGCAGGGACAGCACCCCCTCCTCCTTATCTGTATAGTGTACATAGGTAGGGACAGCACCCCCTCCTCCTCATCTGTATAGTGTACACAGGCAGGGACAGCACCCCCTCCTCCTCATCTGTATAGTGTACATAGGTAGGGACAGCACCCCCTCCTCATCATCTGTATAGTGTACACAGGCAGGGACAGCACCCCCTCCTCCTCATCTGTATAGTGTACATAGGTAGGGACAGCACCCCCTCCTCCTCATCTGTATAGTGCACACAGGCAGGACAGCACCCCCTCCTCATCATCTGTATAGTGCACACAGGAAGGGACAGCACCCCCTCCTCCTCATATGTATAGGGCACACAGGTAGGGACAGCTCCCACTTCTCCTCATCTGTATAGTGCACACACAGGAAGGGACAACACCCCCTCATCCTCATCTGTATAGTGCACACAGGTAGGGACAGCACCGCCTCCTCCTCATCTGTATAGTGTACACAGGTAGGGACAGCACCCCCTCCTCCTTATCTGTATAGTGTACACAGGCAGGACAGCACCCCCTCCTCCTCATCTGTATAGTGTACACAGGTAGGGACAGCACCCCCTCCTCCTCATCTGTATAGTGTACACAGGTAGGGACAGCACCCCCTCCTCCTTATCTGTATAGTGCACATAGGTGGGGACAGCACCTCCTCCTCATCTGTATAGTGTACACAGGTGGGGACAGCACCCCCTCTTCTTCTTCAGCGGTATTCGATTTATAGGTCTGCTGTTTGGTACTGGTACAGTCTGTAGGAGGAAATGTTGCACCGATAGGTTCTCCTCCTTATGACTCGTTAATTCTTTAAGTAATTACTATTGATTAGGCCAAAATAGTTAATCACAGCTGATTTCCTGGAGGAAATCTTATCAATTGTGTTTTATTGTTTTTCTTTCCCATTAAAACTGATATATAATATACACTGCGCTGAGAACCATATGACTATTAACCTGATCAGTGCTCCATTATCTATCTATCTATCTATCTATCTATCTATCTATTCATCAATTATGTGTCTCTAATCTATGTAGTTCTGAAACTTGTTTACATCCTGAAACTTGTTTACATACTTGTTTACATCCAGAGGCTGAAAACCCGATCAGACCTTATACTTCTCAGAGATGGAGGTTTGTTACAATGGTTTCCAGCAGTGGCGTACATAGAGAAGCAAGGGCCCCATAGCAAGGATCAACCCAGGCCCCCCCCCCATACAGCATAGAAGGGTTTCCGCCAAAACCCCTTTAATGACCCTTCGGCCATTTTTCCTCTGCCTCATTTACTAAAAGTTGTTCCTTTAGAGAGTCCTGACCAAGTTTTCACCTCCAGTAGAAAAGATGATCCCAACTGGGCCCCCTCTTGCCCTGGGCCCCATAGCAGTCGCCTGGTCTACCGCTATGGTAGTTACACCCCTGTGTAAGCTAAACACATCAGCAGCACAAATCTCGCTCTTGTCTGATCGCTGACTGTTATATGATATCTGATATATAATCATTAGTGGTCAGACCACGTCTAGCTGGTATATAAGCCCGGGAATCACCTGGGTCATACTTAGTATCATCTAATATTGTCACCTATGGAGAAAGGATCACGTAATCCTAAAATTACATAATTTGTCATGAATGAGGCCACGCAGAGCTGTAACTATGATTGTGCTGTTAGCCATGGTCCAACCACCGCTACCTGCAGACTCCTTGAAGTGCTGATCAGATTGAGCGCCACTTGAGCGCCCCGGGGGTTGGATCGAGTGTGCGCCCTGCGGGCCTCACTCCAATCAGCCGCACGCGTGCACCCATTGAGCTCGCCCCAGCAGGTTGATTAGATACATTGGATAAGACAGCTGGAAAGTATCCTGTGACAGGAAAGATTACGAGGGCGACGCCAGCAGCGGGTGACACAAAGCGCGTAGCCTGCGGCTGAGAATATGTGCTGGGTGGTGAACAAATCAAGTGAAACCCGGGCAAGCGGCGGGTGCGGTGTTACTCTAATGTCATCTCATTAGAGGCGCCAACAGCCATCGAAGGTGACATTTGTACGTATCGCCGCATCCCAGACCTGTCAGTGCAGAAAACCGGGTGACACCTTAGAGAGAGCAGCGATTGCAGGACCTGACAGCTCCCAGTTCCTGCTACACTCAAGAGATGGGGGCTAGTATTGTAAATCGCTTCACCAGGGTGAAGGCTGGGGCACTGATGAAGGAATGGGAAAATTCATGTCGCAACTGAGGGTTTGCTACAATTGTATCCAGTCAAGACAATCCTCTGTCAGCTAAACACATTAGCATAAAACTTTTTACTGTCCTGCAGTGTCTTTTTGACTGGGCCCCACAGCAAATTTTTGAACACCCAGCTTCCATGCAGCCCCCACTCCTGTGGCTAGATGATCGCTTTATCAGACCAGGCTCCGTCCATTTCCTACACGTATATACTGTATGTTGTGTCACCGTCTGTATTGTCACTGTATATAATGTCATTGTATGATAGTGTTGAGTCCTCCTCCTGGGTGGGCCCCTTCTGAGTTTGGGCCCCTAACAGCCACTTCCCCTCCTTCCACTATAGTTAGGCCCCTGCTGTCCTGATAGCCTGCTACAATGTATCAGTGTCGCTACAATGTATCGTTCTGGACTCCACACTACACAGAGAAGTGATTCAACTGGATACAATAATGCAGGAGCCTCAGTTGTGAGAAGTGGGCCACATGGACTGCCAGAGGATGCGCCTAATTTATGATGAGGCCTTAAAGGACAACTTCTTTAATAACTGCCTCAAAGACCTGTCCATCAGGCGGCGCCAATTCCAGACCAGTATTACAATGGTCCATCAGTAGAACAACTGACCCAACAAGTGATGGCCCCTATAATTGGCTTAAGAGGAGTGGGAAGTATAATTGGGCTGCAGGCGACTTTATCTACTGGCCTCATTTATCTATTTTGCCACCGCGCTTTTGAAGTATCTACATAGAAGAAACTATTCGGGACTATGGATTAACAATTAGATGGGCAGAACGCTATATGGGAATCAGTTAGCATGAAGGTAAAGGTGAAACTCAAAAAATTTGAATATCGTGCAAAAGTCCATTTATTTCAGTAAGGCTTATGCACACGACCGTGTCGTTTTTTTCGGTTCGCAAACCGCGGATCCACAAAAAAACGGAAGCCGCCCGTGTTGCGGAACGGAACAGGTGCCGGCAATATAAATGCCTATTCTTGTCCGCAAAGCGCGGACAAGAATAGGACATGTTATATTTTTTTAGCGGGGCCGCGGAACGGAGCCACGGATGCGGAGAGCACACGGAGTGCTGTCCGCATCTTTTGCGGCCCCATTGAAGTGAATGGGTCCGCATCTGAGCCGCTCGGATGCGGACCCAAACAACGGCCGTGTGCCTCATGGCCTAATGCAAATTAAAAGGAATTGCATTAATGCAGCTTAAAATTAGAATTTTTAATATTCTAGGCTCAAAGTGTCGCACTCTAGTCCGCTAATTAATCCATACCCCCTGAGCAAAGGGGACCTCAAAATTGTGACTTTGGGGTTTCATAAGCTGTAAGCCATAATCATCCAAATTATAACAACTAAAGGCATGAAATATCTCGCTTTGCATGTAATGAGTCTCTCATATATTAGTTTTACCTTTTAAGATGCATTACTGAAATAAATGAACTTTGCACAATATTCAAATTTTTCGAGTTTCACCTGTATATTTATGTTAGGTTGAGCCACCAATAAATGGGTCTGCCCCCTTTCGGGGCGATCACTCCGCTTTCAGGCAGGGACGTGTCAGATCTTGAGGGAAAGTGTTCCACCTGCCTACTAGTGGTTTATTTATTTTTTTCTTAGGCCTCTTTCAGACGGGCGTTGCGGGAAAAGCTGCGGGTGCGTTGCGGGAACATGCACGATTTTTCCACGCGAGTGCAAAACATTGTAATGAGTTTTGCACTCGCGTGAGAAAAATCGCGCATGTTTGGTACCCAAACCCGAACTTCTTCACAGAAGTTCGGGCTTGGGATCGGTGTTCTGTAGATTGTATTATTTTCCCTTATAACATGGGAAATAAGGGAAAATAATAGCATTCTGAATACAGAATGCATAGTACAATAGCGCTGGAGGGGTTAAAAAAATAAATAAAAAATAATTAAACTCACCTTAATCCACTTGATCGCGCAGCCCGGCTTCTCTTCTGTCTCCTTCTTTGCTGATTGCAGGAAAAGGACCTGTGGTGATGTCACTCCGGTCATCACATGATCCATCACCATGGTAAAAGATCATGTGATGACCGGAGTGACATCACCACAGGTCCTTTTCCTGCAATCAGCAAAGAAGGAGACAGAAGAGAAGCCGGGCTGCGCGATCAAGTGGACTAAGGTGAGTTTAATTTTTTATTTTTTTTTATTTAACCCCTCCAGCGCTATTTTACTATGCATTCTGTATTCAGAATGCTATTATTTTCCCTTATAACCATGTTATAAGGGAAAATAATAATGATCGGGTCTCCATCCCGATCGTCTCCTAGCAACCGTGCGTGAAAATCGCACCGCATCCGCACTTGCTTGCGGATGCTTGTGATTTTCACGCAACCCCATTCACTTCTATGGGGCCTGAGTTACGTGAAAAACGCACAAAGAGGAGCATGCTGCGATTTTCACGCAACGCACAAGTGATGCGTGAAAATCACCGCTCGTGTGCACAGCCCCATAGAAATGAATGGGTCGGGATTCAGTGCGGGTGCAATGCGCTCAACTCACGCATCGCATCCGCGCGGAATACTCGCCCGTGTGAAAGGGGCCTTAGTCTGGATTACGCTATTAACATACAAGACAGGCTATTGCTGCAGCACCTGAGAACATCCAGAGAGTGACGTGATCGAGAGATCGCTTCCACCAATAAGGTTGAAACCGTGAGTGACCACAACAGCGGCAACAGTTTTTTCTCCCTCACTATCTCACATTCTATCCCTCCTGATGTGGCTGATATCCAATTGAATTATCTGTTATTATTAATATTTGTTTCTGTATGTGGGAATATTTTAGGAGATGTATTAAATTTATGTTTTAAGGGTAGATTTCTTTTGTCAGTGATATAGAAGTATAATTGGCCGTCTGGGATTTGATATTGATGGCACACTAGGCCAGTGACGTCACGTTCATTAGTCACATGGCATGCTGCAATCCCAAGCACAGCCATTATCCAATGGACGGAGCTGTGCATTGAGGAGGACGGAGCACAGCGGCCTCTTCAAACAGTTGATCGGCGGGGATGGCTGGAGTCAGACCCCCACTGATCTGATACTGAGCATAGGACATCATCATTAAAATCCCGGATAACCCCTTTAATTAGGCGAGGAGTCTTTAAGACGTGGTGAAGGAAGGTTGCCTTTGACTATGAAGCAAACAGTAAACACAAATGTGTATTTATTTAACCGGGGGCTTTGATGGACGAGGCGGCTTTTTCGCATTACGACTCTCACTGGGCCTGTTGAAGCTGTCAGCTCTTGTTTGGCACTGAGCTGATCAAACCGAGACATCGGACAATCCATGAATCTTTAAATTGCTTCAAATGTCTAATTGAATTATCCTCAGATTACAGATAAAGAAGGGTCCAGGGAAGATAAGTGTCTCGTGCGGCGCTGCTGTGCGGCTCAACCCAGGTTGAACGCCGACCGGGGGACATTCTGGAGGTCATTTGGAAGATGTCCTTCCCTTCATGGCACAAATCACAAAGTTCCCCATTAATTATTTATTCGAAAATATGGCATGTTAAAAACGAAGAGATTCTAGGTGGCGGTCACATGACTTCATTCAATTTTGTGAACGTATCTGATAAATGCTCAGAGCTGCCGGGACTTACAAAATCTGCAAAATCTAAACCTAGTAAACTCCTCCAGTGCCTCTGATAAGCCATGTGGTCCTCTGAGTCTCGGTCACAATATGGTTTCTACATTGTAGCAAGCTGCAGTTGTTATCTCCATGACAACTCTTTGTAACCTGGACCACACCCATTGATGTTATTTCCCTACACAGGTGTCAGTTGCCATGTGACAGGTAAACTCCACCCATTGTGAAAAATACAGCACAGAGTGGTGCATCATGGGACTTTAAGATAAAAAATACAGTTAGGGTCCATTCACACGTTCGTTTTTTCTTTCCTGATCTGTTCCGTTTTTTGCGGAACAGATCAGGACCAGATCTGGGCCCATTCATTTTCAATGGGTCCTGGAAAAAATCGGACAGCACAATGTGTGCTGTCCGTTTCCGTTGTTCCGTTCCGCATGTCCGTTTAAATATAAAACATGTCCTATTCTTTTCCTGAAAAATCGGATCCTGGTACAATACAAAGTCAATGGATCCGCAAAAAACGGATGACATACGGATGTCATTCCGTATGTCATCCGTTTTATACGGAATCCGTTCCTGGAAATTACATTTTAATTATTTTTTTTTTTTTAAAGAAATCCAAACAACTTTATTTGCTTATTGAAATTTATACATGTTTCCGTTTTTTGCGGATCTGCAAAAAACGGGTGACATACGGATGACATACGGAAACATTTTCAGGAACAACGGATCCGCAAAAAACGGACAGAAAATCGGATTAGAGAAAAATACTTACGTGTGAATGTAGCCTTACACTGTTTCCTTGATACAATTTTAGAGCCGGCATAAATGTATCTTAGCACCATGTTGCCACCTCTTCCTTTGCCTGCAGAGCTGTAGATCTTTAAATCGGTTGACGGGATGCGATAAACCTCTGATTCTTCCAATGTTTCAAGCCCCTTCTCCCCCATATCATGGGGGTCTTGCATTCAACTAGCAATGTCAGCATCTCGGTATAACCAACAAAGGCAGAAAAACGGGAAACCAACGATGATGCAGTCAAGAGACGCACAATGCCACCGGTGATACCTTCAAAGCAGAGGAGTAGCTA
The DNA here is from genome assembly GCF_905171765.1 of Bufo bufo. Classification (NCBI taxonomy): domain Eukaryota; kingdom Metazoa; phylum Chordata; class Amphibia; order Anura; family Bufonidae; genus Bufo; species Bufo bufo. The sequence goes on along the minus strand of NC_053399.1, from coordinate 19,540,525 downwards.
TACGGGGTGCAGAGATACAGTGCATTTAGAAAGTCTTCAGACCCTTTCACTTTTTCACATTTTGTTATCTTGCTCCTTGTGCTTATCAGTTTCTCCATTTATTCTGAACTCAGTCCTTCATAACGAAAAAATTGAAATCAGAATGTTTGAAATCTTTGCTAATTTTTGAAAAGGAAAAAGTAAAATCTTGCATTGAAATAAGTATTCAGACCCTTTATTCAGGACTCAGTTGAAGCCCCTTTGGCAGTGATTGCAGCCTCCAGTCTTCTTGAGGATGATAAAGGTTTCCACAGCTGGATTTGAGGATTTTTTGCCATTCTTCTCTGCAAATCCTCTCTAGCTCTGTCAGGTTGGATGGGGACCATCGGTGGACAGCCATCTTCAGGTCTCTCTAGAGATGTTCTATTGGGTTCAAGTCAGGGCTCTGGCTCTCCTGTGTTCTCCTTGCTGTGTGCTCAGGGTCAGTGTCTTGTTGGAAGGTGAACCTTTGGCCCAGTCTGAGGTCCAGAGCGCTCTGGATTAGGTTTTCATTAAGAATATCTCTGTACTTTGGTCAATTCAGTTTTCCCGGAACTCTGACCAGTGTCCCTGGCACCACACTGGCACCACCATACTTCACTGTAGGGATGGTATTGGGCAGGTGATGAGCAGCGCCTTGTATTCTTTAGACATGGGATGTTTAGAATTAAGGCCAGAAAGTTCAATCCTGGTTTCATCAGACCCGAGAATCTTGTTTCTTTTTTTTCTTTTTTTGCTTTCCTGTGTCTTACTGAGGAGAGGCTTCTTTCTGGCCACTCTGCCATACAGCTCAAATTGGTGGAGGCTGCAGTGATGGTTGACCTTCTGGAAGTTCCTTCCATCTGCACACAGGATCTTTGGAGCTTAGCCAGAGTGACCATTGGGTTCTTGGTCACCTCTCTTACCAAGACCCTTCTACCCCGATTAGTTTGGAGTGGCAGCGACTTTTAGGAAGACTTCTGGTTGTTCCATTTCAACTTCTTGCATTTAACACTCATGGAGGTCACTGTACACTCGGGAACTTTCAGTGCAGCCTAAATGTTTTTGTCCCTTTTTCCAGATCTGTGCCTCCACACAATCTTGTCTCTGGGCTCTACAGGCAGTTCTCCTCATGGCTTAGTTTTTGGAGTGCAGGTTGAAGGGGAAAACGTTTTTTTTTTTTTTAATTTTTTTAAATGTGCTAAAATTAAAAACAAAAAAAACAAAAACATTTTCCCCTTCAACCTGCACTCCAAAAACTAAGCCATAACAAAATGTGAAAAAAGTGAAAGGGTCTGAAGACTTCCTAAATTCACTGTAGCAATAAATCAGGTTCCTGGTGCTTGAGGGGGCCATCGACCTCTCTGCCACATAAAAAGACATTAGTATTAAAAATGACACGTGGTCGTTAGTGGACCCTGTTACACATTTTGTATTGGGGCTTAGGAGCTTCATGTTACACCTCTCTTTCAAAGATATTGAAGATTGCTTGCAGCAGCAGCGCATTTTTGGGTCTATGCCCATCTCTTCACATCTGGCCCTGTCAATCAAAGTGCAGAGAGAGCTGAGATTCTAGGTGCAATGGTAACGCCCCCATTGCTCCTAGAGGCTCATTTGCATATATTAAAACATTATTTTTCTCAGCAATGCGGGCACATATGAACATGGGACCAACACGGATGACTTCAGCTGCCAAGCGCACATGTAACAGGTCAGCCAGTGTCATAGGTACAAAACTGCTGACAGATGCCCTTTAACCTATTGTGTTCCATATATTATAAAATAAATAAATCTGGTCGACAACCTCTTTAATGTGTTTACTATTCATCTCAATGAAAAATGTCTGTCCATCTCTCAATAGGAATTGGTCCCCATTAGTCACATCATGGGCAGTCCCGCATTTATAAAAAATAAATTGAATCCCCTCCTATTCATCTCATTAATAAATATATGGCCACCTGTCAAGAGAGAGTGGGTCCCAGTAGTCGCATCATGTCCCCCTTTTATAGAAAGCAGTGATGGTGACCCAGTAGTATGTGCAGCACCATGCACTGATTTTTCATGTAAGCAGGGGTGTAGCTATAGGGGAAGCGGCTGTTTTGGGGCCCTGACCCAGAAGGGGCCCATCCAGGAGGAGGAGGACTAAAAGATTTTGTCAGGGCCCCCTGACGGGCCTGGTCTGAGAGAGCGATCTTTACTAGCCACAGGAATGGGGGCGGCATGAAAGGAAGGGGTTGCGAAAAAATTACTGGGGGAGGGGGGCCCCATTCAAAAATTAGCTGTGGGGCCCAGTCATTTCTAGCTACGCCATTGCATGCAAGTATCATAGATAGTGCCCCCCAATAAAAAATGAAGACAAGGGTGATAGATAAGGTCGATATATTTTATTTATTATGACTGAGTATAGTGAGTTACCCTACCAGGATCCACGCATATTAAGACAATCTTTTCATCGCTGCGCTAAAGCTGTGAAGATTGCGGAATACATGAAAATGAGTCTTCGTCCATGACACAGAAGGATAAGTCACATTGATCGGGGGGGGATATCACTTCAGGCTGCGGGGGAGGGGGCGGCATTAGCGAGGCTGAACGGAAAGGGCTATGAAGGCTCGAGCGGTATATATGATATCCATATCGAAGGGGTTTTTCAATGGTATTCAACCTAATTCCACACAGAGTAACAGTCACAGTCTATATCCTTTGTGGGTAAAAGTGACAGGTTTCGATAATGTTTTATTGAAATTTTTATTTTATTTTTTTTTGTTTTTTTTGGAGTTGATATACGGTCGGTCATGTGCTGATATTACAGCAAGATGGAAGATCTACAGGCCTCAGTACCTAAGGGCCAAAGCTCACAATCGGGGTAGACAGCTGTTCTATGGGATGAGCCAAAACTAAGCTAAATGGCCGCCTGCGCACCCGTATTCAAGATGGCGAGCCTGCGGAGGGTTAGCGGATCTGGAAATGTTTTATCATAGTGATGATCTGACTAATGATTACTAAACTTGTCAAGATTTTTGCTGGTAAAATTTGTGCCTTTAAGCCCACCCAAACCTACCCGGGAAGACCCACTTTTGGGTGGGGTTTACCTAAACCTCATCCATTTTGGTGCTGGGACAAGCCGAATTTACTGGGATAGTCTCTGAAAATTCAGAACAATTTATGTAAATTTGGGACTGATGGAGATGGGGCCCCATTATGGTGTTCGGTTTTGCCACTCAGGGCAGAAGGGCCCCCTTTCTATGACCCATGGGACCAACATGGAGACCACTAGAGGCCCATAGCTATGTGGGGCGATTCCTGACTTTTGACTCATCCCATAAACCTGTAACATGACCATGGACACAATGGGACAGCCCACGAAGAACGAATCTGATGGAAAATTGGGATTCCACCCTAATTCCACCCTTACAGAGGTGAACGTGGGCCCAGGTCATCAACGCTGTGGATTTACTATCATACTACAGGGGAGAACCATTTTTGTTAAAATCTGGCGCATAGAACCCAACGAGGATCATTAGTATTTGGGAGTAATTTTCGCCAAATTTAAAGTCAACATCTGATTGGGCGCTAGCCCTTATATTAACCCTTACATATCGGGGCAGTATCTATGCTTTCTCCTCTCTGGTCGTGGAATCAAATAAGCGAAATGACGTTTGACGTAAACTGCGTTTTTCAAAGCACCAAGAAACTTCAGTGGGGAACCTTAACCGATTGAGTGCCAATTCATGAACCCATCCTGTGGCAAGTCAGTCCATCTGTGAATATGTATCATTTCCTCATCATCATCAGGTCAGGCTCCCTTTGGAAATTTTTGTGCATTTCTTTATAGGAATAAGGCGGGTAGTGCCAGACAAGAACCTTAGAATGTTACTAATCGTGACTTTGTATCCACTGTGCATGCACCATGCGTAAGAACCGCCAATTCTGTTACATGTAACCCAAACTGGTTATGGGACTGGGTCAGTGGAAGGCAATTTCTTCTGGGAAAGCGCTTGTCTGGCACTTCCTTCCTGCACAGCATTAACAGCATTAACTTATATCTTTCCCCATTATGAGATAATGTGTTGCCCCTTTCTTAGGTTCTCGCCTTCAAGACGCTAGCCTCGGGTTATTGCATAGTAGTGACACTGCTGCTGTGTTCCCTTAATATTAAGTGCATGCAATTCTGTGGATATTTTTTTTTTTTTTTTTACATTTAGGGCCCGTCCTATAATAAAATAAAATAAGGTTTGTATTCCAGGGTATTGGAAATCCTGTGCATGCAGATGATGCTCTCCACCTCGTGTTGGACCTCTCTCTGCCAGTTCCAGAGCCATGTCTGGGCAGTCAGTATAGGGAGCGGACTCATGCAGTCAGGGTGCCATTGAGGTACTCGTTCCAAAACACAGGTTGACAGTTTATATGCTCCACGTCCTCGCTCCACACAAGCCAGAGCTGATCATTTCTATGCCAGATTCCCTCTGGACTAAACTTTTGTTTTCTTCTCCCCCTCCAAAGCAAAAGTTCAACACCTAATTAAGGGTGCACAGGAGGAGGGGGGTTGTGTGGCCACGATACTTGGTACTTTGCGTCTAGGCTGTTTCGAGGGTCATTGCATATTCAGAAGCCCGGGTTGTACCATTCTCATCTTTATGGAGTGGTTTCCTTAGGTAAAAATAAAGGAGAAAAAGGTTATTAAAATATAAAAATTATAAATTGAGTTATATCCTGTGTTACTGATCCTGAGTTATATCCTGTATTATACTCCAGAGCTGCACTCACTATTCTGCTGGTGGAGTCACTGTGTACATACATTACTTATCCTGTACTGATCCTGAGTTACATCCTGTATTATACTCCAGAGCTGTACTCACTATTCTACTGGTGCAGTCACTGTGTACATACATTACATTACTTATCCTGTACTGATCCTGAGTTACATTCTGTATTATACTCCAGAGCTGCACTCACTATTCTGCTGGTGGAGTCACTGTGTACATACATTACTTATCCTGTACTGATCCTGAGTTACATCTTGTATTATACTCCAGAGCTGCACTCACTATTCTGCTGGTGCAGTCACTGTGTACATACATTACTTATCCTGTACTGATCCTGAGTTACATCCTGTATTATACTCCAGAGCTGAACTCACTATTCTGCTGGTGCAGTCACTGTGTACATACATTACATTACTTATCCTGTACTGATCCTGAGTTGCATCCTATACTATACTCCAGAGCTGCACTCACTATTCTGCTGGTGGAGTCACTGTGTACATACATTACAAGCAAATGAAAACTAGTAAAATACTGAAGGTAGCTTCGTCTGTGAATGGAGAAGAAACATTGTGCAATTCATAATCAGTAGGTGGTAATTACAGGAGAGGATTGGTAAAGTTACTACTTGTAAGTCCAAACTCAAAGGTGAATAGAAACGTTTTTCATAAATCTTTAGAAATGAAATGAAGTTTTCTGTTACATTTTATTTGGGGTTAAGGTTAATAACAAGGTAATGTAAGAGTTAATGATGACATCACTGGTTGGCAGGTAGAGTTCAGAAATGTCACCTTGAATAGGAGATCATCTTCATTACCAAGGATCTTGTCTTCCTAGGACACCAAGGGGCTGAGAAAGAATCAGATCCAGAATCCATTACTGGCTGCGAACTGGTCCTGAGCTAATACTGCTCACTGCTGAGGTTTTGATACAATGTATCAGTATAGCGAATTCTATGTGATCGCAACAGAGCTGTTAAACAAATCTGATACATTGTAGCGTGCCCTCAGACCAGGAGAGAGAATGGTACTGCAGCACTATATAGCTGATAACGAAATTGTCTAGACCTGATACACTGTAACAACTCTCCAGCTGTGTCAGCAGATTTAGGTCAGGAGAGGACTTCGGCCTCTGAATGTAAACAAGAAGGTTTCCTTTCACTGACAGCAAGCAGATGGTAACGATTTGATGCACAAAGCCTATTAAAAAGTTGCTAATCTTTTTATTATACCTTGATTCTGTTTTCTGGCAAGAAACTGGACAAGCCCTTTAAATTGGGGGGAGGACGCTGGTATGAGAGCTGATGCTCCATAGCCACTGTTTGTAATGGACAGAATGGAAAATCTGTCTCCCTAGGGTCTTATAGGGGTTGGTACCCAACTTTCCCAGACTCCTGCTTAAAGAGAGGGGAAGATAGGAGGTCTACATGCACACGGCTGTATGTGTTTTGCAGTCCGCAAATCGCGGATCCGCAAAAAGAACGGATGATGTCCGTATGGCATCCGTTTTTTTTTGCGGATCCATTGTAATAATTCCTATCCTTGTCCGCAAAATGAACAAGAATAGGACATGCTCTATTTTTTTGGGCGGGGCTACGGAACAGACATACAGATGCGGATAGCACACGGTGTACTGTCCTTATTTTTGCGCATCCTATCCGCAAGAAAAACGGAACGGACACGGAAAGAAAATACGTTCGTGTGCATGAGGCCTGAGGATAGATGAGTGACTACAAGTGCATACAATATGTTCTCAACGCCCAACTATCCTGATATTTGCGCCAATTTTGCAAACACTTTTCTTGCATCTATTCCTTTTGACTGCGATAATGAATGGTTACCCTTGAACGAATTCGCCTCCCGTCTGCCCGTCCGAGGCAAACGCCACCGCCGCAATTTACACCACGTCAATCATGGCGTCGATGAGACTGACATATTTTTAAAACAGAGACCGCAGACCTTTTCAAATCGTGACTGTAATGGAAGGAAATAACATGGATTGTCTACAGACGGTATAATAAGTTGGGATACGGTACAATGGATGTCAGCAGCAGACGTACCATCCTTTGCATTTTCACCTGTGACATGACAGATCCAGCGCCGGCTTATTAATGGGAGGATTTGATAATCAGACAGCTCTTAAAATCTCCCCACGGAGAGAAGCGGCAATTAGCAGGAGCGTAATGGAAGTAAAAAAAAAAAATGTTGACGCTATTCCCTGCAATTACATCAGAGCTGGAGGAGCCTGCGGCCGACCATATGGATAACTAAATCCTGATAACAGCCCGCAGGTCAGCGCGCGCCATCCGTTAGTTGTGATGTCTTCAGCATCGTTCATAGGCATGCATTAATGATACTCGATCATTTTCCAACATATTTGCAGCGCTCATGCTTAAGGCCTCATGCAGTCCGCAAAAAAGCGGATCCGCAAAAAATACGGATGACGTCCGGGGTCCGTCCACCACCAGGCGCAGCTCCCCCGCCTCTCCCATTGAAGAGAATGGGAGTGCACTGCGCATGCGCGGCCACAGCTCCCATTCATTTCTATGGGGCCGACGGAAATAGCCGAGCCAGTGCTCGGCTATTTTCGGTGGCTCCATAGAAATGAATGAAGGGGCGGCTGCGCATGCGCAGTGCGCCCTCCTCAAGTTATCCCATCATAGGCCCCCATTGTCTATGATGGGATAACCCCTTTAATTAACGCTAGAAGCATCAGATACTTATGCCCCTGGCCGGCAGCTGCAGGACAGTGACACAACTGAATGCTGTGGTAGGAAGTGACAGTATTTTATGCTGCATTGTGATATTTGGTTCTGCGGGGGCGGTATTTTGGGCTGCACTGTGGTATTGCTGGCCCCGCCTACTTCCTGGCCCCGCCTACTTCCATTGTGTTAGCCCTGCCTACTTGTGTTGCCCCACTTTCTGTCAATTTGGACCTGCCTACATCACTTTTAATTTATTTATTTTTTCCGGGGCCAATATAAGTTCCTAGTCTGCCCCAAGCTTGCTTTGTTCATAGTTCTTCCCTTGTGGAGCACTGCTGCAGTATAAAGCATTCACTCGCGTTTGGCGCGGATCCGTCATGGATCTGCACAAACGCTTGCGTTCAGATAATACAACCGCATGCATCCGTTCAGAACGGATCCATTTGTACGATCTGTAACGTAGCCCAAACTGATCCGTCTTGAACACCATTGAAAGTCAATGGGGGATGGATCCGTTTTCTATTGCGTCAGAGAAAACTGATCCGTCCCCATTGACTTACATTGTGTCCGTTTGCCTCCGCATCGTCAGGCAGAAACGCTGCAGGCAGCCTCCAGAGCGGAACGGAGGCAAACTGATGCATTCTGTGCGGATCCTTTTCCATTCAGAAAGCATTAGGGCAACACTGATCTGAACTGAAGGTCAGAAGGTAGGTGGTAAATAGTATCAATTAGAAAAATGCAACTTTTTTTTCCAGGTTCTATGTGGTCTTTTGTGTGTGTTAGGGATAGGGTTCAGTTTAGGATGAACGTTGCCATGGTGGTTGGACTTGATTCTCATAGGAGGCCATACATTCTAGTCCCAAACACCCCCCTAAGGGTTAACACTAGTAATCCATAGCAAGGGTTTTCCAAGACTTAAACACTGATGACTAGTGTTGAGCGAACTTGTGTTTTAAGTTTGGTGTCTAAAGTTCGGGTTCAGGTTATGGAAGAATCGCGTTATGGATTCTAAATTCCATAACGCGATTCTTCGATAACCCAAACTTGAGACGCCGGACTTAAAACACAAGTTCGCTCAACACTACTGATGACCTATTCTCAGGATAGGTCATCAGCATCTGATCGCTTGGGGTCTGTTTGGCGCTTCTGTCAGTATGGCAGCCTTCTCCGTTCTCACCAAGCACAGCGCCATACATTGTATAGTGGCTGTGATTGGTATTGCAGCTCAGCCCCAATTATTTCAATGGGGCTGAGCTGCGCCTAGGCCACGTGACCAATGAACGTGTTGGCCTAGGAAAGGCTACTGCGAGCGCCTCTGACTTCTCAAACAGTTGATCAGTGGGGGCCCCGGGTGTCGGACCCCCAGCGATCAGATACTGATGACCTATCCAGAGAATAGGTCATCAGTATCAAAGTCTTGGAAACCCCCTTTAACTGGTTTATATGACCAGTGATTCATTGTGCACCTGCATTATATCTGGTGGAAGCCATCAACAAACGCATGTCTTCCGTTATTTTTTTTTCCACATCTCCAACCATTACTGACTTGAAAACCCCTAGAGTATAGACCTAATACATCAAACATGACCAGTTATGGTGGCAGGGACAAAACATCATCTCATGGGAACCCACAGCAGAACTTGTAATGGGGTCTCACTCCACCATGACCACCTTCAGGATCAAGCTCAGAACATGAGCTGCTCAGGATGACGTCGGTTTCCCTAAAGCCTAGGACTAATGCACACAGTAATGTCACACATTTTTAGTGGAATAATGTACTAATACTAATATACACACACTGCTCAGAAAAATAAAGGGAACACAAAAATAACACATCCTAGATCTGAATTAATTAAATATTCTTCTGAAATACTTTGTTCTTTACATAGTTGAATGTGCTGACAACAAAATCACACAAAAATAAAAAAATGGAAATCAAATTTTTTAACCCATGGAGGTCTGGATTTGGAGTCACACTCAAAATTAAAGTGGAAAAACACACTACAGGGTGATCCAACTTTGATGTAATGTCCTTAAAACAAGTCAAAATGAGGCTCAGTAGTGTGTGTGGCCTCCACGTGCCTGTATGACCTCCCTTCAACGCCTGTGCATGCTCCTGATGAGGTGGCGGACGGTCTCCTGAGGGATCTCCTCCCAGACCTGGATTAAAACATCTGCCAACTCCTGGACAGTCTGTGGTGCAACGTGACGTTGGTGGATAGAGCGAGACATGATGTCCCAGATGTGCTCAATTGGATTTAGGTCTGGGGAACGGGCGGGCCAGTCCATAGCATCAATGCCTTCGTCTTGCAGGAACTGCTGACACACTCCAGCCACATGAGGTCTAGCATTGTCTTGCATTAGGAGGAACCCAGGGCCAACCGCACCAGCATATGGTCTCACAAGGGGTCTGAGGATCTCATCTCAGTACCTAATGGCAGTCAGGCTACCTCTGGCGAGCACATGGAGGGTTGTGCGGCCCTCCAAAGAAATGCCACCCCACACCATTACTGACCCAATGCCAAACCGGTCATGCTGGAGGATGTTGCAGGCAGCAGAACGTTCTCCACGGCGTCTCAAGACTCTGTCACGTCTGTCACGTCTGTCACATGTGCTCAGTGTGAACCTGCTTTCATCTGTGAAGAGCACAGGGCGCCAGTGGCGAATTTGCCAATCTTGGTGTTCTCTGGCAAATGCCAAACGTCCTGCACGGTGTTGGGCTGTAAGCACAACCCCCACCTATGGACGTCGGGCCCTCATATCACCCTCATGGAGTCTGTTTCTGACCGTTTGAGCAGACACATGCACATTTGTGGCCTGCTGGAGGTCATTTTGTAGGGCTCTGGCAGTGCTCCTCCTGTTCCTCCTTGCACCAAGGCGGAGGTAGCGGTCCTGCTGCTGGGTTGTTGCCCTCCTACGGCCTCCTCCACGTCTCCTGATGTACTGGCCTGTCTCCTGGTAGCGCCTCCATGCTCTGGACACTACGCTGACAGACAGGGCAAACCTTCTTGCCACAGCTCGCATTGATGTGCCATCCTGGATAAGCTGTACTACCTGAGCCACTTGTGTGGGTTGTAGACTCTGTCTCATGCTACCACTAGAGTGAAAGCACCGCCAGCATTCAAAAGTGACCAAAACATAAGCCAGGAAGCATGGGAACTGAGAAGTGGTCTGTGGTCACCACCTGCAGAACCACTCCTTTATTGGGGGTGTCTTGCTAATTGCCTATAATTTCCACCTGTTGTCTATCCCATTTGCACAACAGCATGTGAAATTGTCACTCAGTGTTGCTTCCTAAGTGGACAGTTTGATTTCACAGAAGTGGGATTGACTTGGAGTTACATTGTGGTGTTTAAGTGTTCCCTTTATTTTTTTTGAGCAGTGTATTTTATTCAGTTCTTCACAAATTTCAAGATCTCTGTTTATCCATTTTTGCTGGGAGTTCACAACAAACATGTGAACGTAGCCTAAGAGGTAAGTTCACATCTGCTGGTTTTGCTGTCTGTCTGGCACAGTACTGGCCTGTGGACCTGATGGTGGTCTGAAGTTGATGATGTCATGTGACATCACGCTTTGAAGAAGTTTTCCAAGTGTTTAAGGGCTCATGCACACAAACGTATGTATTTTGTGGTCCGCAAAATACAGATCCGATAAAAAACATGGATGGCGTCCGTGTTCATTCTGTATTTTGCGGAATGGAACAGCCGGCCCCTAATAGAACAGTCCTATCCTTGTCCGTAATGCGGACAATAATAGGACATGTTCTATCCTTGTCTGTAAAACATGTTTTTTTTTGCAGAACGGACATATGGAAACGGAATGCACACGGAGTACCTTCTGTTTTTTTGCGGACCCATTGAAATTAATTCCGCATACGGTCCGCAAAGAAAAAAAAAACGCATCGGACATGGAAAGAAAATACGTTCATGTGCATGAGCCCTATGCTCAGCTGATTGGTGGGGGGTGACAGGTGTCGGACCCCCACTGATCAGATACTGGTGACCTATCCTGAGGACAGGTCATCATCAATATTAAACACTTAAACAACCCCTTTAAGTGCCACCACCATCAGTGGACCATAGGTCTGTATTTTGTGGTCTGCAAAACATGGATCTGCAAAAAAAATAAACATCTGTATGACGACCGTGTTACATCCTTTTATTTTTTTTGCGGATCCATTGTAACAATGCCTGACCTTGTCCGCAAAATGGACAAGAATAGGACATGTTCCATTTTTTGGGCGGAAGGGACTTGTGGACATATAGATACGGAATGCACACTAAGTCGTTTCCGTTTTTTGCGGCCCCATTGAAAAGAATGGTTCCGCATACAAAAAAATGGAGCGGACACAGAGAAAAAAATATGTTGGTTGCCTGAGCCCTTAGACTGGGTTTACCTGATCTCACAGTTGCCTGTGCTGATGCGCCCCCTTGTAGCACTATGATGTAATGTGTGAAAGGGTTATCCAGGATCAGACAAACAGCGCCACACCTGTCCATGGGCTGTGCCTGGTATTGCAGCTCGACCCTATTGTAGTAAATTGGGCCTGAGCTGTAATGTCTCTGGAAGAAAGCAACCATGTTTTTCTAATTCTGGACAACCCCTTTAAGGCTCTTAGGTCTGCATTATACCATCCCGAGGAGTGTATGCGCCTCTCTCCTCAGAAACTCCTGGGTTCTCCCACCTTCATCAAGATTTATTATTCATGTTGAGGCGAGGTTCTGGTCTTCTGCCAAGGCCCATCTGCCTTCTCATCAATCACAATAAACCCTGGTGCCGTCACTGCAATGTTCTCCCCATCTCCTCACATGAATTCCCAGAGCTGCAATCAACGTGAGGATCTGTGCACCCAGCCATGAAGTGCGGGAAGCCTGTCACACAATTCATATGACTATGCATAAACCCTTTCAGGGCTCTCGCCGCAGAGATGGGGGCGAAAACTGGACTGCGACTGGTGCAGAGAATGGGAAAAGTTACCATCTGAGGGTACTGCAAGCACAGGGACCACCATACCCAGCATATCTTGGGTTAATGGTCGCCAGGACTAGTCAACGTCCATTAATCCGGCGTCGCCCTGCCTTCTGTACTATACTATACACCTGGGGCACAGGTTCTGTTCACTGCCCTCGCCCTATATCTATAACCTGACAACCCCCTGACAACCAGCATAGGCCAGTGTCTATACAGCCCTTCTCTGTATACACTCTACACTGTCAAGGCATTACCCTAGGATGATGAGAGTTGTACCATATACAGGAGCGGAGAACATGGCATGACCCTCCCATACTATCACCCTGATAATGTGGTGCATTTTGTATTTGAGTTTGGTTTCTTTGCCGCTGCGTGGTGCACGGCGTGAGCCTCACTACAGAGAAGAGACATCACGCAGCGCTGCGAGGAGACGGGCGACCCTGCTATTAATACACGGGGAACATTACAGGGTTTCTTTATTTAGCTGCTGCGATGGATCCAGGAAAGTGACAGCAGCCGAGACACAGAACACAGGCGGAGCGGCGGCGGCAGATAACAGCGAGCAAAGCATTACAATAACACACGGGGTCCCATGAGGTCCCCAACAGCCACCCAAACACCAGAGGAGAGCGGAGAACAGAAACAGTCCTATAATAGGACGATCTCATGGTCATGATGGGGGTTATAGTGTTCTAAGTACGAGTATAATAGAATTATATCATGGCCATGATAGTGGTTGTAGTGTTCTAAGTACAGAGTATAACAGAATTATATCATGGCCATGATGGGGTTGTAGTGTTCTAAGTACAGAGTATACTAGAATTATATAATGGCCATGATAGGGGTTGTAGTGTTCTCAGTACAGAGTATACTAGAATTATATAATGGTCATGATAGGGGTTGTAGTGTTCTAAGTACAGAGTATAATAGAATTATATCATGGTCATGATAGGGGTTGTAGTGTTCTAAGTACAGAGTATAATAGAATTATATCATGGTCATGATAGGGGTTGTAGTGTTCTAAGTACAGAGTATAATAGAATTATATCATGGTCATGATAGGGGTTGTAGTGTTCTAAGTACAGAGTATAATAGAATTATATCATGGTCATGATAGGGGTTGTAGTGTTCTAAGTACAGAGTATAATAGAATTATATCATGGTCATGATAGGGGTTGTAGTGTTCTAAGTACAGAGTATAATAGAATTATATCATGGTCATGATAGGGGTTGTAGTGTTCTAATAACAGAGTATAATAGAATTATATCATGGTCATGATGGGGTTGTAGTGTTCTAAGCACAGAGTATACTAGAATTATATCATTGTCATGTTGACGGTTCTAGTTTTCAATGTACAGAGTAAGGCCCCTTCCACACGAGTGAGTATTCCACGCGGGTGATCAGGTCATATTGGGAGTAGTAGTGTTCTATGTACAGAATATAATAGAATTATATAATGGTCATGTTGGGGGTTGTGCTCTTGTATGTATAGGGTATAACAGAACTGTATTATGGCTATATCTAGTAGTCAAGTCATGTTGGGAGTTGTAGTGCTCTGTGCATAATAGAATTGTATTATGGTCATGCCCTGTGGTCTGGTCATATTGGGGGTTGTAGTGCTCTGTCTTAAGTGTACGATAGAATTTTATTATGGTCATCTCATGGTCAGGTCACGTTGGGGATTGTAGTACTCTATGTATACTGTATAACAGAATTGTTTTATGGTCATATCCTGTGGTTGGGCCATGTTGGGGGTTGTAATACTCTATGTGTATAATAGAATTGTATTCTGGTCATCTTAAGTGGTCAGGTCATGTTGGGAGTTGTAGTATTCTGCGTTCTGTTGATTTCTGTATTTTGTTGCCCCTTCAGACAAAGGTCTAGATGATTGATGGCATTCTCTCTCCCACGTGAATGTTATGCAGCAGAAGCTTAATATCAACAAGTCTCTCTCGGAGTGTCTGAGATCGGCGCTCCCCTCATTAGTTACCCCTCACTGTATAATTATGGAAAAAGCCGTGGAGCAGGGGGTAAAGCAAAGCAATTAATTCAGCCAGCAGTGCACCAATCAGCGCAGCCGCATGACGCTCCGCACCGCTGAGACCACAGAAACTTCACAATTTGTTAATTTGTGTAGAAATCCCTGCGGCCATTGCGGCTTCTTGAGGCTTATTTGCCGTTAAACATTATTGGGGGGGGGGGGATAAAGTAATTTTTTTGGGTGTAAATTTTGTAAAATTACTTAGAGTATTAAAGACAGGAGCTGAACTGCTGGGACAGTCCTTTAAGCTTATGTGATGCATATTTAAAGGGGAAGGTATAAGGTATGTAAGGAACGTATGAAACCGCTCCTCTCTAGTCCTCAGGCAGACTCTGATATTGCAGTTCTACTCGCATAATAGAACTGAGCTGCAATATCAGAAACAACCCATGGATAAAAGGGGCGCTGTTTCTGGAAAAAAAAAAAAAACATTTAAGAAGCTCCATAGCTTCCAAGTGACTGCAAATTGTGTCTGCATTTATCTCTTCACCCTGAGTAGTACACAGAGCTGGGCACCCGCCACCCTTCACCCCAGGGTTGTTTCATGTACCAACCCATACCACAGGAGACAATGGCTGCAATGGGAACTCCTGCCTTGACTGCCAGCGCTCTAACCTCTCTGGAGGTGGAGGGCGTTTAGATTGATACTGACGGTATGGCCGCTAACCCAACTTGTGCTCTTTCCTATTCACAGGCCTCTTCAGTTTTCATCACCCTGATTACATAAATATGTATATTGGAAAGAATGGAATGCTAATCTACTGACATGAAACCTTAGGGGGTCCCCCTTATCTACTGCATACCTTACAGCAGTTGAAATACAAATGATGGGATGTTTGAAGCCCTACCCGTATGCATCACAGAAATACACCCTAAAATTATAGATGCACCCCTCGCATCACGGATACGGACCCATTCACTTGAATGGGTCCGCAATTCCGGAGATGCGGAACGAAGTCACGGAACAGAACACCGGAAGCACTACGGAGTGCTTCCGCGGTGTTTCTTTCCGTTGTTCCGCACCACAAAAAAATATGACGTGCCATATTTTTTTGTAGTGCGGACTGACCACGGACCCATTCAAGTTGAATGGGTCCGGCCCGCTGCACCGATGTTGCCCGTGGATTGGGGACCGGCCGCACAACGGCCGTGTGCATGAGGCCTTATAGCTTTGTAACAGCTGGAAAGCCACAGGTTAAAGGGTTTCTATCACTTCGTATCACATATTTAGGTGTCAGACACTAGCGATCCGCTAGTGTCTGCTCTAACAAACCATCCTAATATAATAGGTTTTGGGGCAGCCGTTTCGCTAAAATAACGCCGATGACATCATAGTGCTCCGAGGAACAGGCGCAGTGGAGATGTCTGTGCAGGGAAGCGGTCAGACATTCACTGCGCATGCCCCGAACAGAGACGCGCACGGAGAGGATCGCATTCAGCAGGAGATGGGCGGGCTGGAGGGACGCGCTGGGCAGCGGCAGTTTATGAAGGTAGACGGAGCCTCTAGGTGCTAATGACGCCCCCATAGCACCTAGAGGCTCATTAGCATATAGATATAAGTTGTTATTTTAGCGAAACGGCTGCCCCAAAACCTATCATATTAGGATGGTTTGTTAGAGCAGACACTAGCGGATCGCTAGTGTCTGACACCTAAATATGTGATACGAAGTGATAGAAACCCTTTAAGGCCTCTTTCAGACGGGCGTTGCGGGAAAAGGTGCGGGTGCGTTGCGGGAACATGCGCGATTTTTCCGCGCGAGTGCAAAACATTGTAATGCGTTTTGCACTCGCGTGAGAAAAATCGGCATGTTTGGTACCCAAACCCGAACTTCTTCACAGAAGTTCGGGCTTGGGATCGGTGTTCTGTAGATTGTATTATTTTCCTTTATAACATGGTTATAAGGGAAAATAATAGCATTCTGAATACAGAATACAAAGTAAAATAGCGCTGGAGGGGTTAAAAAAAATAAATAAAAATTAAACTCACCTTAATCCACTTGATCGCGCAGCCGGCATCTCTTCTGTCTTCTTTCTTTACTGTGTGCAGCAACAGGACCTGTGGTGACGTCACTCCGGTCATCACATGGTCCATCACATGATCCATCACCATGGTAAAAGATCATGTGATGGATCATGTGATGACCGGAGTGACGTCACCACAGGTCCTGTTGCTGCACACAGCAAAGAAAGAAGACAGAAGAGATGCCGGGCCGCGATCAAGTGGATTAAGGTGAGTTTAATTTTTATTTATTTTTTTTAACCCCTCCAGCGCTATTTTACTTTGTATTCTGTATTCAGAATGCTATTATTTTCCCTTATAACCATGTTATAAGGGAAAATAATAATGATCGGGTCTCCATCCCGATCGTCTCCTAGCAACTTGCTTGCGGATGCTTGCGATTTTCACTCAACCCCAGTCACTTCTATGGGGCCTGCGTTACGTGAAAAACGCACAAATCAGAGCATGCTGCGATTTTCACGCAACGCACAAGTGATGCGTGAAAATCACCGCTCATGTGAACAGCCCCATAGAAATGAATGGGTCGGGATTCAGTGCGGGTGCAATGCGTTCAACTCACGCATCGCATCCGCGCGGAAAACTCGCCCGTGTGAAAGGAGCCTAAAGGCTACAGATTTAGGCCCCATTCATACAACAATATTTTTGGTGCATGTCTGATCCGGATTTATTTGCAGATTGTGCATCAACCCATTCATTTCTATGAATCCACAAGAAAAAAAAAAAAAGGCAGCACACAGATGTCACCAGCGTGCGGTCCACATCCGTGTGACCGGGTTGAAAATAGAACCTGTCCTATTTTTCTTGGTTTTGTGAAACAGAATAGGCTTTTTTACAATAGGTGTCCAAAAATTGCAAGTTGCACACAGACCGCAATCCGTATTTTGCAGATCTGTGATTTGCAGACTGCAAAACGGATGCGATCGTGTGCAGATCCAGATGTGATCGGACCCTCCCTTCCCCATGTCTTACCTTTTTATTGCTTTGTAGCACATAATAACCACTAGGAAGAGGATGACGGCTGCCAGGATGATGAGCAGGAAATGCCACCAGGTCTCTTCCACGCAGCACTGTGGGATCTTAACTGAAAAGACAAGTCGACCGGTCAGTGGGACGCATCTAAACGCCAGTCATCCCCAAACCCCTGGCTCTTGGAAAACTATAACTTCCAGTGTGACAGCTGAGGACCTCCAGATACAGACCACTAGTATATAATAGAATAGAAATAACAGCTGACTGCAGGGTCCGGGTATATTTGCAGTCTGTAGCCATGGAGACACATAGGTCTGCAGAGGAGCTGTGCACACCAAGCAGTAAGAGCTTTTTACACACTGTTTGATAAATCGTTTCACTTTTTTCATTTCAGGTACATTGAAACAATCAAATAATTTGTTGCAAAAGTATACACACCCTTCACAAAACCCATATCAGTACTGGAGCGTTATAAGAGGAGCGGCTGATATCAGTCACATATGATGTAATGTCTCTGGAGGTTATATTAGTGCTGGAGCGTTATAAGAGGAGCGGCTGATATCAGTCACATATGATGTAATGTCTCTGGAGGTTATATCAGTACTGGAGCGTTATAAGAGGAGCTGCTGATATCGGTCACATAGGATGTAATGTCTCTGGAGGTTATATCAGTGCTGGAGCGTTATAAGAGGAGCGGCTGATATCAGTCACATATGATGTAATGTCTCTGGAGGTTATATCAGCGCTGGAGCGTTATAAGAGGAGCGGCTGATATCAGTCACATAGGATGTAATATCTCTGGAGGTTATATCAGCACTGGAGCGTTATAAGAGGAGCGGCTGATATCGGTCACATATGATGTAATGTCTCTGGAGGTTATATCAGTGCTGGAGCGTTATAAGAGGAGCGGCTGATATCAGTCACATATGATGTAATGTCTCTGGAGGTTATATCAGCGCTGGAGCGTTATAAGAGGAGCGGCTGATATCAGTCACATAGGATGTAATGTCTCTGGAGGTTATATCAGCACTGGAGCGTTATAAGAGGAGCGGCTGATATCGGTCACATATGATGTAATGTCTCTGGAGGTTATATCAGTGCTGGAGCGTTATAAGAGGAGCGGCTGATATCAGTCACATATGATGTAATGTCTCTGGAGGTTATATCAGTGCTGGAGCGTTATAAGAGGAGCGGCTGATATCAGTCACATATGATGTAATGTCTCTGGAGGTTATATCAGTACTGGAGCGTTATAAGAGGAGCTGCTGATATCGGTCACATATGATGTAATGTCTCTGGAGGTTATATCAGTGCTGGAGCGTTATAAGAGGAGCGGCTGATATCAGTCACATATGATGTAATGTCTCTGGAGGTTATATCAGCGCTGGAGCGTTATAAGAGGAGCGGCTGATATCAGTCACATAGGATGTAATATCTCTGGAGGTTATATCAGTACTGGAGCGTTATAAGAGGAGCGGCTGATATCAGTCACATAGGATGTAATGTCTCTGGAGGTTATATCAGCACTGGAGCGTTATAAGAGGAGCGGCTGATATCAGTCACATATGATGTAATGTCTCTGGAGGTTATATCAGTGCTGGAGCGTTATAAGAGGAGCGGCTGATATCAGTCACATATGATGTAATGTCTCTGGAGGTTATATCAGTACTGGAGCGTTATAAGAGGAGTGGCTGATATCAGTCACATATGATGTAATGTCTCTGGAGGTTATATCAGTGCTGGAGCGTTATAAGAGGAGCGGCTGATATCAGTCACATAGGATGTAATGTCTCTGGAGGTTATATCAGTGCAGGAGCGTTATAAGAGGAGCGGCTGATATCAGTCACATATGATGTAATGTCTCTGGAGGTTATATCAGTACTGGAGCGTTATAAGAGGAGTGGCGGATATCAGTCACATATGATGTAATGTCTCTGGAGGGCGATCTGTCACAAAGACCGGGATCGTCAAATGGTGTGGTGTCGAACTCGAGTGCCAGGAAGACACATCGCGGATCGGGTTGACAGATTACTGGGAGGGGCTGGGGAAGATCCGGCGGTCATGGTCCATATCGGAACCAATGACAAAGTTAGAGGTAGGTGGAGCGTCCTTAAAAATGATTTTAGGGATTTAGGTCAGAAGCTTAGGGCAAGGACCTCAAAGGTAGTGTTTTCCGAAATACTACCGGTACCACGGGCCACACAAGAAAGGCAGCAGGAGATTGGGGAGGTTAACAAGTGGCTCCAGAACTGGTGTAGGATGGAGGGGTTTGGGTTCCTGGAGAACTGGGCGACTTCTCTATCAGCTACAGGCTCTATCGTAGGGACGGGCTGCACCTCAATGGGGAGAAGATGGCTAGAAGGCTGGAGGAGTGTTTAAACTAGGGACTGGGGGGGGAGGGGGGACTACGTTATAGGAGGGGATGATAGTGCAGATAGAGACCGGGGGCAGGTAGTGGGACTGGGGGAGGAATGGAAGGAGGGACTAGAACAGTTCAGAAGGAAAGGTGTAGGGTAAAAAATATACATAAACCTCTCAAATGTATGTATAATAATACCAGAAGCCTGACTAATAAAACTGGGGAACTGGAATTAGTGATGTGTGAGGAGGACTATGACAGTGGGAATAACTGAGACATGGCTGGAGGATAGCTATGACAGGGGGAATAACTGAGACACGGCTGGATGATAGCTATGACAGTGGGAATAACTGAGACATGGCTGGATGATAGCTATGACAGTGGG
Source organism: Bufo bufo (assembly GCF_905171765.1). NCBI lineage: Eukaryota > Metazoa > Chordata > Amphibia > Anura > Bufonidae > Bufo > Bufo bufo. Next base: position 19,520,318 of record NC_053399.1, on the reverse strand, counting down.
AATAACTGAGACATGGCTGGAGGATAGCTATGACAGGGGGAATAACTGAGACACGGCTGGAGGATAGCTATGACAGGGGGAATAACTGAGACACGGCTGGAGGATAGCTATGACAGGGGGAATAACTGAGACATGGCTGGAGGATAGCTATGACAGGGGGAATAACTGAGACATGGCTGGAGGATAGCTATGACAGTGGGAATAACTGAGACATGGCTGGATGATAGCTATGACTGTCTAAAGCCCACACTCAGAGAAGATATAAGTGAGGACATGAACATGAGTCACTGTGGGTAGAAATACATGGAGCTAAAAACAACAATAAATTACTAATAGGAGTTTACTATAAACCACCTAATATACCAGAGTCCACAGAAAATCTACTACTAAACGAGATAGACGAGGCGGCAAATCATAATGAGGTGGTTATTATGGGGGACTTCAACTACCCAGATATAGACTGGGAAACTGAAACATGTAGATCTCATAAAGGAAACAGGTTCTTGGCAATAACCAAAGACAATTACCTCTCCCAACTGGTTCAGGACCCGACTAGAGGGACGGCCATAGTGGACTTAGTATTAACCAATAGACCTGACAGAACAACAGACGTGCAGGTCGGGGGGACATCTGGCAAATAGTGACCATAAAGTAATAACCTTCCAATTATCATTCAAAAGAGCGTTTCTACAGGGAGGAACAAAAATACCAAACTTCAAAAAAGCTAAATTTAGCTAACTAAGAGAGGCCATAGGCCGAACTAACTGGGACAAAGTCCTCAAAAAAAAAAATACAGCCACAAAATGAGATATTTTTAAAAGCATCCAAAAATCTCATTGTGAGAGGTACATACCGTATGGTAATAAAAGGTTAAGGAACAAGAAGAAACCAATGTGGATAAATAGAACTGTAAAGAAAGCAATAAATAACAAAAAGAAAGCATTTAAATCACTAAAACAGGAGGGTAGCGACGAAGCATTGAAAAACTATAAGGAAAAAATAGAATATGTAAAAAACAAATAAAAGCGGCCAAACTAGAGACTGAGAGATTATTTGCCAAAAAGAGCAAAACTAACCCTAAAATCTTCTTTAATTATATAAATGGTAAAAAGTATAAATCTGAAGGTGTCGGCCCTTTAAAGAGTAATGAGGAGGATTCGCAGAGAGCGACGAGGAGAAAGCAAAGTTATTAAATATTTTTTTCTCCACTGTATTCACTGAAGAAAATAAACTGTCAGATGAAATGCAGAATGTAAAAGTAAATTCCCCATTAAAAGTGTCCTGTCCGACCCAGGAAGAAGTACAGCGACGTCTTAAAAAGATTAAAATAGACAAATCGCCAGGACCGGATGGCATACACCCCCGTATCCTAAGAGAATTAAGTAATGTCATAGCCAGACCCTTATTTCTGATATTTAAGGACTCTATACTGACAGGGAATATTTCACAGGATTGGCGCATGGCAAATGTGTTACCAATATTCAAAAAGGGTCCAAAAACAGAGCCTGGAAACTACAAGCCGGTAAGTTTAACATCTGTTGTGGGTAAACTGAAGGTTTTCTAAGAGATGCTATCTCGGAGTACCTCAATAAAAATAAGCAAATAACGCCATATCAGCATGGCTTCACGAGGGATCGGTCATGTCAGACTAATTTAATCAGTTTCTATGAGGAGGTAAGTTCTAGACTTGACAGCGGCGAATCAATGGATGTCGTATATCTGGACTTCTCCAAAGCATTTGACACTGTACCACATAAAAGGTTAGTACCGTATATACTCGAGTATAAGACGAGTTTTTTGGCACATATTTTCGTGCTCAAAAAGCCTCCTCGTCTTATACTCAAGTCTAGTCTAGCTCCGGTAATACAGGCAGTGCGGGGGGCGGCGCTCACTCACTGACGTCACGCGCATGCGCCGCCTAGTGGGAGAAGGCGCGTGACGTCAGTGAGTGAGCGCCGCTCCCCGCACTGCCTGTATTACCGGAGCAAAGACAAAGTAAGAATACTGTGAGCGTCGGGGAGGGGGATCTGTGTATGGCACTGTAGGGAGATCTGTGGATGGCACTGTAGGGGGATCTGTGTATGGCACTGTAGGGAGATCTGTGGATGGCACTGTAGGGGGATCTGTGTATGGCACTGTAGGGGGATCTTTGTATGGCACTGTAGGGGGATCTGTGGATGGCACTGTAGGGAGATCTGTGGATGGCACTGTAGGGGGATCTGTGGATGGCACTGTAGGGGGATCTGTGGATGGCACTGTAGGGAGATCTGTGGATGGCACTGTAGGGGGATCTGTGGATGGCACTGTAGGGGGATCTGTGGATGGCACTGTAGGGAGATCTGTGGATGGCACTGTAGGGGGATCTGTGTATGGCACTGTAGGGGGATCTTTGGATGGCACTGTAGGGGGATCTGTGGATGGCACTGTAGGGGGATCTGTGGATGGCACTGTAGGGAGATCTGTGTATGGCACTGTAGGGGGATCTTTGTATGGCACTGTAGGGGGATCTGTGGATGGCACTGTAGGGAGATCTGTGGATGGCACTGTAGGGGGATCTGTGGATGGCACTGTAGGGGGATCTGTGGATGGCACTGTAGGGAGATCTGTGGATGGCACTGTAGGGGGATCTGTGGATGGCACTGTAGGGGGATCTGTGGATGGCACTGTAGGGAGATCTGTGGATGGCACTGTAGGGGGATCTGTGTATGGCACTGTAGGGGGATCTTTGGATGGCACTGTAGGGGGATCTGTGGATGGCACTGTAGGGGGATCTGTGGATGGCACTGTAGGGAGATCTGTGGATGGCACTGTAGGGGGATCTGTGGATGGCACTGTAGGGAGATCTGTGGATGGCACTGTAGGGGGATCTGTGGATGGCACTGTAGGGAGATCTGTGGATGGCACTGTAGGGGGATCTGTGGATGGCACTGTAGGGGGATCTGTGGATGGCACTGTTTAGGGGGGAGATCTGTGGATGGCTCCCTGTATTTAATGCAGAGTGTGTGTGTATATAATGTAGAGTGTGTGCATTATATACACATACACTCTGCATTATAGCTGCATTTCCCACCCTAGTCTTATACTCGAGTCAATAATTTTTCCCATTTTTTTGGGGTAAAATTAGGGGCTCGGCTTATACTCGGGTCGGCTTATACTCGAGTATATACGGTATATAAAATGAGAATGCTCGGACTGGGAGAAAACATCTGTATGTGGGTAAGTAACTGGCTGAGTGATAGAAAACAGAGGGTGGTTATTAACGGTACACACTCAGATTGGGTCACTGTCACTAGTGGGGTACCTCAGGGGTCAGTATTGGGCCCTATTCTCTTCAATATATTTATTAATGATCTTGTAGAAGGCTTGCATAGTAAAATATCAATTTTTACAGATGACACTAAACTGCATAAAGTAATTAACACTGAAGAGGACAGTGTACTGTATATATATACTACAGAGGACAGTATACTATATATATACTACAGAGGACAATATACGGCTACAGAGGGATCTGGATAGATTGGAGGCTTGGGCAAATAAGTGGCAGATGAGGTTTAACACTGACAAATGTAAAGTTATGCACATGGGAAGGAATAATGAAAGTCACCCGTACATACTAAATGGTAAAACACTGGGTAACACTGACATGGAAAAGGACCTAGGAATTTTTGTGAACTGCAAACTAAGCTGCTAAAACCAGTGTCAGGCAGCTGCTGCCAAGGCCAATAAGATAATGGGTTGCATCAGAAGGGGCATAGATGACGGTGATGAGAAATAGCAGAGCTGGAGAGGGTTCAGAGGAGGGCAACTAAAGTAATAACTGGAATGGGGGGACTCAGTGTCAGACTGGTGTACCCAGGGCCCACCAGCAAAATTCATTCTGGGGCCCACTGTAAGGCTACATGCATATACTATCTGTCCACACTACCCAGTTTTTTTTATATGGACATGCGCAATGTACTGTATAGCATCATAGCCAGCTTATCTATATGTCAGTCTACAGTGACATGTGCCACTTGAGCAGGGGGTAGGGGACTAGGGGCCCACCGGGGATTCCCCTGTTCCCCTGTGGGCCAGTCTGAGCCTGGGGGGACTACAGTACCCTGAAAAAATATTAAAATTAGGGTTATTCACATTAGAAAAAAGACGACTGAAGGGAGATCTAATTACTATGTATAAATATATCAGGGGTCAGTACAGAGATCTCTCCCATCATCTATTTATCCCCAGGACTGTGACTGTGACGAGGGGACATCCTCTGCGTCTGGAGGAAAGAAGGTTTGTACACAAACATAGAAGAGGATTCTTTACGGTAAGAGCAGTGAGACTATGGAGCTCTCTGCCTGAGGAGGTGGTGATGGTGAGTACAATAAAGGAATTCAAGAGGGGCCTGGATGTATTTCTGGAGTGTAATAATATTACAGGTTATAGCTACTAGAGAGGGGTCGTTGATCCAGGGAGTTATTCTGATGCCTGATTGGAGTCGGGAAGGAATTTAAATTTGGCTTCTACCTCACAGTTTTTTTTTGCCTTCCTCTGGATCAACTTGCAGGATAACAGGCCGAACTGGATGGACGGAGGGCTTTTTTCAGCCTTATATACTATGTTACTATGTTACTATGTGTCTGGAGGTTATATCAGTGCTGGAGCGTTATAAGAGGAGCGGCCGATATCAGTCACACATGATGTAATGTCTGGAGGTTATATCAGCACTGGAGCGTTATAAGAGGAGCGGCTGATATCAGTCACATATGATGTAATGTCTCTGGAGGTTATATCAGTACTGGAGCGTTATAAGAGGAGCGGCTGATATCAGTCACATAGGATGTAATGTCTCTGGAGGTTATATCAGTACTGGAGCGTTATAAGAGGAGCGGCTGATATCAGTCACATAGGATGTGATGTCTCTGGAGGTTATATCAGTACTGGAGCGTTATAAGAGGAGCGGCTGATATCAGTCACATATGATGTAATGTCTCTGGAGGTTATATCAGTACTGGAGCGTTATAAGAGGAGCGGCTGATATCAGTCACATAGGATGTAATGTCTCTGGAGGTTATATCAGTGCTGGAGCGTTATAAGAGGAGCGGCTGATATCAGTCACATAGGATGTAATATCTCTGGAGGTTATATCAGTGCTGGAGCGTTATAAGAGGAGCGGCTGATATCAGTCACATAGGATGTAATGTCTCTGGAGGTTATATCAGTGCTGGAGCGTTATAAGAGGAGCGGCCGATATCAGTCACATATGATGTAATGTCTCTGGAGGTTATATCAGTGCTGGAGCATTATAAGAGGAGCGGCTGATATCAGTCACATAGGATGTAATGTCTCTGGAGGTTATATCAGCGCTGGAGCGTTATAAGAGGGGCGGCTGATATCAGTCACATATGATGTGATGTCTCTGGAGGTTATATCAGTACTGGAGCGTTATAAGAGGAGCGGCTGATATCAGTCACATATGATGTAATGTCTCTGGAGGTTATATCAGTACTGGAGCGTTATAAGAGGAGCGGCTGATATCAGTCACATAGGATGTAATGTCTCTGGAGGTTATATCAGCGCTGGAGCGTTATAAGAGGAGCGGCTGATATCAGTCACATAGGATGTAATGTCTCTGGAGGTTATATCAGTGCTGGAGCGTTATAAGAGGAGCGGCTGATATCAGTCACATAGTATGTAATGTCTCTGGAGGTTATATCAGTGCTGGAGCGTTATAAGAGGGGCGGCTGATATCAGTCACATATGATGTGATGTCTCTGGAGGTTATATCAGTACTGGAGCGTTATAAGAGGAGCGGCCGATATCAGTCACATATGATGTGATACCCCTTTTATTATTATATGTGTTGGTTGGAATTTCTCACATTCTTATGAATCTTCTACAAAAATAAAGAAATAAATGTTTTTATAAGGAAAACTTTGTGTCATTTTCTCATATTGAAGGTGATTTTGTTCTTTCGCTTTTCCTAATCCCTCGGCCTCCGTGTACACAGCAGATAAAAGAATCAATCTTCTTTTGAAATGAAGCAGAGCCGTAGCCTGTAGGTAAGAGATGCTATCCTCATTGACTTGGTTATCTGCGAGGCAATCTCTGCCGCTCACTCCTTATCACAGAGCATTAGCAGAATTCTTAAAATTTCTATTGTTCTGGAATATTCTGATTAAAGGAGAATTCCGCAGTGACGGTCGGCACACCGCACGAGCACATTGCTCCGCAGGACGTACTCAGCGCCGCGCTGTTCTGCACCCTGCGGTCCTACAACTTTCCTGTTAACTTCCTGAGTGATGGCCATTGGATTACATGCAGCTACGTAAGGTGAGGTGGTCATGGGAAGATCTGTCTGCTGCACAGTACACTGCCTCGCCGGGATGCACAGACTTGTTTAAGTCCCTTCCAGTCATCCTTAATCATGGAGCTTCAGGATAGAAAAAAACAAGACACAGCAACCCAGAAGAGCGCCTCTGTCTCTCTAGAGCAGTGTTTCCCAACCAGTGTGCCTCCAGCTGTTGCAAAACTACAACTCCCAGCATGCCCGGACAGCCAAAGGCTGTCTGGGCATGCTGGGAGTTGTAGTTTTGCAACAGCTGGAGGCACATTGGTTGGGAAGCACTGCTCTAGAGGACCTGCATGTCTGCACGTTACACAGAGCTGTGCAATGCTTCACTTCACCTGTGGTGGCGCTGCAGAGATAGGAAACATTTGCTACCCATAGACTGCAGCTGATCGCTGGGGATCCCTGCAGCTAAGCATCAGGGGTTCCAGCTTTAAGTTATAGTGTCTTATACTTTATACTCCAGTCACTACCAAAGCTGCATACCTAAATCAGTACTAAACAAGCAAGAGGAATCTGTATGATTGCATATCCTCAGAGCAGCTAAAAGTAGCCAAGACTGAGTACCCCTAATAGGGGCATCATAAATAATACTGCCATACAGTGACCAGATAGCGTCTCCACTCACAGGCCTCTTTCACAGTACTTGGTCAGTATTTGTAAGCCAAAACCAGGAGTGGTGTAATAGAAATATTTGTGCCTTTTCGGTATTTTGGACCCACTCCTGGTTTTTGCTTACAAATACTAACCAAATGCTGATGCAAAATACTGACCAAATATGGATGCAAAAAAACTGACCAAATACTGACCTTGTGAAAGAGGACTATGAGTGAAGCAGCTATCTGGCGGTATTATTTGTGCACTATATGGCATTGTGTGGCACTACTCAGCATGGGGTTTCTGCAGGTGGTGGCGGCACTGTATAGCATTCAGGTAACTGTACAGCACTATAATCTGGGCACCACACTGCATGGCGCTTATAATTATACACTTTTTCCTATGGTCCCCTGTATGTCACATGGATGGGCAACAACAGGAGATATACAGGGCACGGTCCTGCATGGGTCTGGCCCTGAATACAGCTTTGGATGTGATTGGAGTAGAAGACGTGATGTAACTCAGGATCAGTTACAGTGTGCATTACATAAGTGGAGCTGCACACTAAGGGGGCGCCAACCGCACCTGCCACCCGAAGGTGCTTGAGTGCATCTATGAACAATGACCCCCTATTCCCCCATCGCCACAATACTCTAAATATAACTCAGGCCGCTGCGGAACAAAAATTAATTTCTTAAAGCAGCCATTGTTAATTAGCCCAGATTCCCGTCGACGGTAGGCAGATAATCCGCGCTCTCGCCCTCCACACAATTACCAGCTATTATAAGAATTAAATGTAGCACAATCTAATAACGACGGGGCCTGCTAACGAGCTGCAAGGCTGCGGAGGCCAGAAGATGGCGCTAGCGGCAGCGGCGGGATAATCAGGTTGTCACAGCTCCGGCGGCGCAGTATTTATAGGGTCGCTTGGTGTATTCTATTAAGAAAATGGGCCAAACGCTCCATTGTTTCCTGCAGCTATTTATAGAGCAGCTTAAAACTGTTTCCACTTTATTAAATTCACAAGACGATCGTCCATCAGACAAAGAAACAACAAGGCGCGGACAACGATGCATCCGAGAAACTCGCTCACTACTCCACAATGTTAGTATTTGACATTTTTGCCTGAAAATAATTCTCCACTGAAAACAAAATATCAGCTAAAAACTGGAGACCTAAGAGCAGAGCGGTGATTTGTTCCCCTCAATATCCATATAGCACATTAGTAACCGAGTGTCAAGTTATCATTTACTACATCTGTACATTGCTGTAGGGGCAGAGACTCATATACTCCAGCCACCTCTCGCCATGACTGTACCCCTGCAGTCTATGTCTCGGGACAGCATGAATCGCTCCCTATTTATCCAAATGCAAATCATTATTAGGGGGATCATACAAATAATAAGTTACATCCTGTATTATACTCCAGAGCTGCACTCACTATTCTGCTGGTGGAGTCACTGTGTACATACATTACATTACTTATCCTGTACTGATCCTGAGTTACATCCTGTATTATACTCCAGAGCTGAACTCACTATTCTGCTGGTGCAGTCACTGTGTACATACATTACATTACTTATCCTGCACTGATCCTGAGTTACATCCTGTATTATACTCCAGAGCTGAACTCACTATTCTGCTGGTGCAGTCACTGTGTACATACATTACATTACTTATCCTGCACTGATCCTGAGTTACATCCTGTATTATACTCCAGAGCTGCACTCACTATTCTGCTGGTGGAGTCACTGTGTACATACATTACATTACTTATCCTGTACTGATCCTGAGTTACATCCTGTATTATACTCCAGAGCTGAACTCACTATTCTGCTGGTGCAGTCACTGTGTACATACATTACATTACTTATCCTGCACTGATCCTGAGTTACATCCTGTATTATACTGCAGAGCTGCACTCACTATTCTGCTGGTGGAGTCACTGTGTACATACATTACTTATCCTGTACTGATCCTGAGTTACATCCTGTATTATACTCCAGAGCTGCACTCACTATTCTGCTGGTGCAGTCGCTGTGTACATACATTACTTATCCTGTACTGATCCTGAGTTACACCCTGTATTATACTCCAGAGCTGCACTCACTATTCTGCTGGTGCAGTCACTGTGTGCATACATTACTTATCCTGTACTGATCCTGAGTTACATCCTGTATTATACTCCAGAGCTGCACTCACTATTCTGCTGGTGCAGTCACTGTGTACATACATTACTTATCCTGTACTGATCCTGAGTTACATCCACTATTATGCTCCAGAGCTGCACTCACTATTCTGCTGGTGGAGTCACTGTGTACATACATTACATTACTTATCCTGTACTGATCCTGAGTTACATCCTGTATTATACTCCAGAGCTGCACTCACTATTCTGCTGGTGCAGTCACTGTGTACAGAAATTACTTATCCTGTACTGATCCTGAGTTACATCCTGTATTGTACTCCAGAGCTGCACTCACTATTCTGCTGGTGCAGTCACTGTGTACATACATTACTTATCCTGTACTGATCCTGAGTTACATCCACTATTATGCTCCAGAGCTGCACTCACTATTCTGCTGGTGGAGTCACTGTGTACATACATTACTTATCCTGTACTGATCCTGAGTTACATCCTGTATTGTACTCCAGAGCTGCACTCACTATTCTGCTGGTGCAGTCACTGTGTACATACATTACTTATCCTGTACTGATCCTGAGTTACATCCTGTATTATACTCCAGAGCTGCACTCACTATTCTGCTGGTGCAGTCGCTGTGTACATACATTACTTATCCTGTACTGATCCTGAGTTACATCCTGTATTATACTCCAGAGCTGCACTCACTATTCTGCTGGTGGAGTCACTGTGTACATACATTACATTACTTATCCTGTACTGATCCTGAGTTACATCCTGTATTATACTCCAGAGCTGCACTCACTATTCTGCTGGTGCAGTCACTGTGTACAGAAATTACTTATCCTGTACTGATCCTGAGTTACATCCTGTATTGTACTCCAGAGCTGCACTCACTATTCTGCTGGTGCAGTCACTGTGTACATACATTACTTATCCTGTACTGATCCCGAGTTACATCCTGTATTATACTGCAGAGCTGCACTCACTATTCTGCTGGTGGAGTCACTGTGTACATACATTACTTATCCGATACTGATCCTGAGTTACATCCTGTATTATACTCCAGAGCTGTACTCACTATTCTACTGGTGCAGTCACTGTGTACATACATTACATTACTTATCCTGTACTGATCCTGAGTGACATCCTGTATTATACTCCAGAGCTGCACTCACTATTCTGCTGGTGGAGTCACTGTGTACATACATTACTTATCCTGTACTGATTGTGAGTTTCATCCAGTAGAAGGGTAGTGAGTGCAGCTCTGGGGTATAATATTTTTTGACCTCTCAAAAACACAGGAAATTACTTCACATTTTCTCTACATGTATTTGAAATACATTCGGTCCACATAACATCTCCTCGGAGATTACACCAAATTTTCTTAATTTTTGAGCCCAGTTTATACCAATTTTTGATTTCTAAATGTGATTTTGTATCTAAAGTTACTTTCTGAGAGCTTCACCGCAACAAGACGCGCGAGTCCACGACACAACAACTTGTCCTACAAGGACGGCAAATGGAATTACAGCTCAAGCGTCGCCTGAGATCCGCCAAATGTTCTTTCATCCAAGAACATCTTGCTCCCCCGTGTGATTCTCCTCCATAAATGAGCAGTCTCTCCAAACACGTTCTGTGTGAACCATGACCAACGCCTGCTTTTTCAGAGCCGCCCGCGTTTACGGAGATTTAATAAATTGCTCTTTGCTTTTGGAGGAGACTGGAGGCATGCGTTACGGTAATCCATACTGCATCCCTCACAGAGATATGAAGCTGCTCCCTACAGGAACGAGGCTTCGAGTGAAAGCCGATAACCCCAGAGCCGCAGGACGACTTGAAAGGAGAGGAGATTTCTTGCAGTTCTGTGAACAGACTGGATGACTCTGAATGTGTTACATTAAGAAAAGTGCCTGATCTGCCATTATTTTTTGCCATAAAAACACTAAATAGGAGTCATTAAGATCTTAGTTGATACCCAACTCCTTATCTAAAACTCCATTGTTACTTCTAATCCTATTTCCTGGGCTGAAACATTTCTTAATATATCTTTATAGCCTTCTGAGATTTACTTTTTTTCCTGATAAAGACCCCCAAATCCCCTGCGTAGAGTTCCATGATATGAGTCTGGTTGCCTGCCCTTACCACTAGGGGGAGTTTAGGTGCTCATGGCTGTTACTGCTGAGTTCAATGTATTCACAGTCTGCCTGAGCTCCCCCTTGTGGTGGCTGCCAGTAGTCCGAATTGTATCATGTAACTATGTCTGATTTGGGACCAAGGTGACCAATAAGCTATATAAAGAATTTATTGAGAGGATAATATTCAGACTAACTATCTTACAGCTATCAAGACCTTCAGGGCAATTTTTGTATGATTGCCGTTTAGTACTTTTGGGCTAAAAATAATTTTTTTCAACGGGTGTTTATTAAAAGAATTTAATTTTTTTTGTCATACAGGGTTAGTTTTCAGCCTAGCTGCAGAGTATCTTAAAGGGGTTATCCAATACCTATAATGCCCCCCAAAATGCCCAGGCACCTCATACAGGTTATACTTACCCAGCTCCCCGTCACCCGCGTTGCTCCTGATGCCGCACGGCCACCACATGTCCCCGTCGGCGGATCAAAACATCCAATAGCAGGCCGTGACGCGATGCCACGGGTGGGGTGGGGGGGCTTTTGGGGCAGCCTACTATTGCTGCCCCCCGTCGCTGGATGTTTTGATCTGTGCAACGGGGAGATGCAGTGTCAGCCGTGCAGGCATAAGGAGCGACGCAGGTGCCGGGGAATGGGGTAAGTATAACCTGTTTGAGGTGCCCAGGCATTTGGGGGGGGGGGGGGGGCATTATAGGTGTTGGATAACCCCTTTAATTTCAGTTTTACACTGAGTCCTGAACATGGCTTAAAGGGGTTTTCTGAGATTCTGACACTGATGACCTATCCTCAGGATAGGTCATCAACATCATATCAGCGGGGGTCTGATACCTGGGACCCCTTCAGATCAGCTGTTTGAAGGTGGCTAACCAAGCACAGCACCATCAATTGTATGGTGGCAGCGCTTGGTATTGCAACTCATCCCCATTCACTAGAAATTCAAGAATTTCAATCAGGCAGAAACGACCTCCACCTATATCGACCAGCTTCTCAAGTATCTATTCAACGGAGCTCACGGCCCTAATGTAGACCATAAACCAGGGCTTCCCCACCGTCACTTATCATTTACATTATTGATATACTGTCGTGTGACAAATAGGCTTTTAGGACACTTTGGGGACCAGGTCCTGAAACCTCTGCACAGCCCCCGCCCTATACCTCCGGAGGGAGCCATCCATTGTTTTTATTGGTCCAAACATAGATATTTGCAGGCATTTTTCCAAGTCCTCCATACCCCAGATATGGGCCCCATTATTTCCTATCGTCTAGTACTTAGGGATAGAGTTACCTAAAGATCTCTCCACACCTTTACTAGAGCCTCATCACACTCCTGATAGTTCAAAACTTCCTCCAACTCACCCAGTGACCTAACATCACCCAAAACTGGACATCCCCTCCACTCAAGGCAACAACTCGACATACTCTCTGATGGACCCGATGATACAATGTATCAATTTAAGAACACAACACACGTCACTCAGTACTCCAATGATACAATGTATTCATGTAAATACATAACATACTTCACTCAGTACTCACTGGTGGTCATGGGGTACTCACTGGGGGCCGGGAGTCTTGGCGGTGGCGGTGGAGGGGGAGGCGGAGGCAGTAACGGAGGGGGTCTGCACTGGCACACTTGCTGACAACCACTGGGAGGATTTTCCATCGTGGACCTTGAACATGTCTTCTGGAGTTCAGCGTGAGCAACCTAGAAGAAAAGCAAGGGTTGAGAAGTCCACGTTTTGCATCTCTCCCGTTTGAAAGGCAATCCCACCTTTTTATACCGCACACGGCCATTTGGAAGACCGTTAAGGGGCCGATACCTCATGTTTGACTGTTGGACACGTTGAGATATTGCACACAAGGCCACATAGGGAAGGTACAGATGGAGATCCTGACAGCAGTGAATCTTTAAAGCGATGTTCCCCCCTCCCCCTGTCATCTGTTGGACAGGGGGAAGGGGTTCTTCATCTATATTAGATTTTATTGATGTGTGCAGACCATTGAAATCAATAAACGGTTGCAAAAGTTAACTTTTTCGCTACTGAAACACATCAGGAGGACTTTAAAATATTGTATATGAAGCTAGATGCCAGCACATTTATAACCCGCCTGTGGTGCCCTTTAAATGACTATGGCTCATACCACTGTCCGGACCAGTAATATAATGTGTATGCTCAGTGTCGGACTGGGGTACCTAGGGACCACCGTACGGATACATTCAAATATAATAAATAATCTAACTTTTTTTTTTATATGAACATAAGCTGGTTGAAGATATGTATGTAGTGTATTAAATCTAAAGTGTTATGTGCCACTTATGCAGGGGGTGGGAGACTAGGGGCCCACCTTGCTCAGGGGCCCACCGGGGGATTCCCCTGTACCCCTGCGGGCCAGTCCGAGCCTGTATATGCTCCCGTAAAGCTCAGTGTAGCATTCATGCCATGGTTCCAGGCCAATTATCCAATTTTAATTGTTTCATTTCAGATCATACCATTTATGGAGCAGGAGGTCGGGGTATAAATAGACGGATTTCAATGAAGCTCATTTCATATACACAAGGACAGATCAAATGTCTCCTGTTAAATATAGACGGTCGGGATTTATGCAGCGAGCGAAGATGAAATCGTGAGGCCGAAACAAAGCTCGAGTCAAGTTATTAGTTCAAGTCAAGCAGAAAGATCCTTGTGATAAGCGAGCCATTGTTCCATCATTCATCATCACTCCTTATGGGCAGATTTGGGAAGATTTGCCATCTCGGGCGCTTCCCCCTTGGGATCTGTAATTTGCACCATAGTGGTTTTTAACACCACACTTTAGAAGCCTACACAAAAGGAGGATTTTTAGATTTTAATTATCCTGCAGACAACTTAGGGATACTTTGAGAATATTTTTCTTGCATTTCCGATCCATAGATTCTGCTTACACTGACACATTGTAACAAACCCATCAGCTGTGGGATTAGGGCAGAATGGATTTTCAGTCTTTAAAGGTGAACAAGAATAAAACAGGCAGAGATTCCAAAAATGCTAAGAAAGCAAAGCAAAATTTTGATTAAACGATTCTGTATAAGTGGGGGATAAATATTTCACAAAGAGCAATAGACGGAGCTTACCTGTAAGAGTCCAGCAAGGGGGAGCATGAGACAGTGAATGAGGAGGGTGGGAGGAAGGAAGCAGAAGCTCCTGATGTTCTGCATAACTCCTGGAGAACTGGTCACAACCTGCAAAACTGGGAGAAAAGACAACTTAATAGACGAAGCACCATATACATTATGACGGGTCTTATCCTGTACTGATCCTGAGTTACATCCTGTATTATACTCCAGAGCTGCACTCCCTATTCTGCTGGTGCAGTAACTGTGTACATACATTACTTATCCTGTACTGATCCCGAGTTACATCCTATATTATACTCCAGAGCTGCACTCCCTATTCTGCTGGTGCAGTCACTGTGTACATACATTACATTACTTATCCTGTACTGACCCCGAGTTACATCCTGTATTATACTCCAGAGCTGCACTCACTATTCTGCTGGTGGAGTCACTGTGTACATACATTACTTATCCTGCACTGATCTTGAGTTACATCCTGTATTATACTCCAGAGCTGCACTCCCTATTATGCTGGTGCAGTCACTTTGTACACACATTACTTATCCTGTTTTGATCCTGAGTTACATCCCGTATTATACTCCAGAGCTGAACTCACTATTCTGCTGGTGCAGTCACTGTGTACATACATTACATTACTTATCCTGTACTGATCCTGAGTCACATCCTGTATTATACTCCAGAGCTGTACTCACTATTCTGCTGGTGCAGTCACTGTGTACATACATTACATTACTTATCCTGTACTGATCCTGAGTTACATCCTGTATTATACTCCAGAGCTGTACTCACTATTCTGCTGGTGCAGTCACTGTGTACATACATTACTTATCCTGTACTGATCCTGAGTTACATCCGGTATTATATCCAGAGCTGCACTCACTATTCTGCTGGTGCAGTCACTGTGTACATACATTACTTATCCTGTACTGATCCTGAGTTACATCCTGTGCTATACTCCAGAGCTGCACTCACTATTCTGCTGGTGCAGTTACTGTGTACGTACATTACATTACTTATCCTGTACTGATCCTGAGTTACATCCTGTATTATACTCCAGAGCTGCACTCACTATTCTGCTGGTGCAGTCACTGTGTACGTACATTACTTATCCTGTACTGATCCTGAGTTACATCCTGTATTATACTCCAGAGCTGCACTCACTATTCTGCTGGTGCAGTCACTGTGTACGTACATTACTTATCCTGTACTGATCCTGAGTTACATCCTGTATTATACTCCAGAGCTGCACTCACTATTCTGCTGGTGCAGTCACTGTGTACGTACATTACACTACTTAATATAAAACAGTGACTATTTTTGTCATCATTTTTGGAAATGCTATTGGCAGGGAATGTACCTCTATGTGATAGCGGATACAACAGCGCCACCTATAGGTAATAACACACAAAACTAAAATTACATCATTGATGAGGAGAAAAACAACAAGAGAGAGACAAGGTAACAGTCGTAGAATCAGCTACTAATAGAACAGGGTGGATGCCAGATTATCAAATATTAAGGATTATTTATATAGGAGATTTATGATTGTCAGACTATTAAATAAATATTCTGGATTATTTTGTAAATGTCCCAGTGTTTACATCATAGATAAGAGACTCTTGTTTTGCACATTTTGCAGCCTCTTGTGAATGAGATTTGTGATGGTGTCACACATTGTCACACATTTACAATCTTGCACTACTTACAGAGAATGGAATCCACAGCAATTAAAGGAGAACTCCGGCCGGAGATGTGAAGTCCTCTGCTGGATGCTCAGAGTTACGTCTCCCATAGTTCAATGTCAGCTGTTATTATGCACCCACATATCCTTGGTAGACTTGGGAGCGGAGGCCAACAAAACGAGTGGCAGCAGCGGGACATGGAGATGCAGGGTGTCGCCTACGGTCTGACAGAGCTGTGAAGGCCTGATTGTATCGGGGCTGCAGGCAGTGTCCCTCTTGCACACAAATGTTTTTTGTTTACGTTCCGTTTTTTGCATTCATTTTAATGGATCCGCAAAAAAAAAAAACGGAAGATACTCCGTATGCCTTCCATTTCTGTATTTCCGTTTTTCCGTTCAGTTCAAAGATAGAACATGTCCTATTATTTAGCAAGTATGGGGGGGCACTCACAAAAGGGACCACCACGGCAGTGACAGTGATTATACACTTTAATTTGTTAAAATTTTAAGAACATACCCCTAAAATCATACAGACATACAAATACATATACCACATATGCCCCACACTCAGTCTCTGCGTCAATGCGTAGGTATTCAAGTATAGAACCGCGTGCAAAGGTATATTGTCGTAATGACACCAGTTCTGTGGATAAATGCGCCAGCACCAGTGTACTGCTTAGGTGCAGTGATTGAATACACCGCTTCAATGTCCAGTGCACTTAGTATAGTGAAGCACAAGTCCAAAACACAATGCGGTATGGCCCCACAATCGTGGGTATGACTCACTTGCCTCTACAGTGCTCAAAATCGAGCCCGGTCTTACCCGTCTTCACTGCCTCCGCGGCGCTGCGGAGGAGGCAGTGAAGACGGGTAAGACCGGGCTCGATTTTGAGCACTGTAGAGGCAAGTGAGTCATACCCACGATTGTGGGGCCATACCGCATTGTGTTTTGGACTTGTGCTTCACTATACTAAGTGCACTGGACATTGAAGCGGTGTATTCAATCACTGCACCTAAGCAGTACACTGGTGCTGGCGCATTTATCCACAGAACTGGTGTCATTACGACAATATACCTTTGCACGCGGTTCTATACTTGAATACCTACGCATTGACGCAGAGACTGAGTGTGGGGCATATGTGGTATATGTATTTGTATGTCTGTATGATTTTAGGGGTATGTTCTTAAAATTTTAACAAATTAAAGTGTATAATCACTGTCACTGCCGTGGTGGTCCCTTTTGTGAGTGCCCCCCCATACTTGCTATATTTTACTTTTCTACTGGTCCTGAGGGTGGGACCTGGGGGTGAGCACCTGTTCCGTATAGAGAGAGGGTGAGCCGCTGTATTCCTCTTTTTCTACTTTATGTCCTATTATTGTCCGCATAACGTACAAGGAAAGTACTGTTCTATGAGGGGCCAGCTGTTCCGCAAAAAAACTGAACACACATGGACATCATCCGTATTTTTTGCGGATCCGCAAAATACTGAAAAAACTAAATGGTTGTGTGCAAAGGCATAACGGAGAAATCCAGATTTGGGAAAAACGTGAAAAATTCCTGCCGACAAGGGCTGATAACAGGGAACAACAGATTGCAATGTAGAACAGACTTTCGCCTTAGTGTCGCTAAATTAAAGAGGAATTTTCTGGGGCCGCAGAGTCAAGTACGGTAGATGTGGATGTCAGGGCTAAATTCGTCAGATTAGTGCGTAGATGC
Organism: Bufo bufo; assembly: GCF_905171765.1. NCBI lineage: Eukaryota > Metazoa > Chordata > Amphibia > Anura > Bufonidae > Bufo > Bufo bufo. Next base: position 19,502,578 of record NC_053399.1, on the reverse strand, counting down.
CTAGGTCAGAGGCAGCAGAGCCAAGTTTGCAAGAGAAGAAAGAGCTGAGTTTGCCAGAATGGCCAAGTTTGGGAATTTGTCAGGGGGCAGGACGGCAGAGTTTGTCAAAGGCAGCAGAGCTGAGTGTGTTATATGCGTCAGGCATGTGTTTGTCAACTGAAGAGAATTATGCGTACACCAGATATAGCAGGGGAAAGTTTATCTGATGAAGCAGAGCTGTGTGTGTTTTGTGGCAGTGACATCATGGCATGTTCCCTGTGGTTTTACCTAGACGGAGTGATAACTTGTAGGGCCATACCATGTCCATGTTCTCCCCAGATAGCTGTCCAACATGTGCCAGATTCAGCCTTGCAGATACCGCAACAGAGAAACCGAACAGTGTGAACCTAGCCTTACCAAGGTGACTATCAAAACTTTTATCTGCTTCTCCGCAGTTTTTCTCCTGCGATTACTGGAAGAGGCCAGTGGTAAATAGCACGATTCATGAAAGTGGAGATCAACGGGGAATGACAATTCCTCACCCCCCTCCCCAATCCCATAATAGACAGCAGAGCTATTGTCATGTCCCCCCCGTGGTACTAGATGACACCAGGATCCGTGGGCTCCACTAGATCTCAAGCCTCATCCAAAACACATCACCCTGTTACTGCATGTTCTTGTGGATTTTCCTCCACTTTTTTTTTCCGTCCGCTCTACTGATTTCCTATGATATGTGTGTGTGTTACATAAAGAGACTGGGACCGGAGCGATGGGAGGAATAGTTTGGGTGTGGAACAGAGAGATTAGACAGTGAGCTCCAAGAGATGCGGAGAATGGGAGTTATGCACTAGATGTGGGATTGTGAGACGTTGATTGTGAGCTCCAGGGCACAAGGAGGATGGGAGTTACACAAGGTGAAATTACATTGTGAGATTGTGTGAGGAATGGGATGCATTGGGAGTGGGATAGCGAGATAAGATTGTGAGCTCTTGGGGCATGGACTGAGTGATCTACAGAATGGGTTATTGTTCTAGAAATATTAGTCGTCTTCTGCTTTCTATTTCTTTCTAGATAGTTGGCAGCGAGCCTCATGTCCTAGGTGGGAGTGGGGGGCTTTACAGTAAATTTTCCGCCTCCCTTCTGTGCAGTGGGGCCCCTCATCTATCTATGTTGTGGCTCTTACCAAATAGAGCGCGGTTTTACGCTGATTGACTTTAGGGCCAACTAATGCACATTCTGGTGATAAAATTACAGATTTGCATCCGACAGGCTGTTATCTACAGAAATTGCGCCATACTTCCACAATTCGTAGCTCGCTGAGCAACCACGCCCCACTTTACGGCAAAAAAAAAAAAAAAAGCTTAATTTTTCTATGATTCCAGTTCCACCCATGTGCTAGACCTACACATGAACCCAGATGTCTACAACATGTTCTAGAGTAGTGGCCCCAACCTGTGGCTCTCCAGCTGTTGCAGAACTACAACTCCCAGCATGCCGCTTACATAAAGGGAGTGCTTGTTGCCCTACAGACCTCTGCAGAAAACCCTCCCTAGATGTAAGGGTCTAAGGTCAGGATTTGGGGAATACAATATCTCCTTATGGAGGGCGCCCATTTACCTACCCGCGGTGACGTTTCTGGAGCAGTAGTCCATGCCCTGCGCTCCAGCTGGTTCTGTTCACCTCTATGGATAAAGTGTCAGTGGTAACTGCAAATCACACACAGTAAAATGAATAAACTTTCAGCCCCAAATAGTCCCTGTAAGGTTCCTGAACTCTGAGGACTATAGCTTCAGATTCTGTCTGTGGTGGCTTCAGGAGGGGGGGGGGGGGGGCCTCTGCCAAATCTTAACTAGATTTGTCCCTGGAGATTGTTTTATGCTGAGGATGCATAAGGTGCGCTGTTTACATTGCTTGGCTTCCTTTGCAAGCATTTCTTAACTCTTTCTTTGCAGGATCTGCTTGCTATGCAGTGCACAGTTTATGATAGGAATTATGAAGCCTTGCAGATCAGGACAGGCAAAGCAGAGCAGAGCCCATATCTGATGTCATGGGATGTTGGGGCTGGTAGTAGTGTCTGGATTTATTGGCTGAGCATGTGAGTATCTGCTTTATAGTAAAGTTTCCATGTCTTCTATGTGTCATAATGTATCCAGCAAGTAGCAACAATGTAACAAATACATAAACAAATGGAAACGGAAAGGTAAACATAGAGAAGAAGCAAATGCAGGGCACTGCTGAGAAGCCTGCACTTCCAGGGAGCCTATGCTGACTTACCTTTTGGGTTTTTGGGGTCTTGGGTTCTCCAAATGTCTCCTTTCCCTTAAGGGGAAAGTTAGCTGCTTGTGGGGAAGCAGGTCCTCCCCTGGTGGTGGTTATATGTCCCATGTCTCAGCCTCACCCCAGCTTGACTTCATCTTCTTGTAGTTCCTGGACAGTGTAGGTGCCCACCTCCACCTTCTTCCCTACTTTGTGCCTGGCTGGAACCAGAGGGGTGCTGAAGCTGGAGTCCTGAGGTGTTCAATGAGATGGCAAAAGTGCAGTGGACTCACAAGCAGGGACTCCCAGAGAAAGAGCAGCGTGGCAACCCTCCCAACAAGGTAGCATCTTCCATTCTTCTTCTTCTTACAAACTCTCTTGCAAATAGCAATCTTGCAGAGACCACAACTACAGGTCACATCCCCACCAGATGAGGCTGGAGAATGCAGAACTACAGGGAGACCAGAGCAGAGCCAGAGGCTGACTGCAATCTATCCTCAGCATACTGCAGTGATTTTTCATCCCCATCTAGCGAGTCCATTGTGTATTTGGCACTCAGTGCTATTTGATTGTTCCCTTTTCTAGAGCCACATGATCCTGGATAGGTGGAGGGAGCTGCTCCACTCCCCCCCCCCCCCCCCATACTCCTCCTGCTTAGGGGGGATGCCCCTGCACCTGACTGGGATCTAAATGGTGTGGAGGATGATTCCAGTGGGGAGGGAGGGAGATCCTGGATTTGCTCCAGACAGAAGGGTTTTCACAGGCTTGAGAAAAAAAAAAAAAGTAGAGCTCCTTAATGTGGAAAAATGAACTATAGGGGAGAGGCTGACTTTTGGATCCACACTCTGGGCTCATGACAATATGGGTGTTGGAGATGGGAGGATATTGGAGCTGATAGTCCATGCAGAAAACTGCACCCTGCCTACCAGACTGAAGAAGCTGCACTGTGCATCTCTCCCAAACAGAACAAGAAAACTTGTCACAGGATACGTAAAGGGTTAAAATGGACTGTGCTACATAGAAAGTCTTTGCAAATGATAAGAGTAGAATTATTGGTCCTATTTCTTTAATGCACTTATATAGCGCTGTACAGACATTAGCATCGCACTGTCTCCAATGGGGCTCACAATCTAAGGTTGGAGTGTGGGAGGAACCCCATGCAAACCCCATGCCGATGTCGTTCTTGGTCGGATTCGAACCCAGGACTGCAAAGCACCAGTGCTAACCACTGAGCCACTATAATGACCGTTATGGATAGAGTTGTATAAGAAGGGATAGAGCTTTGTGCTTTAGGACTCATGCACACGACCGTTTTTCGGGTCCGCATCCGAGCCGCAGTTTTTGCGGCTCGGGTGCGGACCCATTCACTTCAATGGGGCCGCAAAAGATGCGGACAGCACTCGTGTGCTGTCCGCATCCGTTGCTCCGTTCCGAGGCCCTGCAAAAAAAATATAGCATGTCCTATTCTTGTCCGTTTTGTAGACAAGAATAGGCATGTCTACAATTCCGTTTTTTGCGGATCTGCGGTTTGTGGACCGCAAAAAACGGAACGGTCGTGTGCATGAGGCCTTACTCAGTGGTGTAACGTAGAGATGACTGGGCCCCACAATACATTTTTTAATGGCCCCCCCAGAAACTTCTTCGCAACCCCCTCCTCCCATGCAACCCCCAATCCTGTGGCTAGTCAAGATCCCCCTCTCAGACCAGGCTCCGTCCATTTCCTACACATATATACTGTATATAATGTCATTGTATAAGGCCTCATGCACACGAACGTATTTTCATTCCGTGCCCGTTCCGTTTTTTCTTTTGCGGACAGTATATGGAACCATTCATTTCAATGGTTCCGCAAAAAAAAAAAGAATGTACTCAGTGTGCATTCCGTTTCCGTATTTCCGTTCCGCAAAAAAATAGACCATGTCCTATTATTGTCCCCATTACGGACAAGGATAGGACTGTTCTATTATGGTCCAGCTGTTCTGTTCCACAAAACATGGAATGCACACGGACGTCATCCGTATTTTTGGCGGATCCTCTTTTGGGGACCGCAAAATAGATACGGTCGTGTGCATGAGGCCTCACACTGTTGAGGGGGTCCCTGACAATAAAATCTTTTAGTCCGCCTCCTGGGTGGGCCCTTCTGACTTTGGGCCCCATAGCAGCTGCTTCCCCTATGGCTACGCCCCTGGCTTTACTGAATCCTATCCACCCAAAAAATGTCCAAAGAAATTAAAAGAAAAAAAAAACTGCAGTACCCCTAATAACCACTAGGTGTACCATTACAGTACATAGATAGACTGCATGCAATGTCTGTAGTATGTTCAACGCTGAGGTCCTGGGAGGGGTAGTGTATAGGCACCCATTATAGATTACAGGCCGGGAGGGAAGACATTTAGAAATATATGATAGAATCCTAAAAATCCAGTCTGGGAGTGGGAGATTCTGACCAGAATATTCCCTTTCTAGGAACCTGTTCTTAAAGGGGTTTTCCAGGCTCCAGACATTGATAGCCTATCCTCAATCGGTGAGGGTCCTGCCCCTCCGCGAGCAGCTGTTCACTGGAAGTAACACTTTGAACGGAGTTGAATGGAGGCCACTGTTTAAAATGCAGTGGCCGCGCTGTGATACTGCAGCCTTACATTGAAGTGAATGAGAGCTGAGCTGCAGTACCTGGTAGGACCACCACACGTTGAACGGCGCTGTGCTTCCTGTTCCATTCAGAGTGCTAATTCCAGTGTTGGAGGCTGCAGGGAACGGCTGATCGGTGCGGGTGTGGGGCGCCCACTGATCGGATATTGATTATACTGAGGACAGGTCATCAATATCAGGAGCCTGAAAAACCCCTTTAATTTGTGGGAACAGTGAGTGATAATGGTCTGTGTATAGTGCTGGGGAATATGTTAGGTGAACCATGATGGCGGCCAACGGAGAAATAACCCTCATCCTAAACCCTGGATTACATCATATATAGCAAGAGATGACAGGGGCGTCCAGTCTGTAGTCATAGAACGTTCTACGACTTCCTAATAGATGTTTCAATTCATCACCATTCTGATGATCTCTGCTTGCTGTCAATATGGTCTTGTACAGTATGACACAGTCCAGTATTGTACAGTACGGTATAGTAATGTACGGTCTATAGTATGGCACAATATGGTATAGTACTGTACAGTGTAATACAGTCCAGTATAATGTAGTATGGTATAGTATTGTAATGTAAAATGTAGTATAGTAAAGCGACAGTATAGTATTGTACAGTATAAAACAGTCCAATATAACATAGTACAGGATAGTAATGTTTAGTGTGTATAGTACAGCACAGTATAATATAGTCCAATGTAACATAGAACGGTATAGTATAGTAAAATATAGTGTATTATAGCACAGTATAGTATTGTACAGTATAATATAGTGCAGTATAACATAGGACGGTGTAGTAATGTACAGTGTGTATACTACAGCATAGTATTGTACAATATAATAAAGTCAAATATAACATAGAACGGTTCAGTGTAGTAATATATAGTGTAATATAGTATGGTACAGTGTAATACAGTCTAGTATAGCATAAAATGGTATAGTATAATGTATGGTCTAGTATAGCACAGTATAGTATTGTACAGTATAACATAGTATAGTAATGTATAGTGTGTATAGTACAGCACCGTATAGCATAGTATTGTGCAGTAGAATACAGTCCAGTATAATGAAGAACAGTATAGTATAGTGAAACATAGTATTGTACCGTATAATACAGTCCAGTATTACATAGAATGGTATAATATAGTATATATAGTGTAGTATAGTATAGCACAGTATAGTATTGTACAGTATAATACAGTCCAGTATAGTAATATACTGTATATTATAGTATAGCACAGTATAGTATTGTACAGTATAATACAGTCCAGTATAGTAATATACTGTATATTATAGTATAGCACAGTATAGTATTGTACAGTATAATACAGTCCAGTATAGTAATATACTGTATATTATAGTATAGCACAGTATAGTATTGTACAGTATAATACAGTCCAGTATAGTAATATATATCATACAGGGTGGGCCATTTATATGGATACATCTTAATAAAATGGGAATGGTTGGTGATATTAACTTCCTGTTTGTGGCACATTAGTATATGTGAGGGGGGGAACTTTTCAAGATGGGTGGTGACCATGGCGGCCATTTTGAAGTCGGCCATTTTGAATCCAACTTTTGTTTTTTCAATAGGAAGAGGGTCATGTGACACATCAAACTTATTCGGAATTTCACAAGAAAAACAATGGTGTGCTTGGTTTTAACATAACTTTATTCTTTCATGAGTTATTTACAAGTTTCTGACCACTTACAAAATGTGTTCAATGTGCTGCCCATTGTGTTGGATTGTCAATGCAACCCTCTTCCCCCACTCTTCACACACTGATAGCGACACCGCAGGAGAAATGCTAGCACAGGCTTCCTGTATCTGTAGTTTCAGGTGCTGCACATCTCGTATCTTCACAGCATAGACAATTCAGATGACCCCAAAGATAAAAGTCTAAGGGGGTCAGATCGGGAGACCTTGGAGACATTCAACTGGCCCACGACGACCAATCCACTTTCCAGGAAACTGCTCATCTAGGAATGCTCGGACCTGACACCCATAATGTGGTGGTGCACCATCTTGCTGGAAAAACTCAGGGAATGTGCCAGCTTCAGTGCATAAAGAGGGAAACACATCATCATGTAGCAATTTCGCATATCCAGTGGCCTTGAGGTTTCCATTGATGAAGAATGGCCCCACTATCTTTGTATGTTCACTATCTGTGAAGATACGAGATGTGCAGCACCTGAAACTACGGATACTGGAAGCCTGTGCTAGCATTTCTCCTGCAGTGTTGCTATCAGTGTGTGAAGAGTGGGAGAAGAGGGTTGCATTGACAATCCAACACAATGGGCAGCACATTGAACACATTTTATAAGTAGTCAGAAACTTGTAAATAACTCATGAAAGAATAAAGTTACGTTAAAACCAAGCACACCATTGTTTTTCTTGTGAAATTCCCAATAAGTTTCATGTGTCACATGACCCTCTTCCTATTGAAAAAACAAAAGTTGGATTCAAAATGGCCGACTTCAAAATGGCCGCCATGGTCACCACCCATCTTGAAAAGTTTCCCCCCTCACATATACTAATGTGCCACAAACAGGAAGTTAATATCACCAACCATTCCAATTTTATTAAGGTGTATCCATATAAATGGCCCACCCTGTAGTATCGCACAGTATGGTATTGTACAGTATAATACAGTCCGGTATTACATAGAATGGTATAATAGTAATATATAGTGTAGTATAGTATAGCACAGTATAGTATTGTACAGTATAATACAGTCCAGTATTACATAGAATGGTATAATAGTAATATATAGTGTAGTATAGTATAGCACAGTATAGTATTGTACAGTATAATACAGTCCAGTATTACATAGAATGGTATAATAGTAATATATAGTGTAGTATAGTATAGCACAGTATAGTATTGTACAGTATAATACAGTCCAGTATTACATAGAATGGTATAATATAGTAATATATAGTGTGGTATAGTATAGCACAGTATTGTATAGTATTGTACATTGTAAAAGAGTCTACTATGACATAGTACAGTAATGTATAGCACAGGGTAGCAGAGTATTGTGCAGTATATAGTAACAACAACCTCAAATAAAGGCCCTAGAGCAATGACGGGCCACATTACTACCCCTCAATAAAAGCGCCAACTCAACAGGAGCCTATGCACCTAAACAAAATAGCCGAGTCTAAAAAGCCCTTAAATAAATATAAATCTTTATTAATTATATGTATAAAACCTCATCCAAATAGAGACAGAAATACATCCATAAAGTGCGGTGTGCACCTGAGGGAGACTCCTATGAATACAATTATCACAGAGAGGGGGATGGAAAACAAGGAATGATAAACATCCCAAATCCATATAGAGAAAAGTCTGAAAAAATGAGAGCTAGCGCTTTACAGTGTATGGAAGAATCCGCAGAAAACACCCCTCATAAAGGATGTCACATAAATCAATCCCATTCTCATTGGTGGAAGAGTCACCTCAGGAGAACCGCACACCGCGACGCGCGTTTCGGAAACACCTTCACCTGGGGATGTTTATCATTCCTTGTTTTCCATCCCCCTCTCTGTGATAATTGTATTCATAGGAGTCTCCCTCAGGTGCACACCGCACTTTATAGATGTATTTCTGTCTCTATTTGGATGAGGTTTTATACATATAATTAATAAAGATTTATATTTATTTAAGGCCTTTTTAGACTCGGCTTTTGTGTTTCAGTGTATATTGTACAGTATCATACAGTCTAGTCTAACAGTGCAGTATATAATGGGTATATACAGTATAGTACAGTAGAGTGCAGTATATAATGGGTATATACAGTATAGTATAGTAGAGTGCAGTATATAATGGGTATATACAGTATAGTGATGTACAGTATAATACAGTCTAGTCTAACAGTGCGGTATACAATGGGTATATACAGTATAGTACAGTAGAGTGCAGTATATAATGGGTATATACAGTATAGTGATGTACAGTATAGTACAGTAGAGTGCAGTATATAATGGGTATATACAGTATAGTGATGTACAGTATAGTACAGTAGAGTGCAGTATATAATGGGTATATACAGTATAGTGATGTACAGTATAGTACAGTAAAGTGCAGTATATAATGGGTATATACAGTATAGTGATGTACAGTATAGTACAGTAAAGTGCAGTATATAATGGGTATATACAGTATAGTGATGTACAGTATAGTACAGTAGAGTGTAGTATATAATGGGTATATACAGTATAGTGATGTACAGTATAATACAGTCTAGTCTGACAGTGCAGCATATAATGGGTATATACAGTGTAGTACAGTAGAGTGCAGTATACAATGGGTATATACAGTATAGTGATGTACAGTATAGTACAGTAAAGTGCAGTATATAATGGGTATATACAGTATAGTGATGTACAGTATAGTACAGTAAAGTGCAGTATATAATGGGTATATACAGTATAGTGATGTACAGTATAGTACAGTAGAGTGCAGTATATAATGGGTATATACAGTATAGTGATGTACAGTATAATACAGTCTAGTCTAACAGTGCAGTATACAATGGGTATATACAGTATAGTACAGTAGAGTGCAGTATATAATGGGTATATACAGTATAGTGATGTACAGTATAGTACAGTAGAGTGCAGTATATAATGGGTATATACAGTATAGTGATGTACAGTATAGTACAGTAGAGTGTAGTATATAATGGGTATATACAGTATAGTACAGTAGAGTGCAGTATATAATGGGTATATACAGTATAGTTATGTACAGTATAATACAGTCTAGTCTGACAGTGCAGTATATAATGGGTATATACAGTATAGTGATGTACAGTATAGTACAGTAGAGTGCAGTATATAATGGGTATATACAGTATAGTGATGTACAGTATAGTACAGTACAGTGCAGTATATAATGGGTATATACAGTATAGTGATGTACAGTATAGTACAGTACAGTGCAGTATATAATGGGTATATACAGTATAGTGATGTACAGTATAATCTAGTCTAGTCTAACAGTGCAGTATATAATGGGTATATACAGTATAGTACAGTAGAGTGTAGTATATAATGGGTATATACAGTATAATGATGTACAGTATAGTACAGTAGCATGCAGGATATAATGGGTATATACAGTATAGTGATGTACAGTACAGTATATAATGGGTATATACAGTATAGTGATGTACAGTACAGTATATAATGGGTATATACAGTATAGTGATGTACAGTGCAGTATATAATGGATATATACAGTATAGTGATGTACAGTGCAGTATATAATGGATATATACAGTATAGTGATGTACAGTGCAGGATATAATGGGTATATACAGTATAGTGATGTACAGTATATAATGGGTATATACAGTATAGTGATGTACAGTACAGTATATAATGGGTATATACAGTATAGTGATGTACAGTGCAGTATATAATGGGTATATACAGTATAGTGATGTACAGTGCAGTATATAATGGATATATACAGTATAGTGATGTACAGTGCAGTATATAATGGGTATATACAGTATAGTGATGTACAGTATAGTACGGTAGAGTGTAGTACATTGTATAGGCATTGAATTCTTGCACTACAGTGCGGTATTGTTATAGTATATTATACAGATATCGGACGCTGGCGCTGATGTAATAGACCTTGACAACCCAGAAACAACTGAATGGATTCTGGAAAGACTACGTCCTCATGCACACAACTGTTTTTCGGGTCCGAATCCGAGCCACAGTTTTTGCGGCTCGGATGCGGACCCATTCACTTCAATGGGGCCGCAAAAGATGGGGAGCACTCCGCGTGCTGTCCGCATCCGTTGCTCCGTTCCGAGGCCCCGCAAAAAAAAAAAAAAATAGCATGTCTTATTCTTGTCTGTTTTGCGGAGAAGAATAGGCATGTCTACAATGGGCTTCCGTTCTTTGTGGATCCGCGGTTTGCGGACCGCAAAAAACAGAACGGTCGTGTGCATGAGGCCTAATAGCGCCAGGAGGGGCTGATGGTTATAAGGAGAGGGGAGCATTAACGACGCCATGTCCATCGTCACCGCAGCACGCCTCATGCACATGACAGTATTACGATTCCATAAACCATGAGCGCACACAGAGGTGAAGGGGCTTTATAGAAAAACCAAAATGGTTCCTCTGACTGGTGCCCAAACCCCCTGAGACTGGAGAACTTGGTGCCTCTTTGCCCCCCATTTCCTTTCCATAATCCTTGCGTTTCAGGAGGCGCAACTAGACCCTGGTGCCTGAGGGGGCCCAAAGGCTCGCGTGCCACCTTAGAAGACATCAGTACGGGTGGGGGCCCTGGTATGGATTTTGCATTGGGTTCAGAAGATTCAAGTTCTGCCATTCCTCCCCTCCTCATTGCTGACATTGTGGGGTCTGTGAAGAAGGGATTCCTGCGCAGGTTCTCTCTCCATGGACCCCTTAGGTGCAGTATTTTATGTCTCGTGCACCCATAAATCTGACATATCAGATGCTATAGATGCACATAACCTTCAATTACAATATCAATAATACAGTAAAGGTCAGCACAATAATCTCGTCTGTCATCCGACCGGCCACTTCCACTCTTACGTTATTTAATACATTAATCCCGGAGCTCAGTCTCCTTCTTCAGGAACGTCTGCCGGAGCCTTAATGTATCTTGATGGTTGAGTTCTATAGTTTTTCACTGAAGGGCGGACACTATCCCTGCGCTTCCTCAAGCTATTTCAGCACTTGTGCTCAACACCGACCATAATCCACTTGGCCATCTACATACATGGCAGTACATGAAAGAGAAAGTCGCCTGGGGGCTCGGCAGGCGGAGATACTGCAGCCAGTTCTTCCAGGCTGAAGACGAAATGACTTCCAATTAAAGGGTCCTGCGATCTCTCCGGTTTTTATATATTTTTTTATTAACCGGCAAAGTCTGCACCTGTCAATGGCTGCTGCAGAACCTCTTGGCCACCCTATGGATTTCACATTTATTTTAGAATATAATCAGAAAGGACTCTGCAACAAGGCATGGAGTCTTGAGTTTATATGAGAACGTGACATGACTATGATTGTAAATGATTGCAAGGTAAAGTGCATTTCTTAGAGCAGGCATCCTCAAACTGCGGCCCTCCAGCTGTTGCAAAACTACAACTCCCAGCATGCCCAAACAGCCTGCAGCTATCAGCCTACAGCAGGGCATTGTGGGAGTTGTCGTTTTACAACAGCTGGAGGGCCGCAGTTTGAGGATGCCTGCCTTAGAGGGATTGTCCATTTTATGAACTTGTAAAGCATTTGCCCATAGCTTTAAGGCTCTGAATTGTTCTCTTTTTATATTGCTGTTTCTAAATTGCCTCTTGCACACGACTGCGTGTCTCCAGTGGCGGCGGGTCCGCAATACACGGGAGACCGGCCGCGTGCATTCCGCATCACGGATGTGGACCCATTCACTTGAATGAGTCCGCAAATCCGGAGATGCGGTGCAGAACGGAACAGAAGCACTACGGAGGGCTTTTGTGGGGTTCCGTTCCGCCAAAAAGATAGAACTTGTCCTATCTTTTTGCGGAACGGACAGATCGCGGACCCCTTTCAAGTAAATGGGGTCGCGATTCGCATGCGGCTGGCCCACAGTCGGTGCCTGTGCAAATTGCGGTCCGCAGCACGGGCACGGGAAGCACACGTTCGTGTGCAAGAGGCCTAACTGGGTGACAACCAATAAGCCACCACTGCAGCTTGAACAGGATCGACCTTGGAAAAGCAAAATGTCGGCAGTCAACCTGAATTGACAAAAAATAAATATTATAACCCGAGGATTCAATGAGTTTCATGATATTAAAGGACTCATTTTGCAAGGTTCTTATATAGGGGTGTTCCAGGATATAGATATTGACGGCTATCTTCAGGATAGATCAGCATTTTCAGATCGGTGGGGTCCGACATCGGGCACCTCCACTGAGTAGCTGTTTTGCGCTGGAAACTATACGCTGGATAGTCAAAAGCAGGCGGCGCCTGCGCCATTCACTGTGTGGTGGCCATGCTGGGGTACTGCAGCTCGCTCCCATTCAAGTGAGCTGTGGTATAATGGTACCACAGACTACACAGTGTACATACAGAGCCTTGCATCCACTGTAGATTGTGGCACCAGTGGCTGCCCGAAACAGCTAGTCAGTGTGGGTGTGGGGTGTCCGTCCCCCACCGATCTGATATTAATGACCTACCTTGAGGATAGGTCATCAATATCTAAGTCCCGGGAAACCCCTTTAAGATCTTTTTTATCCAGTCCTCGACAGAGGGTGCCCAATGTATCTTACCCCTTCTGATAACCCATGACCATATGTTCCAAACCCAGTGGTCAGGAGATATGGTCATGCTGTTACAGTCAGAGCTGGATAGGTTAAGGGAAATATAGAAAATTGGACTTGAGCCTTATGAATTGGACCAGGAACAGCTATAGAAGGTAGAGAGGTAGCGGTCACCTCTGGGACCGGTGCATTGAGTGGTCACTAAGACTCCAGCATGATAAATGGCACATGGTAGTTGGGGTACAGATTTTGCATTGGGGCCTGGGAGCTTCATGTTACACCTCTGATTTTGGTTTCTGTTATAGAATGATGGAACCTAATTAGGCAGCTACTGCAGGGAACCTTACAGCATGGATCCTGGCAGCAGCCATGAGTGTAGGATACTGCCCCAAATGGCCAAACTATGGAATTACAACTCCAGCCCTGTCCATTGCCAAAATATTGTATCCGGGCTGTGGAGGCACACCACACCCCAGCCTGAAATATCTGAAAACAGGAAGCAATTGATTGACTCCAACCTCACAGTACATGGAAAGATGATAGACTGCAGGCGTGGTGTCTCTTTAATAATATCATTTGCTGCCCTAAAACATATCTTATTTTCTGTGCACGGTCATTGCTAATTATATGAGCAAAGCCAGGAGCTGAAGGGTCTCACGGATGTGACATGGCGGCGGCTCAGCGATCCGCATTGGCTTTCTGCAATTTTCAGTTCTGTCTTGGGAAACTGTGGCCGTCCACAGAAGTGGTACCTTGGGAATTCTCAAAATTCTCTATATGAACGGCTGCCAGGATGGAGGTCACTGGGATCATCCAGGAGAGTCGCAGTGTACTGAGCAGAACAGCCTGGATTCATTGACTGCTTGGGATAGGGGGACAATCCGTCACTTGTCACAAGGGCAAATCAAGAAGCGTCGCAGCCGACCGTTAACCTGATCGGCCGTGACATTTGCTTGCATCGGTCAATTAGTGCAAATTAAGAGACATTCAATTTGCATCTTGTTTGCAGGACGGGAAATTAATAATCCAGTTATTGTGGCAAAAAAAAAAATATAGTAAAATCAATCCTTAAGGGGATTTTCCTGCTCGTTATGATATTAATAGAAAAGGGAAAGGGATCTATAGGGAGAACGGCCGCTGTCGGGCACCAGGGGCGGACTGGGAACTTAAAGTGGCCCTGGAAAAAAATAAGAAAATTGGCCCATTTTGTAGTCGGGTCCAGGCAGGGCATGCAATACTATATTGTGGCACATTATACCACCCCAACAGAGCCAAATACCACAGTCCATCACAAGATACTGTCAGCAGCACAAAAAACATCCCCAAAAGCTTTCACTGGCCGGCCGTGAGGAGGGCTCAGGCGGCCCCCGGGGCATCGGCCCACCGGGAAATTTCCCTGTAAGGTCTATGGCCAGTCTGCCCCTTCTGGGCACTGTACCAGTGTATGGGGCCAAGTGCTGGATCTACCCTTCAAGTGCTGGATCTACCCATTGATTGCATTGTTGTTGGACTTTCTTATCTGGCATGATGGTCCTTTTGGACTTCTACTGGCATCCCTATAGCTTCTCCTAAGCCAAAGGTTCCTTCTATCAAAGTTGTTTAGCGTGGTCAACGTGTCTTATATTACAGTGGAATACATAAGGGGTGACCTAACCTCAGGATTATCTTCTTGCAATGGGACACCCTCAATATTTGTCAATACCTCCCAGTGCCATCTGCAACTGGAAGACGTCCGGTACCTAGACCGGCAGAAGATAAGGCTACTGTCTCTACATCATGGGGGTCCAAACTGCAGGACCCTTCTGAAATGGCTTAGGAAATAACAAAAAAACTTCTCTAAAGGTACTACCCCTTTTAACATTCTGGACCACTATTAAGGTCCCGGTGTCGTGACACCCTCTATGGTCAGCAGAAGGGAACCAACAATGGGTGACCAATGGCTTGGGGTAGAGTTATCTAATGAGACCCCCCCCCTCCCCCTTCCCTCATATTAGCTCACCCCTTTAAAATGTTCTTCTAGATTTTGGTAGCTGAGGAGTTAACTCTGAGAGCCCATTCCGTCCATCCATCTTCTCCTGCAGAATATTTACTTGGGTGGAAGCAGACTATTTGCTTCCCAGAATTAATTTGCTGCCTCTCATCCGCGTCTTGAGAGGTAATCCTCGCTTGGTGTCTCCCTGTCATTTTTCCTGCAACAGATTGTCATGTCAGAAACCGGAGGGGGGTGGGGGGATTAGGGGCCGTCTCGCAGTAAACTCCTCAGCGAGGTACATTACAGCGCACGACTCAAGAAGATATTAAGAAGCAAATAAATGTCGGGTAAACAAGAGACGCCAAGGCGCTTAATAATGCGGCCCGCCAAGACGCCAGGGGTGGGGCGCCAATCTTCTCCCCATTGACAGTGATGGCGAAAGCTCCCTCTAAACAAAGATAATGACCCCAGTGACTGCGAGCCGAGAGCGCCTAAGCCTCCATCTTGGCATTAGCCACGAGATACATAAATACTGGGGATTTGCGGAACGTGATCTGTATTATTTGGACAGGAGAATTACCCGTAAGTTGTGACCTTCAAACTTATTGAACACTCCTAAGCTAACTAAAGGGAAAGGAACATAATCCCCGACATTGTAATTCCTAATATTTATGGGACTAAATCCACGCTCAGAGCTTACCCCCCCCCCCCCCCACTTCTATTTGGATTCTTAGTTTTAATCTTTTTCGGATGAGCCTATTGAGAACAGTGATGTTTAATGCAGGAGCGGCCACAAGACTGGGGGCCGTACACCGGGGGGCGCTATAGGGTGGATTTTTCTTATAAGACTTTTCTATAGCCGAAAAATTGCGGTCAATGCTCCTGTCTCTGCAAAAGGTGCTTAAAGGGGGTTCCAGGTATTTTCACTGCAAATATTTTAAGGCTGTAGTACCAGACAAGGGCCACATGTAGGAACGACAGTCAAGGGGCCACAGTGATCCAGTAAACACTCTGCCGATGGTTGGGGTCCCATTGATCGCACATACAGGACCCTTCCTTAGTAGTAGAATAACCTTCTTTGTTGAGACAGCAATGGGTTAAAGATCCGTTTCATAGAGGGCAGATACAAATGCCAGGTCCCTTTGCGCTATTGTGTAACACTTTGTATGAGGGATTCTATAGCATTGTGCATACTAATCCTCCTGGTTCATGAACAGATTTACTAATCCTATAGATAGTGTAATCTTAGACCGGGCTTTTCCGGAATAGAATGACGGGAAAATCGGTAATTGTCTAGCCGTTTCTCTGTATAGTTGCCGGATCGCGGCCAGATCACCGCCGGACGCCATCATAGTTAATGGGGCCGGACAGAATTCGGGCACCAAGCCTCACACTGGATGATAAATCTGGTGCAGGGATCTGACTCTATACCAGGCATCCTCAAACTGCGGCCCTCCAGCTGTTGTAAAACTACAACTCCCACAATGCCCTGCTGTAGGCTGATACCTGTAGGCTGTTCTGGCATGCTGGGAGTTGTAGTTTTGCAACAGCTGGAGGGCCGCAGTGTGAGGATGCCTGCTCTATACCAATGTTCCAATTTAATTTTAAACAAATTTGTGCTGCAATTTTGGGCCACTTCCTTCCTGGTAAGCCACACCCATTTCCCCAGTAAACCACACCCCCTTGGCAAGCAAGGCACAGTGGATTTTCCTAATGCTCAACGCGCCAAATTGCACAAAAGAATCAGGCGAAAAACTCAATCCTTTTCTCCCCAACATCCCCTGTCGGCAGGGGCGTCGCTATAGGGGAAGCAGGGGAAGTGGCTGCTTTGGGGCCCACCCAGGAGGAGCAGTAAAAGATTTTATTGTCAGGGCCCCCTCAACAGTATTATACATTGACACTTTAGAAAACGGACTGAGCGCGATCTTGACTAGCCTTAGGAGCGAGGGTTGCACAGGAGTCGGGAGTTCAAAAATTTGCTGTGGGGCCCAGTTATTTCTAGTTACGCCACTGTCTGTCGGAGAGAGCCAGGTGCCCCAGATAGATTAGACTGTCGGCCGGTCACACACTAGGGTATCTGGGGGCAGGCACAGGTTCACAGATGGTGGCAACCTAAACTGAACCCCTCCTTGCCATGAGCCTTACAGCCGTCATAGCAGCTGAATGGGATCTGCCGAGGGGCCTGATGTATCACAGAAGTGCAAGCATTGCGCCCCCCACCAGTAACCCCGGAGGATTTCATGATCATGCAGGAAACTGCTGAATAATTGACGAAAACCTCTCAATAATGAATAAAAGTCATTACCGCACCTGATTAATATACAGTGTTGTGGCCGACGTTCCTAATGAATTTATGAAACCAGCTGATAATTGGGGTCAGAACCGTCAGGACTGATTTCTGGACTTTCACCGCTCAGTCACATCAGAAGGAACGAGGAGAACAAGTCCATCTGAGTGTTGAAAGGTCTTGTGTGTGTAATATCTATTAGAATATTGCTCGCCTAAAGGAGTTCATACCATAGAGGCAGACCCTGAAGGTGCTGTGGGGCCCTGGTAGACAGGGGGGCCCCACTCCTTGTAGGCCCTACCTTTTTGCTTTTGGGAGCCTATGCTGTACTCCTTTCTCCAGAGGAATTAGATTGTTAGCCAGCAAGTGGGTTAGAAATGGCCCTGGGTGGCATGACAACGTAGAGGCGGGTGGAAAATCACGCACCTATATTGAGAACGGAGCCCTGAAAGTGTTGGAGGGCGCACTGCGCATGCGCAGCCGCCCTCCTTTCATTTTCTGTGGGGCCGCCAAAAATAGCTGAGCACTGGCTCGGCTGTTTCCGTCGGGCCGATAGAAGTGAATGGGAGCGGTGGCCGGTCACGCGCGGTGCGCTCCCATTCACATCTATGGTGGTGGCCGGAACAGAGTCCTCCAGCCACCACCTTGCGGGGCTCCCTTCCCAGCGGTGGGACCTGCACCTATAAGACAATCCTAGCGATATATACCCCCATTGTCTGTGATGAGACAACCCCTTTAAGAAGAAGAAGTATTTCAGACTACCTGAGCAAGATTACTATATGGGGGTCGCTTGCACCAGATCTGAGCACCCTGTCCACTATAGGGAGATGCCAACACCTATGGCCAGCTATGAGATGACGTTGAGTGATGCTCCTCTTCCTCCGCTCTGGTTTTCATATGTTCTCAGCAACAGGACATCCATCAGCCTCTCCCTTCGATGCATCCAACATAACTCAAAAATCAATGGCCAGTCTGCTGATCTCCCCGTTCTGGCAGCTGTTTGGCATACATCATCATTAGAGATGCCCGGGCATTCCCTGCTCCTGACAACTTGTGCAGAGATTGATTCTCTAGGGGACGGATATTGGTACATGTGCAGGAGAAGGGGGGACACTTTAGATCCCCTGCTCCCCGATTCCTCAATCAGCCGCCTCCTAATCCCAGCGCTGGCATTTATTAATCAGGCCGCTGTTTTCCTGCACATCAGGGGTCTCAGCTAATTACTGGAAAGTAATTAGAGCATAGCAGGCAGGAGGATTCTCTCCCAGGCAATATAATGAGCTTTAATGCTGCAGTAAATACCCCGTAACGTACACGATATAGAATGTCGCTGCCGTCCCCCGAGACTCTGACCTTGGTCTGTCAGGTCATTCATATGAAGAATTACAATCACTGCCATCACAATGGCTGCAGGTGAGAACACTGACTTCTATATATCAATGGACGTCACATAGTTCTCTACTCTATTATAGATGTAAAAAAATGAGACAAAGATAAATCATTTTAGAACTTTTCCCACCTTTAATGTGACCTATAAACTGTACAACTCAATGGAAAAACAAACTGAAATCTTTTAGTTAGAGGGAAGAAAAAATATAAAAATAAAATAATGTGGTTGTATAAGTGTGCACACCCTTAAACTAATACTTTGTTGAAGCCCCTTTTGATTTTATTACAGCACTCAGTCTTTTTGGGGATGAGTCTATCAGCATGGCACATTGTGACTTGGCAAGATTTGCCCACTCTTCTTTGCAAAAACATTCTAAATCTGTCAGATTGCGAGGGCATCTCCTGGGCAGAGCCCTCTTCAGATCACCCCACAGATTGTCAATCGGAATGTAGCCTGGCTTGGATGTTTTTTTTGGTAAGAAAAGTCTTTCGTCTTGCCACTCTACTCCATAGCCCAGACATATGAAGAATACGGGAGATTGTTGTCACATGGACCACACAGCCAGTACCTGCCAGATATTCCTGCAGCTCCTTCAATGTTGCTGTCGGCCTCTTGGTCGCCTCCCAGACCAGTTTTCTTCTCGTCTTTTCATCAATTTTGGAGGGACGTCCAGTTCTTGGTGATGTCACTGTTGTGCCATATTTTCTCCACTTGATGATGACTGTCTTCACTGTGCTCCATGGTATATCTAATGCCTTGGAAATTCTTTTGTCCCCTTCTCCTGACTGATACCTTCTAACAATGAGATCCCTCTGATGCTTTGGACGCTCTCTGTGGACCATGGCTTCTGCTGTGGGACGCGACTAAGAACATTTCAGAAAAGACCAACTAGAGCAGCTGAACTTTATTTGGGGTTAATCAGAGGCACTTTACATGATGGCCGGTGTATGCTGACTCCTATTTAACCCTTGGGTTGGACAGGAGTTGATGGACCCCTCTTTGAATAGAAGATATTCTTTGCGGGGATAATTTCAGTGTCATGCACTGAGTTTCCAGCATATAACCCAGGAATTGTATTTGTTGTGACGGCACCAAGGAAGACTTTTCCATGTTTATTAGAAAACCGTGAGATTGGAGTAACTGGATTGCAGTCTGTAGTTGTAGCTTCAGTTGTTGGGCCGAGGCTGCCATCAACAACCAATCGTCGAGATAGGGAATACAGGTGATGCCCCTCAGTCTTAGACCAGCTGCAAGGACTGCTGAAACTTCCGT
This sequence comes from Bufo bufo, assembly GCF_905171765.1. Classification (NCBI taxonomy): domain Eukaryota; kingdom Metazoa; phylum Chordata; class Amphibia; order Anura; family Bufonidae; genus Bufo; species Bufo bufo. The sequence continues at coordinate 19,482,494 of NC_053399.1, read as the reverse complement.
AAAAACTCTCGGGGCTGACGATATTCCAAACGGAAGGCAGGTAAATTGGAGCTGTACAATTCCTTTCATCATCTGGACCTTTAGTCTCAGAAATCTCCTGTGACGGGGCGAATCGGAATATGTAGGTATGCATCCACTAGATCTATTGATGCCATGTGATCTCCCTTCTTCAGGGCCATAACGACAGACTTTATTGATTCCATTTTAAACATTTTCTTTACAAAAAATTGGTTCAGAAAGGTTAAATCGATTATCAGTGTCCATTTGTCTCCTGGTTTGGGTACAGGAAATATTCTGGAATATACGCCTTTGAATTCTTCTCCTGTGGGCACCGGCTCTAGGGCACCTTTGCGTATAAAATCTTAAATGAGAAGACCAACGACTTGATCTTTTGCATGATTTAGAAGAAAACGATCTGGAGGAAAGTGTGCGAATTCTAGGACATAGCCATTTTTTACCGTGGAGGTAACCCAAGCATCTGTGGATGTGAGATTCCAGGCTGAAGAGAATAGTTTTAGTCTGGCGACAACTTTCAACTTTTGCTCCGAGGACTTTTGATTAGATCTTCTTTTTTTTAGCTCAGATTTTGTTTGACTGCCACAAAATCTCCTTTGCCTAGAAAATTGTTGTCTATTTCTAAATCTAGGAGATCTTCTCCTCTGTGGATGAAAGGACCTTAAAAATTGCTTCTTCTTTGATTCTAGAAAAACGTCTCCTTTTCCCTCATTCAGAGCCTCAAGAATCTTTTCTAGCTGAGGGCCAAACAGTGAGGTGGGTTGAAACGGAAGATTACAGAAGTGGTTTTTAGATAAAACATCTCCAGGCCATTGTTTAATCCAGAGCGCTCTCCTTGCAGCATTAGAGAGCGCCAAGGAGTTTGCTGAAAATGTCATCATATCAAGAGGGGCATCACACAAAAAATCAGAAGCAGCTTTCATCAGAGGAAGGCTTTTTAAAATTTCATCTCTGGCAACTCCTTCTTCTAGATCATGAGAATGCTGAGATAACCAGATTCTTAAAGACCTGGCTATAGGTACAGAAAACATGGCGGCGACACAAACGGCTGAGGAAGAGGCATAGTTTTTTTTCAACAAAGTTTCAATTTTCCTATCCATGGGAACTTGAATAAGGGATGCTTCATCCGAAGGGAATATCGCTTTTTTAGATAAGCGAGCAACCGCTAAATCAACTTTGGGCACTGAGGTGTCACCGCCAGTTCTGTGAGAAGGTCTGACAGACGTCCTTCTCTACCTCTTGCATGATGTTCTTTGTTTTGGTTTCACTTTCTCATCTCATTTCCTTCTCCCAGGTGTCACCTATTTAGACTAATCCTCTTTCCTTTATATTCCCTCCCATACTGCCTCACTTTGCGGTTTATACTACTTCCTGGATTGAAGTGTTCACTGCTGGAGGCTCCTGCTGCTGCTTGTTCAGATAAGTCCTTTCATGTATTGTGTTTCCTTGCTGGCTTGATTCTAGGTGACCCTGACTCCCTCCGTATGAAGTGCAGGGAGCCGGTGGTCGTGTCCCCTCACTATTATAGGGTTTTCAGATGTCACACAGTATTAGGTACGTGGGCATACAATCGTCTACCTCTGAGACCCTTGTATGTGCTTAGCAGTCAGGGTGAGCTCTTAGGGTTTTGTAGGGGTCACCTTTATGCTCCTTAGTTTGGGATCAAGCCAGTCGGACGTTTATTCATAACTTCCAGCTATCTGCAACATCATCCGTGACATGAGGCCCACTCAGCCGAAAAATTGTCATCCAACTTATATAGAGATTTCAACCTGGACCCTGGACCAGATTTTTTATCAGGCCTATCCCAGTCCTGTTTAGGCTACTTTCGCACCAGCGTTATTCTTTTCCAGTATTGAAATCCGGTAAAGGGTCTCAATACCAGAAAAAAACTCTTCAGTTTCTGAATGGAAAGCAATCCGTTCAGTATGCATCAGGACGTCTTCCATTCCGTCCCTTGTATGGTATTTGACCGGACAAAATACTGCAGCATGCTGCGGTATTTTTTCTGGCCAAAATCCCAGAACAATACCGCACTTCACGGATCCGGCATTCATTTCCATATAGATGTATTAATGCCGGATCTGGTACCAAGTGTTCCGGAAATTGCAGCGTCGCCGTATCCGATTTTCTGGTCTGCGCATGCGCTGGGATATAGGAGGAGCTGGTTTCGCTTTTAATCTTTGAAAAAATTTTAATAGCGGATCCGTCATTCCGGATAATACAGATCCGGTATTTCACCGGATCCGTCAAAAAAGGAGTTTGCATACTGTTTGCCGGATTCGTTGGTGTGAAAGTAGCCTTTAGGCTAGGTCTACACAACGACATTTGTCGCGCAACATTTTGTCTCACTAATGTCGCGCAGCAATTTTTATAATGATAGTCTATGGTGTCGCACTGCGACATAAGACATGCTGCCACTGTGAAAGTCGCAAAAAAAACATTTGAGATGGATTTTTCTGCGACTGTCGCAGTCGCAGCATGTCGCATGTCGCAGTGTCACACCATAGACTATCATTATAAAAATTGTCGCGCGACATTGGTGCGACAAAATGTTGCGCGACACATGTTGCAGTGTGGTTGTGCCCGATGTGTCGCGCGACAAATGTCATCGTGTAGACCTAGCCTAATCCATTCATTTAGGACAGGATGCCCAGGAAGAAAAATTCCCTTTAGTTTTTGGAAAATAAAACAGCTTGTCCGATTTAGATTTTCCAGAGATATCTTTATCAGTCTCTAATGTACGTATTATTGCTTTAAGCGAATCAGGCAATTTATCTTTATGAAAAATAAAACACTTGGATCACACTCCTATGAGGAGTCAGAAGACACTTGACCCTCAGAAGAGGAGGAGATCAGCTGTGGTGGAGGAGTCTTGTCTGCAAGCCTTGGCCTTTTGTTTGCTGATTTGATTTCCTCAAACACAGAAGTGAGCTGTTCTTTAACTCCTTCAGGACCCTGCCATTTTTCACCTTAAGGACCAGGCCGTTTTTAGCAAATCTGACATGTGTCACTCTATGTGGTAATAACTTTAAAACGCTTTTACTTATCCAGGCCATTCTGAGATTGTTTTCTCATCACATATTGTACTTCATGACAGTGGTAAAATGGAGTAAAAAAATTTCCAAATTTACAAAAAAATTAGCAAAATTAGCTAATTTAAATTTCTCTACTTTTATAATAGATAGTAATAACTCCAAAAATAGTTACTACTTTACATTCTCCATAGGTCTACTTCAGGTTTGGATCATTATGTGAATGTCATTTTATTTTGTGGGGACGTTACAAGGCTTAGAAGTTTAGAAGCAAATCATGAAATTTTTGAGAAAATTTCCAAAACCCACTTTTTAAGGACTAGTTTAGGTCTGAAGTTACTTTGTGAGGCTTACATAATAGAAACCACCTAAAAATGACCCCATTTTAGACATATCAAGTTATGAGAAACTGATTTTACAAACTTTGTTAACCCTTTAGGTGTTAATGGAAAATGGAGATGAAATTTCATTTTTTTACTTTTTTGGCAGATTGTCCATTTTAATCAATTTGTTTCCACTAACAAAGCAAGGGTTAACAAACAAAACTCAATATTTATGGCCCTGATTCTGTAGTTTACAGAAACACCCCATATGTGGTCGTAAACTGCTGTACAGGCACACGGCAGGGCGCAGAAGGAAAGGAACGCCATACGGTTTTTGGAAAGCAGATTCAACTGGGATTATTTTAAGCTACCATGTCACATTTGAAGACACCCCTAGAGTAGAAACTACGGGATAAGGTGGCAGTTTTGTTGGTACTATTTGATATGATTTTTGGTTGCTCTATATTACACTTTTTGTGAGGCAAGATAACAAAAAATAGCTGTTTTGGCACCGTTTTTATTTTTTGTTATTTACAATCTTCATCTAACTGACCGTGGTCGTGCAGAGGTTAATGCGCTGGCATCAGTGATTTCACCGATGCCGGCACATACAGCAGGGGTCCGGATATCAGTGACTGCTGGACCCCTGCCGCGGATCCGGTTACGCTGTACATGTACAGCCCTGGGTGTTAAGGGGTTAAAGCATAATAAAAAGTTCATATTTCCAGACTGAATAGACGTAGTAAGAGACAAGCAATCAGTGCAGACATTGGTAGATAAGTCATCAGGCAGGGGTTGCCGACATTTTTGACATAAACGGTGTCTAGATTTTCTTTTCCTCTTATTGGATTCCTCTTGAGAGGCAGATATCTGTTAGTTAAACACAAACATGAGAGATGTCAGAGCTGAAGACCTTAAGTGTTATATATATATATTGTATTTTTTGCCCTATAAGATGCACCGGCTCATAAGACGCACCTAGGTTTTAGAAGGGGACAATAAGAAAAAATATTTTTCATTAGAACTCAGGTCAGACCACTAATCAGACCCCCAATCAGACCTCAGATAAAAGCCTCATGCCTCTCATCAGTCCCCAGCAGTCTCATATCAGCCCCCAGCAGTCCCCATTGCCTTATATCAGCCCGCAGTGCCTCTCATATTAGCCCCCAGAAGCCCCCATTGCCCCACATCAGCCCCCCCCCCCCCGCAGCCCCATATTGCCTCAGCATCTCCATATTGCCCCCAGATCAGCCTCCAGCATCTCCATATTGCCACAGCGCCTCATGTTTTATAAAATAAAAAAAACACTTACCTTTCCTGCTTTGGACGCCGCCACTCCTCACTGCCCGCGCTCGATCTTCCTCCTCCTCAGTCTGCTGTGCTGTGAACTGGCGCGCACAGCGTGAGGTCACAGCGCACCCTCACACTGTGCGCAGACTTTACAGCTGACAGCTGGGGACCAGGAACCGGTGAGTACAGAGCCCTCACCGCTTCCTGGTCCTCTGGTACTAATGAAGTGCCTCCATCATGGAAGCCCCCCCCCCCCCCATGAAAAAATGCATCTTATGGGGCAAAAATATATATACAAGAATATAACTACTATAATACTGCCTCCAATGTACAAGAATATAAGTACTATAATACTGCTCCTATGTACAAGAATATAACTACTATAATACTGCTCCTATGTACAAGAATATAACTACTATAATACTGCTCCCATTATATTAGTTATATTCTTGTACATAGGGGCAGTATTATTGGAGTTATATTCTTGTACATAAGAGCAGTATTATAGTAGTTATATTCTTGTACATAGGAGGCAGTATTACAGTAGTTATATTCTTGTACATAGGGGCAGTATTATAGTAGTTATATTCTTGTACATAGGAGCAGTATTATAGTAGTTATATTCTTGTACATAGGAGCAGTATTATAGTAGCTATATTCTTGTACATAGGAGCAGTATTATAGCAGTTATATTCTTGTACATAGGAGCAGTATTATAGTAGTTATATTCTTGTACATAGGAGCAGTATTATAGTAGTTATATTCTTAAACATAGGAGCAGTATTATAGTAGTTATATTCTTATACATAGGAGGCAGTATTATAGTAGTTATATTCTTGTACATAGGAGCAGTATTATAGTAGTTATATTCTTATACATAGGTGGCAGTATTACAGTAGTTATATTCTTGTACATATGAGCAGTGTTATAGTAGTTATATTCTTGTACATAGGAGCAGTATTATAGCAGTTATATTCTTGTACATAGGAAGCAGTATTATAGTAGTTATATTCTTGTACATAGGAGGCAGTATTATAGTAGTTATATTCTTGTACATAGGAGGCAGTATTATAGTAGTTATATTCTTGTACATAGGAGGCAGTATTATAGTAGTTATATTCTTGTACATAGGAAGCAGTATTATAGTAGTTATATTCTTGTACATAGGAGGCAGTATTATAGTAGTTATATTCTTGTACATAGGGGCAGTATTATAGTAGTTATATTCTTGTACATAGGAAGCAGTATTATAGTAGTTATATTCTTGTACATAGGGGGCAATATTATAGTAGTTATATTCTTGTACATAGGAGGCAGTATTATAGTAGTTATATTCTTGTACATAGGAGCAGTATTATAGTAGTTATATTCTTGTATATAGGAGCAGTATTATAGAAGTTATATTCTTGTACATAGGAGCAGCATTATAGTAGTTATAATGTACATAGGAGCAGTAATATAGTAGTTATATTCTTGTACATAAGAGTAGTATTATAGTAGTTATATTCTTGTACATAGGAGCAGTATTATAGTAGTTATATTGTACATAGGAGGTAGTATTATAGTAGTTATATTCTTGTACATAGAGGCAGTATTATAGTAGCTATATTCTTGTACATAGGAGGCAGTATTATAGTAGTTATATTCTTGTACATAGAGGCAGTATTATAGTAGCTATATTCTTGTGCATAGGAGGCAGTATTATAGTAGTTATATTCTTGTACATAGGAGCAGTATTATAGTAGTTATATTCTTGTACACAGGAGCAGTATTATAGTAGTTATATTCTTGTACATAGGAGCAGTATTATAGTAGTTATATTCTTGTTCATAGGAGCAGTATTATAGTAGTTATATTCTTTATCAAATTTCTTTTTATTTGAGAAAAATACACAGTCATGTAGAGAGTCATACATTTTGTGTCCAGACGCAGCTGGACAAGTGCATATATAGCAAACACAATATATTCAAGATAGTTGCATACACGACTTCAATTAAAAAAGTGACAATTGTACACAAATATCTAACGAGGGGGGGCTATAACAAGACAAAGGAAGGTGGGATAGGGGAGGGGGAGAGTTGGATGTCAATCAAAATCTTAAATCAAGACATATCTAAGCCTAGAATTTGCGATATAGCTTCCAAGGAGACCATAGTTTTACAAAAACTGCTCTAGAGTGATTTTCCCAGTGGGCTAATTCTTCAAACCGATATAGTTGGTCAATTTTTTCCGTCCACATCAAGAACGAAGGAGCTGATTCATTTTTCCACAATAGAGGGACCAGCAGTCTAGCTGCTGTAATAAGCATGGTTTGTAGATTGTACTTTGAGGGGGTTAGCGTGCCATTTGGACACCAAAGCAGCAGGAGTTTTGCGTCTAAGGTAATCTGGCTATTACAAATCTTGTTGATAGCTGTTTGTACTTCAACCCAAAACGGTTTTATTTTCTCGCAGCTCCACCAAATATGAGATAAAGAACCAATGTCTCCTCCACACCTCCAGCAACTGTTTGGGATAGCGGGATTGAGCTTGTGAAGGAACTCCGGTGTCTTATACCATCTTGTAAGTAATTTATAAGAGTTTGCCTGTATTCTAATACAACGGTTGAAACCATGTGAGTGTGTGAGGATGAACGCTTTTTCAGGTTCTGACAGGGACAGGGACAGCTCCTTCTCCCAGGCTGCAAGGAACCACAGATCTGGAGGTGCGGAGGAGAGTAGCTCCCTGTAGAATGTGGAGAGAGGTTTCTTGGGGCGAAGGGCTTTAGAGATTTTCCCCTCCAACCAAGAGGGATCTCCCGTAGGCCTGGGAAAAGATTTCAGAAGCGCCAGATCTTTCTTAAAAGCCATAAGCGCTAGGAAAGAGGCTTCCTGAACCCTAGGGATTTCATATATTTTACTCCAATTTAAGTCACCTGAAACAGTTATGATGTCTTTCAGTTTAAAGTTAGATAGTAAAGCCCAAATTCCTGTTGCATCAGAGGTGGTAGAGTGAACATGTGCCTGCAGCAGCCCCAAGGGGAGACTCAAGCTTGGGAACCTAAGGGTCGAGGACCCATATAATTTGGTCCATTCCAGTAACAGACCCTTCCATAAGGGCGAGATAAATTTATTATTAGCAGTACATTTGCGCACGCCCCATAGAACTAACTTGTCCCTATATGAAAGCAAATTACACTCCAGTCGGGAGACAAGGCCGAGAGGGCGCCAAGAGATGAGGCTCAGAGCTCTGTTCAGCATCGATGCTTTGTAATAAAGGTAGATGTCGGGTAGACCGAAGCCTCCCAACCTCCTCTCCCGAGTGAGAGTGGCATAAGCCAACCTAGGGGACTTGCCAGACCAAACAAAGGTTGAGATGACCCTGCGGACCTCCACAAAGAAGGAATGGGGTAGCCAGATAGGAAGTGTTTGGATGAGATAGAGCAGTCTGGGGACAATAAAAGCTTTAATGAAGTTTTTCCGTCCAACCCAAGAGATAAACGGGAGTTTTAGAGATTGTAAGTGTGTTCTAATGGATTTCAGCAAAGGGACATAATTTAACTCGAAAAGATCTTCTGGTTTTGCTGAGATATGGGTACCCAGAAAAGGTATTGACTTAGTGGCCCATGAAAAAGCAGCGGAACCTTTAAGCGTGTCTACAGTAGCAGGTGGGCAAGAAATATTCAGGGCCTGTGACTTAGTATAGTTGATCTTAAAATTTGAGACCGCTCCATATTCTTCAAAAAGGGCTTGAAGTCTGGGGAAAGAGGTTAGAGGGTTGGACGTTATGACCAAAAGGTCATCTGCAAAAGCGGCCGTTAGATGGGTATGCGACCCCACGGTGATCCCCTTAATATCTGGGTCTTGCCTGATCCTGGCCAGCAGGGTCTCCATGACAATAACAAAGAGGGCAGGTGAGAGTGGGCACCCCTGCCTAGTCCCATTAGTAATGGGAAAAGCTGGAGAGAGTGTTCCATTAATCCGTATTCTGGCAGAGGGGAGCGAATAAAGTGAGAAAATGGATTGGATAAACTGGTCCGGAAGGCCGAACTTCGACAGTGCCCGAGACATGAATTGCCAGCTGATCCTGTCAAAGGCCTTTTCTGCATCTGTACTAAGAAGAGCTAAAGGTATTGAGTGCTGACGAGCATGCGTGATCAATTGTATGACACGGACCGTATTTTCACTCCCCTGCCTGCCAGAGACGAACCCCGCCTGCTCCTCGTTGATAATGCCAGGGAGAACCAACTGAATCCGTTGAGCCAAAATTTTGGCCCACCACTTCACATCAGTATTTAGAAGCGAGATAGGACGGTAACTCCCGCAATTTAGGGGGTCCTTATTTTCCTTGTGGATTACCGTGATATGGGCTGAAAGCGATTGGGGAGGAAGGGAACCTCCTTGGAGTAAGTGGTTACATAAGGTATTAAAATGGGGAATTAGGGTCTGCTTAAAGGATTTGTAGTAAGAGATGGTAAAACCATCAGGGCCTGGACTTTTCCCTGAAGGTATGGAGGAGAGAACCTTACCAATTTCATCGTCTGTGACAGGAGATAAGAGCTGAGCTGACTGAGCGGGGGTAATATTAGGTAACTGGAGGGAGGAGAGAAACTTCTCAGTTGCCTCGCCTAATTGAGCTGGTGACATATTATCTGGTGTTTTAAGGTTGTATAGGTCCCTATAGAAGGCACAAAAGGTCTGTGCTATGTCTGGGGTACCTTTATGAAGGACGCCTTTGTCGTCTTTAACTGCAGCAATGAAGGAGTCAGTTTTTTGTTTCTTCACTAAAGCGGACATTAATCTATTCCCTTTGTCGCCATGCGCATATGAACGGAATTTGGCTCTAAGTAACAGTTTAGCTGACGTGACATTTAACAGGTTCTTGAGCTTAGTACGGGCTTCTGAGAGCTCCAAGGCGCAGCTAAGGGCCTGGGAGGCTTTGTGCGTTAGCTCTAGAGCCTGAATCTGGGAAAGAAGTGTCGCCACAGCCTGATTCCGTTGTTTCTTAATATGTGCACCCAAGGCTATTAGTTCCCCTCTCAGGACTGCTTTATGGGTTTCCCATATAATGGAAGGGGAGGGAGCGTCAGGGCCTGAAGTATTAGTTGTGAAGAAGTCAGTTATGATAGAAGATAATTTAGCAGCATGGGAGGGGTCTGAGATAATGGTCTCATTAATACGCCAATTCCATTCCCTCCTCGGGAGGTCCAGCAGGGACACGCTCAAAAATACCGGAGCGTGGTCAGACAGGGTGATGTTCCCTATGCGGGAGTTGATGACTCTGTTAGCACAGGATTTGGATAAAAATAAATAGTCTAATCTATGGTAAGAAAGTTTAGCAGCTGAATAAAAGGAAAAGTCCCTACCAGTAGGATTTGTGGTGCGCCAGACATCTAGAACCCCTAACCTCTGCAGGGCCAGTTTAAGGCGCCGCAAACGGGCATGTGTAATGGCAGACTTCCCATTAGAAGAATCTAATAAAGGATCAAGGGTAGCGTTAAAATCACCTCCCATAATAACCATTCCCTCCTTAAAGGAGGACAATAGGCCTAGGGTCTGAACGAGCCAAGCAACCTGCCCTCTGTTGGGAGCATATACAGTTGCCAGGGTAACAGGAGTGCCAGCGATAGTGCCCTTAACAAACAGGTAACGACCCTCAGGATCTGCAGAGACGGCAGAGTGCTTAAAGGGGAGCTGCTTGTGAATCGCTATGCTGACACCCCTGCTAGCCGAACCATACGTGCTGTGGAACCATTGGGAAAATCTTTTGGGGGGCAATTTAGGGGTCTTACCCTCTTTGAAATGGGTTTCTTGGAAGAATGCTATAGACACTTTATCCCTCTGTAAAAGGGCCAGGATTTGGGACCGCTTGCAAGGCTCGTTCATTCCCCGGGCGTTAAAGGATGAGATCACAATAGACGACATTCTGAAATAGAAAGCAGACAGTCAGCAATTGATAGTGCAAAACATGACATCTGATGATGGGGGAGGGGGGGAGACACATGAGGAAAGGAGGGGAGACGAACAGGTAAGGTACATAGCAATAGTGCAAATACATTTTGCAAAGAGAGCTCTACTGAGCACCTGACTGAACGACCCTTACTCATCACGGCTACCAGCCGGGGTCTGTCAGGTGGGGGGTCCCGCAGAGCTACCGAGGGCCATTGACTGGCCATCTAACAAGGAAAAGGGGGTGACCCAGAGGTGATACCGGGTTAACCCCTGCAACTAGAAATGAACAGGCAATAAACAAGGTCCATAACTTTAAATGAACCAGAAGAAATTCTGGAACTCATTAATCATCAGCCGCATGCTGGAACAATATTTTCCACAACAGGTGGACATGGCTGGCCTAAATTCAGGTCAACATCTCTCAGGGAACAGAGAAGCTCCAGGGCAAGTCACCATAAGGCACTAAGTCCCAGGTACATCAAATGGAGCAGGAACAGAACAGAGATCCCTTCAAGATCTTCATGCTCAGGTAGGAGGGTGATCAGACTTCTCAGCCCTGGCCTTGGGCGACCTTTTATTATAAACAGGGCGCCATTCTGCTGCCTGGGGTGGCGGGAGAGGAGGATCTGCCATGTCGGCCGGCATCCATGAAGGGATCTCGATCGGGCTCAGCCCCAGTTGGGCCCAGCTAGCATGAAGATCCCTCGGCGATCGGATGGAGATCTGACGCCCATTCTTGAGGACCGCGATCCCGAACGGGTATAGCCACCGGAACGGGGTAGCTGCTGCTCTGAGGGCATCCAAGAGCGGCTTAAGGATGCGCCGCTTAGCTAAAGTAGAAGGGGCCAGGTCCTGGAAGAACATGACCGGCGTACCTTCATACTGCAGACGATCCGTTTCTCTCCCGGCTCTCATGAGTGCTGCAGTATCAACGAAACTTAGGAGGCCGCAGATGACATCGCGTGGGGGATCGGTGTTCTTAGGTTTAGGCCTAAGCGCTCTATGTATTCGTTCGATAACGATCCGATCCGCTCTCTCAGGCCCCAGCAGGTCAGAAAATAGCTCATGCGCCACTTTCTCTAGCGCTTCGCTGGCAAAGGATTCTGGGAGCCCGCGAATCCTTAGATTCCTCCTGCGGCTCCGGTTCTCCTGGTCTTCGACCCTCAGGAGCGCCTCATTCAGCAGGTCAGTGTGGGAGTTGAGTGCCTTGTATGTTCTCTCCTCTCTCCGGAGAGCCGCCTCCTGCGCGCCTTCCAGATCCGACACCCGGTGTCCCATGTTCCGGAGATCCTCTTTAATCTCAGATAAGTCCCTCTTAATAGGGGCTAATGCAGCATTCATTACTTCCAAAAGTGCCGCTTTGGTGAATGAGCCCCTCTGCTTCCTCGATTTGTTAGTCGAGGCATCTGAGACACTGCCGCCATCTGTGTCTTCCTCCATGTCAGATGCCTGGGCTGGAGCGGGCGCCATCTTGGGGGGCTCAGCCGACCTCAGCTTCGGATGCTTTTTAACAAATTGATCCATGTCAGGCTGTCTGGATCTCACAGGAGTCGAATCCACCTGGTCTTTAAATCGATCCTTTCCCGTTTTGCCCATCATAGGGGTGCTGTGAGCTTATTTTAAGGGTTAATTCGCCGGTAAGGTTTAGGAGCTCAGCAACTTGCAGCCATCCAGCTACACAGCCAGGCTCCGCCCCCCATAGTAGTTATATTCTTGTACATAGGAGCAGTATTATAGTAGTTATATTCTTGTACATAGGAAGCAGTATTATAGTAGTTATATTCTTGTACATAGGAGCAGTATTATAGTAGTTATATTCTTGTATATAGGAGCAGTATTATAGTAGTTATATTCTAATACATAGGAGCAGTATTATAGTAGTTATATTCCTGTACATAGGAGCAGTATTATAGTAGTTATATTCTTGTACATAGGAGGCAGTATTATAGTAGTTATATTCTTGTACATAGGAAGCAGTATTATAGTAGTTATATTCTTGTACATAGGAGGCAGTATTATAGTAGTTGTATTCTTGTACATAGGAGGCAGTATTATAGTAGTTGTATTCTTGTACATAGGAGGCAGTATTATAGTAGTTATATTCTTGTACATAGGGGCAGTATTATAGTAGTTATATTCTTGTACATAGGAAGCAGTATTATAGTAGTTATATTCTTGTACATAGGGGGCAATATTATAGTAGTTATATTCTTGTACATAGGAGGCAGTATTATAGTAGTTATATTCTTGTACATAGGAGCAGTATTATAGTAGTTATATTGTACATAGGAGCAGTAATATAGTAGTTATATTGTGCATAGGAGCAGTAATATAGTAGTTATATTCTTGTATATAGGAGCAGTATTATAGAAGTTATATTCTTGTACATAGGAGCAGCATTATAGTAGTTATAATGTAAATAGGAGCAGTAATATAGTAGTTATATTCTTGTACATAAGAGTAGTATTATAGTAGTTATATTCTTGTACATAGGAGCAGTATTATAGTAGTTATATTGTACATAGGAGGTAGTATTATAGTAGTTATATTGTTGTACATAGAGGCAGTATTATAGTAGCTATATTCTTGTACATAGGAGGCAGTATTATAGTAGTTATATTCTTGTACATAGGAGCAGTATTATAGTAGTTATATTCTTGTACACAGGAGCAGTATTATAGTAGTTATATTCTTGTACATAGGAGCAGTATTATAGTAGTTATATTCTTGTACATAGGAGCAGTATTATAGTAGTTATATTCTTGTACATAGGAGCAGTATTATAGTAGTTATATTCTTGTACATAGGAAGCAGTATTATAGTAGTTATATTCTTGTACATAGGAGCAGTATTATAGTAGTTATATTCTTGTACATAGGAGCAGTATTATAGTAGTTATATTCTTGTCCATAGGAGCAGTATTATAGTAGTTATATTCTTGTGTATAGGAGCAGTATTATAGTAGTTATATTCTTGTACATAGGAGGTAGTATTATAGTAGTTATATTCTTGTACATAGGAGCAGTATTATAGTAGTTATATTATTGTATGTAAGAGGCAGTATTATAGTAGTTATATTCTTGTACATAGGAGGCAGTATTATAGTAGTTATATTCTTGTACATAGGAGCAGTATTATAGTAATTATATTCTTGTACATAGGAGCAGTATTATAGTAGTTATATTCTTGTACATAGGAGGCAGTATTATAGTAGTTATATTCTTGTACATAGGAGCAGTATTATAGTAGTTATATACTTGTACATAGGAGGCAGTATTATAGTAGTTATATTCTTGTACATAGGAGCAGTATTATAGTAGTTATATTCTAATACATAGGAGCAGTATTATAGTAGTTATATTCCTGTACATAGGAGCAGTATTATAGTAGTTATATTCTTGTACATAGAAGGCAGTATTATGCTAGTTATATTTTTATACATATTCTTGGTTGGACATGGTCACTGTATCACTGAGTTCATCTCATATCAGTAACTAATTATCCCCTGGCAGCTATTATAGAGGCTGGCTGCTCTTTTTTTTTTAGAACAAACAGATGTTAAACATTGTAAGTTGTTGTATTTCGGATCTGCGCCAATCTCATGCAGCACTGGTGGTAGCCAAAAAACAGTTAACCATAAATTCCCATAAACTGGAGGGAAACATATTATTTGTTGCTTTGCAGTAATAATGTTATACAGACATAACACAGTGAATGTCAGGGCATGCTGGCATTTGTAGCTCTACCGCTGTGAAGCCATGGGTCGCAGATTACTGCTCTTTTCTCTTGCTCTTCCAGCTTCTTGTATAATCTAAAAAGTCTAGTAGAAATTAATTAGTATAGATAGTTACATTTAGCAATCTGTAGATTTGATTTGACTAACCTGGAGCGCCACCTAGTGGTATTTGGCATTAGTGGATAAAATTCTATATTACTATTAAAGGGGTTGTCCGGATTCAGAGCTGAACCCAGACATACCCATAATTTCATCCAGGCAGCCCCCCTGATGTTAGCATCGGAACATTTCATGCTTCAATGCTCTCCTTTGCCCTGCGCTGGATCGCGCAGGGCAAGGGCTCTTTTATTTACAATAACACAGTGCCGGGTGGAGGCTTCCGCCCAGCAGTGTGTTCGGTGACATCACCGG